>NC_083236.1:66454653-66779778 GCF_032191835.1 Heteronotia binoei | reverse complement strand
AATTGACCTTATTAGCTTAGAGGGCAGCTGCTTTATTAATGCACATCTGGCGGAGGGGAGGCCGCATAGTCCTCAGATTGTCTTCCCGCTTGTGCGCCTAACTTTGCGTTACCTTGCAGGAATGCGGCTTGCGGGGGGGGGCTGGGGGGGGCTCAGAAGGGGAAAGAGAGGTTGGGACGGGTGGGGCTGGGGGGGCGGGGAAGAACATGCGTGCCTTTTGGAGGTTTTTCCTGGGCTCTCCTCTGCTCTCATCATCCGTCTGCGTTACAGCAGTTCTGTTCTTGACCCGCCAGGCTGTAACGCTTTTATAGCCCTCGGTTGCCAACTTTCCCTCCTGGCAAGGCTCCTGTGCTTTTAACGGCGGAGCGCTGCGGAAGGAAATCCAGCAGGTGAAAAACGATGGGCTTGGCGGAACTTTTTACTTACTCCTTCGGAGGTTGCGATGCTGTTTATTCGCAAGAGAGAGCTCAGCTGCTGCACGAGGCTGGGAAAGATGCAGGGCCGTAGGCAGGATTCCATGTTTGGTGGGGCCCAAGTCTGGATTTGTTGTTTGAAGGGCTGGGGGGCCAGCTAATTTGGTGGCCCCGGGCTCTCAGAACCTGGGCCTGAGAGAACCGGGTTTGATCCCCCACTCTTCCACTTGCAGCTGCTGGAACGGCCTTGGGTCAGCCATAGCTTTGGCAGAGGTTGTCCTTGAAAGGGTGGTCAAAAGAGCCGGTTTTGTGTAGTGGTTAAGTGTGCGGACTCTTATCTGGGAGAACTGGGTTTGATTCCCCACTCCTCCACTTGCAGCTGCTGGAACGGCCTTGGGTCAGCCATAGCTTTGGCAGAGGTTGTCCTTGAAAGGGTGGTTGAAAGAGCCAGTTTGGTGTAGTGGTTAAGTGTGCGGACTCTTATCTGGGAGAACTGGGTTTGATTCCCTACTCCTCCACTTGCAGCTGCTGGAACGGCCTTGGGTCAGCCGTAGCTTTGGCAGAGGTTGTCTTTGAAAGGGTGGTTGAAAGAGCCAGTTTGGTGTAGTGATTAAGTGTGCGGACTCTTATCTGGGAGAACTGGGTTTGATTCCCCACTCCTCCAATGCAGCTGCTGGAACGGCCTTGGGTCAGCCGTAGCTCTGGCAGAGCTGTCCTTGAAAGGGCAGTTTCTGGGAGAGCTCTCTCAGCCCCGCCCACCTCACAGGGTGTCTGTTGTGGGGGAGGAAGGGAAAGGAGATTGTGACCACTCTGAGATTCAGAGTATAGGGCGGGATAGAAATCCAGTATCATCATCATCTTCTTCTTCAGCTCTGTAAGCTGCCTTGCATTCCACAAGCTAACACCCCCCCCCCCCCCCGTTGTCTGGGCAGTTGCAGCGCCTCGGCCCCTCCCCTTTCTTGTGTGCCCCTCTCTGAGAGACAGAGACTTCTTGACTCTTCCCCCCCCCCCCCCGCCCTTTGCTCTGCATGGTGTGTTAGGGAAGGGGAGAGAAAAAGCAAAAAGGCCTTCAGCAATGCTTCTACTTGTACAGAGTGGCGGTGAGCAAAGAGATAGATTGGGGACCCTCCAGTGGAGGGGCCTTACAGTTGGAAGGGGGGTTGAAAGGATTGGGCCTGGCCCTTCCCAGGCCCCACTGTAGCTACGGGCCTGGAAAGACAGCCAAAGAGCGAACCTTCTTTGCACCTGGGGCTTGCGGCACTGCCCTGTACATGTGATTATAAAGGTAAAGGCAGTCCCCTGTGCAAGCACCAGTCGTTTCCGACTCGGTGATGTCGCTTTCACAACGTTTTCACGGCAGACTTTTTACGGGGTGGTTTGCCATGGCCTTCCCCAGTCCTCTATGCTCCCCCCCCCCAGCAAGCTGGGTCCTCATTTGACCGACCTTGGAAGGATGGAAGGCTGAGTCGACCTGGAGCCAGCTACCTGATCCAGCTTCCGCTGGGATCGAACTCAGGTCAGGAGCAGAGGGCTCCGACTGCAGTACTGCAGCTTTACCACTCTGTGCCTTCAGTGTAGATAGGAAAGGAAAGGTCTCCCGTGCAAGCACCAGTCGTTTCCGACTCTGGGGTGATGTTGCTCTCACAACGTTTTCATGGCAGACTTTTTACGGGATGGTTTGCCATGGCCTTCCCCAGTCTTTTACACTTTTCCCCCCAGCAAGGATGAAAGGCTGAGTTGACCTGGAGCTGGCTACCTGAACCCAGCTTCTACCAGGATCGAACTCAGGTCGTGAACAGAGAGTTCAGACCATAGTACTGCAATACTGCTGCTTTACCACTCTGTGCCACGGGGCCGCTATATGTGATTATAGGGAGCCACATAACTGTTACACGAGGCTGTCTTGCCCACTGTGGTCAGCTGGGGCAGGCAGTGGATTCTGCATTGTGCCCCTTGGCTGGAGCTCCTTGAACCGGAGAGGCCGAAGACCGAAGTTGGCCTGACCTGGGCAAAGGCTACTGCTTTGGGTTCGAGCCAGTTTGGTGGCGGGGTTAAGAGCGGTGGACTCCAACCTGGAGAAAGAGGTTTGATTCCCTGGTCCTCCACATGCAGCTGCTTGGGTGATCTTGGGTCAGTCAAAGTTCTCTCCGGGCTGTTCTCTCAAGACCAGTTCTCTCAGAGCTCTCTCAACTCTGCCTACGTCACGGAGCCTGTCTGTTGTGGAGAGAGGAAGGGAAGGAAGCCGCTGTGAGACTCCTAGCAGGAGCTCCTTTGCATATTAGGCCGCATCCCCTGATGTAGCCACCCCTCCTGGAGCTTGCAGTAGGCCCTGTACGAAGAGTCCTGTAAGCTCTTGGAGGATTGGCTACATCAGGGGCGGTGTGGCCTAATATGCAAAGGTGTTGGCCTAATATACAAAGGTGTTCCTGCTATGAAAAAAGCCCTGGGCAGGGTATAGATCCTCCTCACGCAGCAAGACTTCTGAATGTCAGGGGTTCTCCGGGGTCAGAGGCCTTTCCCAGCTCTGCTATTTGAGATCTTACAGGCAGAGGTCCCAGGCGGCTCCAGGAGATGTTCCACAATGACAGCTGTTCTCCAGACCACACAGAGCAGTTGCCCTGGAGGAATTGGTAGTCTCGGAGGGTGGAATCTATGGGCTTGTGTCCTACTGAGGTCTCTCCTCACCCCAAACCCCACTGCCCCAGCTCCACCCCCCAAATCTCCATGAATTTCTCAATCCGGAGCTGGGAACCCTACTAAAAACAGACCTGGGGTGGGGGGGGAACTTCACAAGGCCTGTTGTTGAATAACCCTTTCCTGTTAGTGTAGTGGTTTGGTGGGGGGTGGGGGTGGGGGGTGGTGGGGGGTGGGCTCCCTCTGGGAATCCTACCCCCCCAGGGAAAGTGCATGCGCAATACATAGCCTCTCCTCTCCCGGTGTAGTGAACGCCGCGTGGTCACTGTCTGGCTATGCCTGGCAGATGGTCACTGCAATGGCCTCTCCTGCATTACTGCATCCGTAGCAACACCTTCTCGCTGGTCCCCCCCGTTTTCACAGAGTTTGCTACGTCATGGTGCGACCGAATTGTCCGGCGGTATAACCGGATGGGCAGGCTGGGCCCACCAACCTCGTCAGCCTAAGAGAAGGAAAACTCTAACATCAAACCCGGGCAGATAGAGCTCGTTAATGTAACACCTACCACCTGGAGGACTCACTGCCGGCGTCCCGGCTTACTGGGCCATGGCAAATGACCCCCAGGTGAAAGGGTGGAGCCAGTACCGCGCACACTGCGCTTCACCTAAAAAATTCCTCTGCGCAGGCCTGAAGGGCATATCCACACACACAACCCACAACGCATCAAGTCCTGCAGCGATAGGCAAGGGGCGAAACGGCAGGTGGAAGGTGCCACTGGAAGCCGCAGTCCCGATCCTGCATGTAGGCGGTTCAGGATATTGGTCGCCTGATGCTAACCCGGAGACGAAAGCATCTTTTGGCAGCACCCTGAACGACCAAGCAGCCTTATCTAGGGACAGCACTGCTTGCTCCACACGGAGAGGGGCCTAGAAAAGGTGGCCTAAACAAAGCTCGTCTCCCCCACCCCAGTTGGCTAGCCGCGGTCAACGGGCATCCTTACTTGTGGTCGAAAAATAACAACAAAGAAAAGGCATGCACCTGCCTCACAAAGTGTGCAAAGACTAAAGCTTGCGTATTGGAACATCAGAACCATGCTTGACATAGTAGGCAGTGGTCGCCCTGAACGACGCTCTGCTCTAGTTGCCCACGAACTTCTCAGGTTGAATATCGACATAGCAGCTCTCAGTGAGGTCCGTTTCCCTGAGGAAGGTAGTCTTCAAGAACACGGTGCTGGCTATACCCTCTACTGGTCGGGTAAGTCAAAGGCTGAGAGCCGCCTTTCTGGCGTTGGCTTCATGGTCAGGAACTCCATTGCCTCCAAACTCGAAAACCTTCCAACAGGTCACTCAGATCGCATCATGTCCATGCGCCTCCCACTTCAAAACAAGCAGCATGCAACACTCTTCAGTGTGTATGCCCCAACCCTTCAAGCAGATCCTGCAGAAAAGAACAAGTTCTATGCTGATCTACGCAACCTCGTACGGAAGACCCCTACAGAGGACAAAGTGATCATCCTTGGCGACTTCAATGCCAGAGTAGGTAAAGACTCGGAAGCCTGGAAAGGAGTACTTGGCAAACACGGCATTGGCAACTGCAATGACAACGGGCGCCTCCTGCTAGAATTCTGCATGGAGCACCAGCTCACCATCACCAACACTATCTTCCAGCAGAAGAACAGTCTGAAGACAACCTGGATGCACCCACGGTCCAAGCATTGGCACCTTATCGACTACATTCTGGTGCGCCAGAGAGACCTTCGAGATGTCTTACACACCCGAGTAATGCCCAGCGCAGAATGTCATACGGATCATCGTCTTGTACGCTGCAATCTCCGTCTTCACTTTAAACCCACACCCAGGAGAGGAGGTATCCCTCGGAGGAAGTTTCAGGTTGGCAGCCTCCAGTCAGCCGAAGTTAAAGCTGCCTTCCAGGCAAAACTCCAGTCAAGAATTGAGGACCTCAGTTGCCCCACAGACCCTTCTCCAGAAGCACTCTGGGAACACCTAAAAACTACCGTCCTGCAGATCTCTGAAGAAGTCCTCGGGTTCTCCACAAGGAAGAACAAGGACTGGTTTGATGAGAACAATCAAGAGATCCAAGAATTACTGGCAAAAAAGAGATCTGCCTACCAAGCACATCTTGCTCAGCCCTCCTGTCCTGGGAAAAAAGCAATCTTTCGCGCTGCATGTAGCAACCTCCAGCGCAAGCTTCGAGACATTCAGAACGAGTGGTGGACCAAGCTTGCAGAGAGAACCCAGCTGTGTGCAGACACTGGTGATTTAAGAGGGTTCTACGAAGCCCTGAAGGCAGTATATGGTCCATCATATCAGGCTCAGAGTCCCTTGCATAGTGCAGACGGCCAAGTGCTCCTCACAGACAAGGCATCCATACTGAACCGGTGGTCGGAGTATTTTCAGGTTCTCTTCAGTGCCAACCGCGTAGTTCAAGATTCAGCAATCCACCTCACCCCACTTCAACCGGTGAAAACAGAGTTGGATGAGATCCCCACCCTAGAAGAGACTGTTAAAGCCATCAAGCAACTGAAAAGTGGCAAGGCAGCAGGAGTTGATGGAATTCCACCAGAGATCTGGAAGCATGGAGGCACAGTACTACATAGCTCACTTCACAAAGTACTTGTCACCTGCTGGGAACAAGGCAAATTACCACAGGACTTTCGCGATGCAATCATCATCACCCTATACAAGAACAAAGGGGAAAAGTCAGACTGCTCCAACTACCGGGGGATAACCCTGCTCTCCATCGCAGGCAAAATCCTTGCCAGAATACTCCTGAACAGACTGGTGCCCACCATTGCAGAAGAACTCCTCCCAGAGAGCCAGTGCGGCTTCAGAGCTAACAGGAGCACCACCGACATGGTATTTGTTCTCAGGCAGCTCCAAGAGAAATGCAGGGAACAGAACAAGGGTCTGTATGTGACTTTTGTCGACCTTACCAAAGCTTTCGATACCGTTAGCAGGAAAGGCCTGTGGCAAATCTTGGAACGTTTAGGATGTCCCCCAAGGTTCCTCAGCATGATCATCCAGCTACACGAAGACCAGCGAGGCCAAGTCAGACACTGCAACGACCTCTCGGAGCCCTTCCCAATAGGCACAGGTGTAAAGCAAGGCTGCGTTCTCGCGCCAACTCTCTTTACGATCTTCTTTAGCATGATGCTTCAAAGAGCCGCAGTAGATCTAGATGAGGACGATGGTGTCTACATCCGCTATCGCACCGATGGCAGCCTGTTCAACCTGAGGCGACTAAAGGCACACTCCAAGACAATGGAAAAACTCATCCGAGAGCTACTGTTTGCTGATGATGCTGCTCTCGTCTCCCACTCGGTATCAGCTCTGCAGCATATGACGTCCTGCTTTGCAGAGGCTGCCAAGCTATTCGGCCTAGAAGTTAGTCTGAAGAAGACAGAAGTTCTCCACCAGCCTGCACCCCAGGAAGATTATCACCCTCCCTGCATCACTGTGGGTGAATCAGTTCTGAAGACAGTCCAGCAGTTCAGCTACCTGGGGTGCATCATCTCCTCAGATGCCAAGATCGACAAGGAGATTGACAACAGGCTGGCAAAGGCAAACCGTACATTTGGCCGACTGCACAAAAGAGTGTGGAGCAACAAGCATCTGAAAAAAGGCACAAAGATCAATGTTTACAAAGCGGTTGTGATGACAACCCTCATCTATGGCTCCGAATCGTGGGTTTTATACCGTCATCACCTGCGACTCCTCGAGCGCTTTCATCAGCGCTGCCTTCGCACCATCCTCAACATCCACTGGAGTGACTTTGTGACCAACACTGAAGTCCTCAAGCGGGCAGAGGTTACCAGCATCAAGGCACTGCTGTTGAAGACGCAGCTGCGCTGGGCAGGGCATATTTCTAGGATGGAAAACCACCGCCTTCCCAAGATTGCCCTGTATGGCGAACTCTCCACCGGCCATCGAAATAGAGGGGCACCAAAGAAGAGGTACAAGGACTCCTTGAAGAAATCCCTTAGCACCTGTCACATCAACCATCACCAGTGGTCTGACCTAGCCTCAGATCGCAAAGCATGGAGGCACACCATCTACCAGGCTGTCTCTTCCTTTGAGAACACACGCATAGCTGGTCTTGAGGACAAAAGGAGATTGAGGAAGAATCGCACTGCTACAGGACCAACCCTAAATCAGACTTTTCCCTGCAGCCGCTGTGGCCGGACCTGCCTGTCCCGCATTGGTCTTGTCAGCCACCAGCGAGCCTGCAGCAAACGTGGACTATTGCACCCTTCTTAAATCTTCGTTCGCGAAGCCAAGCCGAGAGAGAGTGGTTTGGTGAAGTGGTTAAGTGTGTGGACTCTTATCTAGGAGAACGGGGTTGATTCCCTGCTCCTCCACTTTCAACTGCTGGAATGATTCAGAGAGAAGGGCGGGGTATAAATCTGCAGTCGTCGTCTTCTTTGTACAGCCAGATCAAATATTTGTAGTTTTTCTCTTGTAGTTTTTCTCTTATGGGTTTTGTTTTCATCCCGCTTCCCTTCCTTAGTTCCTGGAACCCAACATGGCTTATACAGGATTCCTGAGAGCTCTCCTACCCAGGTACTGATGTGACATAGACCTGCATAGCTTCTGCAAGGCGGGTGTATGTGTGTGTTTGCATCCTGTACCTTCCAGTTACACTTAGACCTGAGTCCCCAAGTAGGTCAGGCGCTATTTTGTATTGCACGGAATGAAGCTGTGTTGAGAGCGTGCAAGCTTCCAGGTTTCACTGAACTCTTCAGCAAGCCGAACGTGGCCTGGTGACAAAAACCCTTTCTCTTTAACCTCTCTCTCCGTTCCATCTGGAGGAGATGGCGTCTTCAGGTGCAGAGCCCCAGAGGGAAGACAGGCCGGTTTCCTAGAGGGAAAACACTTTGTCTGCCTTGGCTCGTTTGGGAACCATTTCTTGGCTCCCCCTTCCTGTGTTTCTGAAATGCAAAATGTTTTTCAGGACGGGCTTGCTTAGGTCACGGAGTACCGGCCTTGGCGGAGTCCTCTGATTTTTTTGGCTGCGTCCCCCCCTTTTTTGTTTGAGTTTATTTATTTTTCCCCCCTTCTTGAAGCGACTGAAAAACAACACACAAAAACTTCTTCCTCTTAACGTTAAATAGATTTTAATCAGAGCAGTCAGGTCTGGAGGGGTCAGGATAGTTTTACAGGCTTGTGGCCTGGATTCTCTGGTGATTCCAAGACACATGAAGCTGTCTTATCCTGAATCAGACACCCGGGGGTTGTTATTGTTTTTTTGTAGAGAAAGCCCAGCAGGAACTCGTTTGCCTATTAGGCCACACCCCTTGACATCACCATTGTTTCACACAGGCTTTTTTGTCGAGAAAGCCCAGCAGGAAGTCATTTACATATTAAGCCATGCCCTCTGACATCACCATTGTTTCACACAGGGCTTTTTTTGTAGAGAAAGCCCAGCAGGAATCCATTTGCATATTAGGCCACACCCCCTGATACGAAGACAGCTGGAACTGCGTTGCTGTGTATTCCAGCTCAAGAAAAGCCCTGGCCAGACCCTATCAGTCCATCAAAGTCAGTATCGTCTGCTCTGACTGGCAGCTGCTCTCCAGGGTCTCAGGCAGGGGTTGTTAATGTCACCTCCTGCCAGATCTTTTAATCAGAGATACCGGGGATTGAACCTGGGACCTGCTGTTTATTTTATTTTATTTTCTTTATTCAGTTTCTCCCCTGCTGTCCCTACACAGTAGGCTGAGAGCTGCAGGGCCAGATCTGGGGGGGGGGGGGGGCGGGCAGAGGGGGGGTGCTTGCTCCAAGCGCCGATGGAAGGGGGGCACCAAATTGGGTATGGAGTCCATTCTGTTCTATGGCCCATAAGATAGAATGGGCCCACAAGGGAGCGTCATGTACATCCGGTCCTGGAGCGCGGGGTACAAGTATAAACATAGACAAGCAGTTGACGGAACAAGGGTGGCCAAACTTGCTTAACGTAAGAACCATATAGAATAAAAGTCAGATGTTTGAGAGCTGTAAGACATGAACGCCAGATGATTAAGAGCTGGAAGGAAGGAAGGAAAATAGATGGGGAGGGAGAGGTGGAAATAAAGCAACTTTAAATTTAAATACATTCCCCAAGCCACCAGCTGGCTTGGCTCGGAGAAGTGATTTAAAGAGACAAATGCCTTCTCCAAGCTGGCTGATAGGGTGGTGGGGGCTTCAAGAGCCACACAACATGTGTGGATGAGCCACATGTGGCTCCCAAGCTGCAGTTTGACCGCTCCGACCTATGTGTAAAAACATAAGCCATTTAAACCTCTCTCTCTTGGCTTGACTTCGTGAACGAAGATTTAAGAAGGGTGCAGTAGTCCACATCTGCTGCAGGCTCGCTGGTGGCTGACAAGACCAATGCGGGACAGGCAGGTCCGGCCACAGTGGCTGCAGGGAAAAGTCTGATTTGGGGTTGGTGCTGTAGCAGTGCGATTCTTCCTCAATCTCCTTTTGTCCTCAAGACCAGCTATGCGTGTGTTCTCAAAGGAAGAGACAGCCTGGTGGATGGTGTGCCTCCCTGCTTTGCGATCTGAGGCTAGGTCAGACCACTGGTGATGGTTGATGCGACAGGTGCCAAGGGATTTCTTCAAGGAGTCCTTGCACCTCTTCTTTGGTGCCCCTCTATTTCGATGGCCGGTGGAGAGTTCGCCATACAGGGCAATCTTGGGAAGGCGGTGGTTTTCCATCCTGGAGATATGCCCTGCCCAGCGCAGCTGCGTCTTCAACAGCAGTGCCTCGATGCTTGCAACCTCCGCCCTCTTGAGGACTTCAGTGTTGGTCACAAAGTCACTCCAGTATAATTAACTACCAATAGATGGCGATCTACGACCCCCATTAGCAGACCCCAACCTAGCCTGTGTGTACCTTGGATGGAATACCCCATGCAGGAGAGTGGGCCACAGTAGATGGATCGGTAGATGGAACTGGGCAGGTGTTTATTTACATCCTGCCTTTCTCCCCTTTCAGCTTGCATCGTTCTCCTATCTTCTGTTTTATTCTCACAGCAACCCTGCAGGGTAGGCTAGGCTGAGAGAGTGTGACTGGCCCAAGACTACCCAACTGGCTTCTGTGACAGAGCGGGGATTCACACCTGGGTCTCTTCGAGACTAACTTGACCTGATTTTTTTAGGGGGGTGGGTGGGCTCTGTGACATCTCTGCTGTGCCTGGCCCTTCCCCAGATTCCACCCCCCCCAGGCCCAAATCCCACATCTCCAGGAATTTCCCAACCTGGAGTTGGCAACCCAAACTGGCAGTTGAGGATGGTTGGAACAGTTGGAAGATGATTCTTCACGAGGGGGAGGACAGTAGTCTCAGGGCTTTTTTGGTAGCAGGAACTCCATTGCATATTAGGCCACACCCCTCCGATGTAGCCAATCCTCCTGGAGCTTACAGTAGGCCCTGTATGAAGAGTCCTGCAATAGACAGCTCCAAGAGGGGACTGGATAAGCATATGGAGCAGAGGTCCATCAGTGGCTGTTAGCCACAGCGTGTTGATGGAACTCTCTGTCTGGGGCAGTGATGCTCTGTATTCTTGATGCTTGGGGAGGGCACAGTGGGAGGGAGGGCTTCTAGCCTGACTGGTGGGCCTCCTGACGGCGCTTGGTTTTTTTGGCCACTGTGTGACACAGAGTGTTGGACTGGATGGGCCATTGGCCTGATCCAACAGGGCTTCTCTTCTGTGACACAGAGTGTTGGACTGGAGGAGCCATTGGCCTGATCCAACATGGCTTCTCTTATGTTCTATGACACAGAATGTTGGACTGGATGGGCCATTGGCCTGACCCAACATGGCTTCTCTTATGTTCTTCTGTGACACAGAGTGTTGGACTGGAGGGGCCATTGGCCTGATCCTACATGGCTTCTCTTATGTTCTTCTGTGACACAGAGTGTTGGACTGGAGGGGCCATTGGCCTGATCCTACATGGCTTCTCTTATGTTCTTCTGTGACACAGAGTGTTGGACTGGATGGGCCATTGGCCTGACCCAGCATGGCTTCTTTTATGTTCTTATGTTCTCTTGGAGGATTGGCTACATCGGGGTGTGTGGCCTGATACGCGAAGGAGTCCCTGCTACACAGAAAGCCCTGAGTATTGTCGTTGAACCAGCCTGCTTGTTCCCTACGGAAAGTGCAAAGGAAGGCTGTGGCTTTGGAGAGGGGGACGAGAAAGGAAGAGGGAGATCTGTGGGTGTCTTTCCTTCCCCTTCCTTGTCCCGGGCTCTTTGCCTGCCTCTTTGTTGTGGCGGAGCGTGGCCCAGGGAGGCAGGCGAGCGAAGGAATGTGAGGAGCCTTTCTCCCAAGCGCAGACTTCTCGCTGTCAGCAAAGACCGGGGAGCAGTGGCTCCAGTTTCAACAAAATTCCATTCTTCTCCGTTCTCCCCCCCTCACTAATAGCACCCTCCTCCCCCAGCATGTCACCGGTAATGGCTTAGAGTTGCTGAAATGATTTATCTCAAAGATTGCCGGTGTCCAAGTCAAGGGGAAAGGTTCCTCCTCCGTTCTTCCCATCACGAATAGGGGATTTTGGGGAAGGGGAGAGGCCCCTTTATGTGGGCGCTGCCTCTTTGGCCCTTGCCTTCTCTGTTTGCAGGAAACGATTAACACTGGGCCTTTCGAAGGCTGCAGAAACCGCAAGCGGGAGTGCGATTGGAAAAGGGAAGAGATGTGCTTATGTTTGTAATTCTTCAGGCCGCAGAAGTGGCTTCTGTTACTGCAGAATGTGGGGTTTCCCCCCTCATAGAGCCATAACAGCGTCCTTGCTGGCCCTGCGGCTTTGGGCATGATCTTTGGGGCAGAGCATATGAACATGTGAAATTGCCTTCTACTGAATCAGACCCTCCTGGGTCCATCAAAGTCAGTCTTGTCTACTCAGACTGGCAGCGGCCCTCCAGGGTCTCAAGCGGAGGTTTTTCATGCCTGCTTGCCTGGACTCTTCTTAGTTGGAGATACTGGGGATTGAACCTGGGACCTTCTGCTTCCCAAGCAGATGCTCTACCACTGAGCCACCGTCCCTCTCCCTGCGGAGAGCTCTTGCCTTCTTGTTATCAGTCTGAGCTGCTGCTTGGGCTTATTGAGAGCCAATGTGGTGTAGCGATTAAGAGTGTCAGACGAGTTATCTGGGAGACCCAGGTTCGAATCCTGCCTTGTGCCACGGAAGTGCGCTGGATGTCCTTGAGCCAGTCACACTCTCTCCACCCAGCCTACCTCGCAGAGCCAGTTTAGTGTAGTGGTGAAGAGTAAGTAAAGTAAGTAAAGTAAAATTTTATTTGTATCCCACCCTCCCCCGCCGAAGCAGGCTCAGGGCGGCTAATGGGGGGGGTGTCCGGACTCTAAGAGCATGGACTCTAATCTGGGAGAACCGGGTTTGATTCCCCACTCCTCCACATGCAGCTGCTGAGTGACTTCGAGTGAGTCCTGAGTGCTCTCAAGGCTGTTCTGCTCAAGGACAGTTCTGTGAGAGCTCTCTCAACCCCACCTGCCTGTTGTGTCTGTTGGGAAGAGGGGAAGGGAAAGGAGATTGTAAACTGCTCGGAGTGAAGGTCGGGGTCTAATTTTTTGCTCAGTGGCAGGCCCAAAACTGGAGGATCCCCTGCTCTGACCTGGGGAATGGCAACCTAGGTGGGTCGCGTGTTGGTCTGAAGCATGAGAACAAAATTGGAGTCCAGTGGCACTTTTAAGCCGAACAAAGTTTAATTCTGGGTATAAGCTTTCCTGCGCTTGCACACTTCTTCAGATATCTGATGAGATATGTGTGCACACAAAAGCTTATATCCAGAGCCGGCGCGTGAGAGTAGGCAGGGTAGAAAGCTGCCTAGGGCGCCACCCTGCCTGGGGGCTCTGCTGGACCCCCCCCCATGAGCTGGGCCCAGGGCTTACCTCCCATGCTCCTTGCAAGGTGCACTGGATGGGAGCATCAGCTTGTGTCCCGCACTCCTCACCCCCTGGCCTTGCCCCCTAGCCTCTTTTTTGTGATGCCATCGTGCCACGCGTGCACACAAGGTATTTTAACAAAGCAGCCGAGGGGGGGCGCTGCGCAGGGTCTGCCTTCAGCGGCAGAACCCCGAGCGCTCGCCCTGCTTATATCCAGAATTAAATTTTGTGGGCCATGAAGGTTTCTCTGGACTCAAAGACAGATCTCGCACTAGGACTTGTTCTGGGTGGATGACTTTGGAGATTCCTTCCAGGCAGGGCTGCCAACTTGGGGTGGGAAATTCCTGGAGATCTAGGGGGTGGAACTTGGGGGGGGGGTGAGGGTGTAAAATGCCATGGGGTCTCCTCTTCCATGTCAGGCCTTTTCTACAGGAGAACTGATCTGTGTCTTGTCAGAGGATCTTGCTTGCTGCGGATCTGTGTCTTGTCAGAGGATCTCGCTTGCTGCGGATCTCCGTCTTGTCAGAGGATCTTGCTTGCTGCGGAAAAGCAGCAGGCCGACTCGCAGCTGCGGGACAGCTTATGCGAAAGCGGAGAGAAGCACCGGGAGCAAAAGGGGTCTCCCCCTGGAATAAGCCAAGTGCCAGATCAATCAAACTTTGTTCCCAGCTGATCTCAAGGTAGTTCCCCTGTAGAAAAGGGTGGACCCATGACGTTTTACGCTCTCTCCTCCCCAGGTCCCCTCCCCCAATCTCCAGGAATTTCCCAACCTTGAGTTGGCAGCCCTCTCTAGAAGGGATCTCCAAAGCCATTTACTTCCTCCAGGGAAAGAACCTCCCTTCTCAAATCCACTCGGTCAGTTTGGTGTTTATCCAGCTGCTTTTCCGAAAGCAGATTAAATCCCGCTGTTTCGTCGAAGGGCCCCGTCTCCTTGATGCGGCCGGCGGTAGGCTTGGCTCTGGAAGCTGCAATCCTTGCCAGGAACCCCCCACCCTGAAAGTGTGAAGGCCTGATGAAGAGGAGAGGGCCTTTTTGGCCATGTGCAAAGTAATTTTCTCTTCCCCGGTCAGGCCTGGGATTAGGGGGAGAAGAGCTTTCTGGCTGGAGGACTTAAGGCGAAATGAAACCCTTGAAAGTTGATAGTTTCAGAGGATGGTCTGCAGTGGAAGAGCTGGATTTGAATCTAGTAGCACCATCAGGGTGGCATTCTAGCAAGAGCTCCTTTGCATATTAGGCCACACCCCCTGATATAGCCAATCCGCACCCCCCCCCCGATGTAGCCAATCCTCCAAGAGCTTACAAAAAAGAGCCGTAAATAATATAATATAATACTTACAAGCTGTAAGTAATATAATCTCTGATAAAAACACAGCTGACTTTGCCACCAAACTGTGCCATTTTGTTCTCACCCATAACTACTTCAGATTTGGCAAAGAACTTTTCCTACAGATCAATGGTACAGCCATGGGCCCACAATATGCTAACATCTTCATGGCTGACTTGGAGCAACGCTTCCTAGACTCCCACCCATTCCTACTTACCTTATACCTGCGTTACATTGATGACATCTTTATTGACTGGACACATGGTGAAGAAGCCCTGGATACATTTTCACCAGGCATTCAATGACTTCCACCCCACCATCAACCTGACAATGAACCAGTCTATGCAAGAAATACATTTCCTGGACACCACTGTTAAAATACACAATGGATGCATAGACACTACCTTATACCGGAAACCTACTGGCCGACAAACATACCTGCATGCCTCCAGCTACCATCCCAAATGATCCATTGTATACAGCCAGGCTCTACGCTACAGTCGCATTTGCTCCAATCCAGCTGACAGAGATTCTCCCCTGAGGGATCTACAACAAACCTTTTTGGAACTAAAGTACCCACCTGATGAAATCAGGAAACAGATTAACCAAGCCAGAATGATTGCCTGTTACAAGACAAACTCAAAAACGAAAAGACAATACAAACACCACTAGTGGTCACGCACAACTCTCAACTGAAAACAGTTCAACGTATCATCAACAACTTACAACCTCTATTGGACAGTGCCAGCTCTCTTTCAAAAGTACTGGGGCGTAAACCTTTTCTTGCGCACAGACAGCCCCCTAATCTCAAACAACTCCTCACCACAACAATACAACATCTCATCTGAGCATGGACATTCGGTACCAGAGCTTGCAATAAACCCCAGGTGCCAACTTTGCAGCCACATACACCCAGACAACACAATCAGTGAGCCCTAACAGCATTAACTACACCGTCTCACTTGCTCATTTTCCAAAATTATATATGCCATTAAATGCCAATAATGCCCTTCAGTTCTCTACATAGGGCAAACAGGACAAACCGCCGCCAAAGGATAAATGGACACAAATCTGACATCAGGAGTTACAGAACTGAGAAACCTGTGGGGGAACACTTTAACCTTCTCAAAAGCATTCAATGGGTGACCTCAAGGTAGCTGTTTTTATGCGAAGGAACTTCAAGAACCGAATGGAGAAATTGCTGAATTACAAATTATTATGAAACGTGGAACAAACACCTCCCCAGGACTGAACAGAGATGTTTTTTTTTTTTTTAATCTCATTACATATGCTAAACCCACTTCACCAAGTACGCGATATATCCACAGTATTCCCAATGTATTTCTCTTTAGGATAGTGTATCAGAATAATGCTTTTGTATTGACATACTCAAACAAGGGATGTTGGCTGTTCATCTCATTACATATGTTAAACCCATCTTCCACTATATTTTAATATTTTTTTTTTTCCTAATGGCAAACTAGAATGATGTCTGTATTTATGTTACATGTTAAAAGGTTAAATTAGTTGGACAGGGAAAAACTTCTGGGAAAGAAATGCCCTTCTTTTTGACCCTGGTTAATTAGCATGAGAATACAGGCATAAATTCTGTAACATTGACATGTTACTGATTTATGGTTTCTCATGCTAATTCAACCCAGATCAAAAGGTTTTCTGGATTCGTTAATTTTGCTATTCTGCTATTGGTTTTAACTTTGTACCACTTGGCATTCCAAACCCCGCCAGCTATGTGTGGCTCTGCTTACTGTACCTCATTCCTCATCTGAAGTAGTGTGCATGCACACGAAAGCTTACGTTCTGAATAAAACTAAGTTGGTCTTAAAGGTGCAATCGACTCCTATTTTGTTCTACCACTTCAGACCAACATGGCTGCCTACTTGGATCTACAAAAAAGAGCCTGGTAAGCTCTTGGAGGATTGGCTTCATCAGGGGGTGTGGCCTAATATGCAAAGGAGCTCCTGCTAGAATTCCACTCCTGAGCACCATATAGAGACCCACAAGCTTGTTCAGCGTATGAGTTTTCATGAGTCCTTTTCTCACAAGGAGAGCTTGGGCTCTGGAGAGTTTATACCGTAAAAAGTCTGTGTTGGTCTCTTAAGGACTCAAATTCTGTTGTTTTCGTTTCTTTGTGGAATTCCTTCAGCCTTCCAAAGCAGCAGGGGTGGTGGCGGGGTGGGAGGGCTGAGGATTGGGTTTGTTGCGCTGGAGAAGCTGTTAACACTTCCCCCGCCCACCCCCACAAGCAAAATTGCCTCCCCACTCTATGCTTTAAGCCAGGGGTTGCCAAACTGAGGCTCCGGAACCACATGCGGCTCTTTCACACTTACCGTAATTGTGTGTGTCTCTTGAAGTCCACACTGTCCCATCGAAAGGTGTGGAGATGGCATTTGTCTCTTTAAATCACTTCCCCAAGCCACGCCAGCTAGCGGCTTGGAGAATACATTTAAGTTAAAGTTTCTTCCTTCCTTCTTTTCTAGAGCAGTTTGTGTAGTAGTTAAGTGTGCAGACTCTATCTGGTCGAACCCGGCTTGATTCTTCACTCCTCCACTTGCAGCTGATGAAATGGCCTTGGGTCAGCCATAGCTCTGGTAGAGGTTGTCCTTGAAAGGAAGCTTCTGGGGGAGCTCTCTCAGCCCCACCCACCTCACAGGGTATCTGTTGTGAGGGAAGAAGATAAAGGCGATTGAAGCTGCTCTGAGCCTCTGATTCAGAGAGAAGGGCGGGGTATAAATCTGCAGTTGTCTTTTCCTTCCTTCCTTCCTTCCTTCCTTCCTTCCTTCCTTCCTTCCTTCCTTCCTTCCTTCCTTCCTCCTTCCTTCCTTCCTTCCTTCCTTCCTTCCTTCCTTCCTTCCTTCCTTCCTTCCTTCCTTCCTTCCCTTGTGGCTCTCAAACCTTTGATGCTTATTCTACATGGCTCTTATGTTAAGCAAGTTTGGCCACCCCTGCTTTAAGCCCTGGGGGAGGGAGGGCAGGTGCATGATCCTTACCTGTTCTCCTCCCCCCATTTGGTGTCCAAGGGAGACCAAGGGCTCCAGTACTCATTGAGGAAACGGCCGGGGAGAGGGAATTAAATATACAAGCGTCAGTGAGAAAGGACATTGAAGCAAGCAAAATATTTCGACAGGACATTTAAAAAAAAAAACTTGGCGAGGAAGGAAAAGCGAGCGAGAGAAGAGGAATTTTGGGAGATTCATTTGAGCATGAAATGTTGACAGAAACAGGCAAGAACACTCATAAAAGCGATGTAAAAATATAATAAGAGTAGCAATAAAAAAACCCCCAAAAACCCAAAACTTGAGCACGCCAGTCAGACAGATAAAATCTCCCCCCCCCACACACACACACACCAATAAAAGTTGTAGCACCAACTCAGATTCACTTTAAATTAGCCAGCAAAGTCAGTGGTTTCAAGGGCGGAAAGCAGTTTTTCGAGGGCTCCGGAGAATAAAGACATTTTGTGTCTGGAAACCTAAAAGACAGCAAATTTGGTCCCAGTTACTGGCTAGTTATTTTTCTCCCTTTCTCACAATACGGGAACTCGTGGGCATTCAATGAAATTGCTGAGTAGTCTGGTTAGAAGGGATAAAGGAAGTATTTCTTCACCTAAAGGGTGATTAACATGTGGAATTCACTGCCGCAGGAGGTGGTGGTGGCTACAAGCATAGCCAGCTTCAAGAGGGGATTGAATAAGCATGTGGAGCAGAGGTCCATCAGTGGCTATTAACCACAAGGTATAGATGAAACTCTCTCTCTGGGGCAGTGATGCTCCATATTCTTGTGCTTGGGGGGCACAATGGGAAGGCTTCTAGTGTCCTGGGGTTTCTGTTGAAGGCGTAAAGCAGGGGTGTCGAACTTATTTGTTTTGAGGGCTGGATCTGACATAAATGAGACCTTGTTGGCCAGGCCATCTCAGGCTGGACCATGTGTGTATCTATTTAAGATTAGGTAGCAGAGATATAAAATTTTATAAAGAACACAAACACAAAATATATTTTTTAAAAAAATTTAAAACAAGCTTAAAACATTAGAACACATTGATACTTTCTCCCATGGGATCCAGGGAACTGGGCAAAGGAAGCTCTGGCTTTTTCCTTCCTTCGCCAGGGGACTGGGGGCAGGGAGCCTCAGCCAACAGAAGGAAGAGAGGCTTCGTTCAGAAGCTCTACTGTGCAGTTGAGAGAGCCTGGCAAAGCAAGCTATTCCTCCCCCCTTCCTCCCCAAGGAAGGAGCCTCAGCCAATGGAGAAAATAGAGGGAGTTTTTTTCTGTAGCTCCTGTGCGATTGAGCAAGCCTGGCAAAGCAAGCTGTGATGAAGAAGGAAGCAAGATATAGGGAGAAGAAAGCAGATGACAACCAGTTGCTCGTGGGCCTCATAGGAGGTCTCTGGGGCCTGATTTGGCCCCTGAACTGCATGTTTGACACCCCTGGCATAAAGGATTTGGAACTAGCACCGCATGCCTGCAAAGCGTTTGGTTCAAGGAGGGGCCAAACTTGCCTTGACTTAAGAGCCACATAGAATAAACATCAGATGTTTGAGAGCCACAAGACAGGAAGGAAGGGAGGAAGGAAGGAAGGAAGGAAGGAAGGAAGGAAGGAAGGAAGGAAGGAAGGAAGGAAGGAAGGAAGGAAGGAAGGAAGGAAGGACTGTAGTTAGGAGGGGGCCTGCAGGGCATAGCCCCAACTTCCTGCCTTGCTAGCTCGTTAAAAGGTGATTGGTGGGCCCTTTAACTCCTGCAGGAGCCGGGTCTGCTTCTGGCACTAGCCGAGCGCTATGTGAGTGGCGGGTAAGTGAGGGTTGTGGCTGCAAGAGCGGCAGGGAAGGAAGTGAAGGCCACGTGGGGTGCCAGCTGGTGTGAGAGTGGCTATGGGTTGGGGCTGCTGAGTGCCCCCCTCCCCAAAATTAAAGGCCCCCTGACCTTCCAAATCCTGGCTATGGGGCTGAAGACAGGCAGGCAGGCAAATAGAATGGGGGAGGAGAGAAGAGAGATGGAAAGAAAGCAACTTTAACTTAAATGCATTCTCCAAGCCTCTGGCTGGCTTGGCTTGCAGAGCCATACAATATAGGTGGAAGAGTCACATATGCTCCTGAACCACAATTTGCACACACACACCCCCGGTTTGCATTGTTTGTTTATTTCCTTTTTTTTATCCCGTTTTCTCCCCGGCGAGCACCGAAAAGGAGCTGACGTTGCTCTCCATTTTATCCTCACAACAGCCCTGTGCAGAAGAAGAAGAAGAAGAAGAAGAAGATGATGATATTGGATTTATATCCCGCCCATCCACTCCAAAGAGTCTCAGAGCGGCTCACAATCTCCTTTACCTTCCTCCCCCACAACAGACACCCTGTGAGGTGGGTGGGGCTGGAGAGGGCTCTCACAGCAGCTGCCCTTTCAAGGACAATCTCTGCCAGAGCTATGGCTGACCCAAGGCCATTCCAGCAGGTGCAGGTGGAGGAGTGGGGAATCCAACCCGGTTCTCCCAGATAAGAGAGCTCTGGCTGACCCAAGGCCATTCAGCAGGTGCAAGTGGAGGAGTGGGGAATCAAACCCGGTTCTCCCAGATAAGAGTCCGCCACACTTAACCACTACACCAAACTGGCAGTAGGATAGTTTAAGAGTGGGCGACGGGCAGATCACCCAGCGAGCTTCCAGGGCACGAGTGAGGATCGCGTGGTCCCTCCCACTGTCAGGGAACTGGACAGCAGCAGAGTTCCCTCCAGGAGCCTACCCTGAAGAGGCGGTTGCGGGATTGGGAAGCCACTTTCCTGAGTCTGCTGCTCAGACCGCTTTGAGCAGTGAAGGGTCAGCTTGGTCCCCGATCCTGTCAGTAAGTTTCTGGAGCCCTTGGCAGACTGCCACCCTCCGAATGAGAAGGGCTTTGAAGCGACAATCGCTGGCATCTGGTCAGGCTTGGAATGCTGCGATCAGGCCAAAGCCGTTACTGAAAACCCTGTCGGCCACTTTCAGTTTATTGCAACCTGATGATGTGCGGACAGGGTGGAAATGCACCCATGCAGCTGTCCATCAAGGTCAATATTGTCTCTTCTGATTGGCAGCAGCTGAGGCCTTTCCCATCATCTCCTGCCTGGTCCGTTTCAACTGGAGATGCCGGGGATTGAACCTGGGACCTTCTGCATGCCAAGCAGATGCTCTACCCACTGATCCCATCTCCATGGCTCTCAGGGTCTCAGGCAGAGGTCTTTCCCATCATCTCCTGCCTGGTCCGTTTCAACTGGAGATGCCGGGGATTGAACCTGGGACCTTCTGCATGCCAAGCAGATGCTCTACCCACTGAGCCCATCTCCATGGCTCTCCAGGGTCTCAGGCAGAGGTCTTTCCCATCATCTCCTGCCTGGTCCGTTTCAAACTGGAGATGCTTGGGATTGAACCTGGGACCTTCTGCATGCCAAGCAGTGAGAGGTGTTCGCGTGGCTCCGGCAACTTCTCCAGGACGCCAATTATCTTGGACCCCCATATTCATAGTCTGCTTTCTTTCCTTGGCATCCCTCCAGATGGCTTCTGATTTGTGCCCAGTGGGCAAAATGCCGCACTGGAGTTTTCATCTTCACACAAGCTTTTGTGGGCTTGCAGCCTGCTACGAGGACCTGGACTGCCTCTTGGATTGAATCCACTGTGGAGAAAGACTGTCCTTTTCCTATGTGGAGGCTGCAGGGAGGGAAGGTGAGGGAAACCTGAAGTCAGAGGTGCAGATAAAGGGAAGGAGATAGGGTTACCAACTCCAGGTTAGAAAATTCCTGGAGATTTAAGGGGTGGTGCCTGGAGAGGGTGGGGTTTGAGGAGGAGTGGGATCTCAGACAGGTACAATGCCGTTTCCTTCTGGGGAGCCACTGTTGCCAATCTCCAGGTGGGGGCTGGAGATCACTTAGAATTACAGCTGCTCTCTAGATGGCAGAGATCAGCTCCCCTTGAGGTGGTGGTTGAATGAATGCCTTCACTTGGGTAGGTGACAGCGAGGGGGGGGGGCACTCGCCCAGAGCCTCCTTCTAGAGCCCATTGTATTTTTCTTCACAACGGGCCTTACTTCTAGTAATAATAATAATAACCGCTTTTTAGTCTTGAAGATGCCACAAGATCCCTTGCTTCTTCCCGTCAGTTCTGCAGTTCCCTGGGCCTGACGCTAGAGTGTGCTGGAATTCCTCTGTGTGACCCCGATCTCTACAAAGGCAGCATGCAGGGGTTTATTTTCCACCTCCTCTTATTGCCACTCCCCCTCTTCCTTTCCACTGTAAGAAAATACATTGTTTTGTTCCTACCACTGAAGTCTCCCCCCCCCCTCCCAGACCGCCCCAACCCTTGGAAATCTGGCCTCCCCTTGGCGTGGAGGAATGCCAGGGAAACTGACTACAACAACCTCTATTTAAATCCCTCGCGAGGGGAAAAGGGAGGCAAGCCCTCCCCTCCTTCCCTCCGCTCCCCTTTCCGTACATGTTCCTGGGCCAAAACCCTGGGCTTTTATGGCTCACCAGAGACATTATTAGCAGATGTTTCGGCCGTGATGTATATTGCCCTTGCTGCCTAATTGCCAGAGAGCGTTTCTCTCCTGCATTCCCAGCTGCCTGCAAGAGAGCAGGATCTCAAGCGTCCCCTTTTTTATTATTATTATTTTGCAAGCTTGGAAGCCGCTAAGCCTCCCGCTGGACTTCCCCCTCCTGTCTCCTGCACGGCTTCGGCTTTGCCGCCCCGCCTGGGAGGGGAGCGCACACGGAGGCTAATGTGTCTCCTGCCAAAGGGTGGCAGCTTCAAATTAGATTCACCTTTTAATGCCGGAGTAATCCGATTTGGACAGCTCTCGGGCAGACGGTGGGCTGCCTGCTGCCGCTGTACCTGAGCGAGCGGGGTGCATGACTCTGGTGGATTCGGTGCGGGGAGGAAGGTAAAGGGGAGAAGGGGTAGTCCTCTTAGGGATTGCAGGCCAAGAAGGAGAGGGTGGTTTGGGGTAGGGGTGGTGGTGGGAACGGAGCGGAGCGGAGAAGAGCCTGGAGAGTCATGGATCAGGGTGCCAGTTTTTTTCTGCTAGCCCCTGTAGCTGTGCCGGTAGTTACATCCTCAGACCATGGTGGTGGTGCATGAACGGTGTCCAGGTTGGGAAATGGAGGGAAGGGGAAGGGGGAAGGAAGGAAGGAAAGAAGGAAAATAGATTGGAGGGAGGGGGAGAGGTGGAAAGAAAGCAACTTCTAACTTTAAATGCATTCTTCAAGCGACCGGCTGGCTTGGAGAAGTGATTTAAAGTTGAGGTGTGAAACGTGTGGTCCGGGGGCCGAATCAGGCCCTTGGAGGGCTCCTATCGGGCCCCCGAGCAATTAGCTCTTGTCTGTTTCCTTCTCTCTTGCTTCCTTCTGCATCTCAGCTTGCTTTGCCAGGTTTGCTCAGTCGCACAGGAGCTACAGAGCAGAACCTCAGTTTTCTCCATTGGCTGAGGCTCCTCCCCCTCCTGGTCGCTTGGTGAGGGAGGGAAAGAGCCAGAGCTTTCTTAGCCCAGTTCCCTGCACAAATACAAAGAAGGCACCTTTAAAAGCAACAAGTGCTAATATTTTAAGCATGTCTTATTTTAAAGCGGGTTTTCTTAGTCGTTTTTGTCTTTGTCCTTTAAAAAGTCTATATCTCTGCTGCCTAATCTTAAATAGGTACACACATGGCCTGGTCCGACATGGCCCAGCCAGACAAGGTCTCATTTATCTCAGATTCAGCCCTCATAACAAATGAGTTCAACACCCCTGATTTAAAGAGACAATTGCCTTCTCCAGGTCCGTCAACGGGGCGGGGGAGACTTTGGAAAGGAAAGGTCCCCTTGCAAGCACCGGTCGTTTCCGACTCTGGGGTGACGTTGCTTTCCCAATGTTTTCATGGCAGAATTTTTACGGGGTGGTTTGCCGTTGCCTTCCCCAGTCATCTACACTCCCCCCCCCCCAGCAAGCTGGGAACTCTTTTGACCGACCTCGGAAGGCTGAGTCAACCTCAAGCCGGCTACCTGAAAACCCAGCTACCGCCGGGGATCGAACTCAGGTCGTGAGCAGAGCTTAAGACTGCAGTACTGCAGCTTTACCACTCTGCGCCAAGGGGCTCCTGAAGGCTTTGAGAGCCACACGATTACGTGTGAAAGAATCCCATGTGACTCCCGAGCCACAATTGGGTCACCCCTGCTACAGACCTCTGGCCCGTTGGCTGGGATGGGGCAGAGGAAGAGAAGGAACTGGGCTTGGGTAGAATTGGGTGGGGGGATCAAGGTGGGGGGGGCAGGAGGCTTCTCTCCCTCCTCCCTCCTCTCTTTCTCTCCCGCTCTCTGCCTCCTCTCTGTTGGAGCATCTGCTCCCTAATAAGCTGTTAACGATGATACCGTAAGTGGAAGCTGGCAGTCCCCGGGGACCTGCCATGATTTATGTAATTGGTCTCGAAGGAGACAAGAGGATCTAATATTTACATGCCAGTATTACTCCCCCGGGAACTCTGTCAGAGTTGCCAGCTCAGACTCCCTCCCCTTCCCCAAAAATCTGGCCGGTTGCGAGATCTTTAATTCATGGGAACCGTGATGCAGGAAGCACAACTGTGGTGCGCCAGGGGCAGGTAGCCAGTTTGGTGTAGTGGTTAAGTGTGCGGACTCTTATCTGGGAGAACTGGGTTTGATTCCCCACTCCTCCACTTGCACGTGCTGGAATGGCCTTGGGTCAACCATAGCTCCTGCAGAGGTTGTCCTTGAAAGGGTGGTTGAAAGAGCCAGTTTGGTGTAGTGGTTAAGTGTGCGGACTCTTATGTGGGAGAACCAGGTTTGATTCCCCACTCCTCCCCTTGCACCTGCTGGGATGGCCTTGGGTCAGCCATAGCTCTCGCAGAGTTGTCGTTGAAAGGGCAGCTGCTGTGAGAGCCCTCTGAGCCCCACCCAGAGAGCTGATATGGTGTAGTGGTTAAGTGTGCGGACTCTTATGTGGGAGATCCGGGTTTGATTCCCCACTCTTCCACTTGCAGCTGCAAGAATGGCCTTGGGTCAGCCACAGCTCTTGCAGAGGTTGTCCTTGAAAGGGTGGTTGAAAGAGCCAGTTTGGTGTAGTGGTTAAGTGTGCGGACTCTTATGTGCGAGAACCAGGTTTGATTCCCCACTCCTCCCCTTGCACCTGCTGGGATGGCCTTGGGTCAGCCATAGCTCTCGCAGAGTTGTCGTTGAAAGGGCAGCTGCTGTGAGAGCCCTCTCAGCCCCACCCAGAGAGCTGGTATGGTGTAGTGGTTAAGTGTGCGGACTCTTATGTGGGAGATCCGGGTTTGATTCCCCACTCTTCCACTTGCAGCTGCAAGAATGGCCTTGGGTCAGCCACAGCTCTGGCAGAGGTTGTCTTTGAAAGGGTGGTTGAAAGAGCCAGTTTGGTGTAGTGGTTAAGTGTGCGGACTCTTATGTGGGAGATCTGGGTTTGATTCCCCACCTGCTGGGATGGCCTTGGGTCAGCCATAGCTCTCGCAGAGTTGTCGTTGAAAGGGCAGCTGCTGTGAGAGCCCTCTCAGCCCCACCCAGAGAGCCAGTATGGTGTTGTGGTTAAGTGTGCGGACTCTTATGTGGGAGATCCGGGTTTGATTCCCCACTCCTCTGGAGTGGGCAGCTGTTAGAACGGCCTTGGGTCAGCCATAGCTCTTGCGGGAGTTGTCCTTGAAAGGGCAGCTGCAGTGAGAGCCCTCTCAGCCCCACCCACCTCACAGGGTGTCTGTTGTGGGGGAGAAGGTAGAGGAGATTGTAAGCCGCTCAGAGTCTCTGATTCAGCAAGAAGGGTGGGGTATAAATCTGCATTATTATTATTCTTCTTCCCGTGGTGCTGGGTGTGGCCCGTTGTTCCTGGGCAACTTTGATCTGCCCTCTAAGTCAGGGGTGTCAAGCTCATTTGTTATGAGGGCCAGATCTGACATAAATGAGACCTTGTTGGGCCAGGCCGCGTCAGGCTGGGCCGTGTATGTTCCTATTTAACATTAGGTAGCAGAGATTGAAACTTTATAAAGGGAACAGACAAACACAATTAAAGAATTTTTTTTTTTAAAAGTCTTAAACTAAAAAATGCTTAAAACATTAGCACACGTTGGTCTTAAAGATGCTTTCTTTGTATTTCTCCTGCGGGATCTGGGAACTGGGCAAAGGAAGCTCTGGCTCTTTCCTTCCTTCCCCAGGGACCAGGAGGGGGAGGAGCCTCAGCCAATAGAAAGAAGCTTGGCTCAGTAGCTCTGCTCCATGCTTAAGAGAGCCTGGCAATGCAAGCTCTTCTCCCCCTCGCTCTCCAAGGGAGGAGCCTCAGCCAATGGAGAAAATAGAGGTTTTGCTCTGTAGCTCCTGAGTGATTGAGCAAGCCTGGCAAAGCAAGCTGAGATGCAGAAGGAAGCAAGAGAGAGGGAGAAGGAAGCAGGTGACAGCCAGTTGCTCAGGGGCCTGATAGGAGCCCTCCGGAGGCTTGATTTGGCCCCCGAGCCACATGTTTGACACCCCTGCTCTAAGGTTTTTGTTCTGGGTACGAGCCAGGAATGGGCGTGCTGCAAGCAGCGTCTCTGCGAGCAAATGGCCTGGTCTTGCCTTCCTCCTACAGTTCATGGTTTTGCAAGGAGGTGGATGAACAGGGGAGGGCGGAGACTCCCCCCCAACCTGGAGGGGCACACATCTCTCTGATCCCTGCCAAAGCCTCTACCTCATGTCCTAATTGGATTTGGATCATTGCTGTTCTTCTTTCCCCTTCTCCAATCCCAGGCCCTAAACTAGAGTTTCCTGAGCCAGTTTGGGCCTGGGAGGACCAGGTTTGATTCCCCCTCCTCCACTTGCAGCTGCTGGAATAGCCTTGGGTCAGCCATAGCTCTCGCAGGAGTTGTCCTTGAAAGGGCAGCTGCTGTAACAGCTCTCTCAGCCCCACCCGCCTCACAGGGTGTCTGTTGTGTGTATGTGGGGGGAAGGTAAAGGAAATTGTGACTGCTGTGAGATTGTGAGGTTCAGGGTATAGGGCGGGATATAAATCCAGTATTGTCATTGTCCTTCTTCTTCTTCTGGTGGAACCCTTTAGAAGTCTGACCCCAGGGCACACCCACAAAATGAAGGCCACAGGAGGCGGAGTCAGCCACGCAGTGTCCGGGAATGAGGTGGGGTTGACTTCTGACTGTGGCTCTTCAGCTTTTCAGGCTGAAGCTCTCTCGAAGGGACGCTCTTTAGAAACAAACACTTTCAGAAATATTTTCTTACGCGTGCGCAAGTGGATATATTCAGCTGGCGAAGAAACACTCCAACGGCAGTGTCTGTCAGATCGCCAGCAGCCAATCAGAAGCTTTGCGGGTCCCACCCGCTTTTCTAAAAACTTGTGGTAATTGCCAAAAAATATGTCGGCGAGAGTCAAGAGGCCAGGTTGGGTTCTCTTGTCTTAAATGTTTGAATTCCAGTAGTAGGCCTGTTTTCTGGTCTGTTACCAGCCCCGTGCTGCAGAGTGTTAAAGCTGCGATACTGCAGTCCTAAGCTCTGCTCAGAACCTGAGTTCGATCCCCAGTGGAAGCTGGGTTTTCAGGCAGCCGGCTCGAGGTGGACTCAGCCTTCCATCCTTCTGAGGTCGGTATAATGAGTCCCCAGCTTGCTGGAGGGAAAGTGTAGATGACTGGGGAAGGCAATGGCAAACCACCCCGTGAAAAGTCTGCCGTGAAAACATTGTGAAAGCAACGTCACCCCAGAGTCAGAAACGACTGGTGCTTGCATGAGGGACCTTTCCTTCCTTGTTGTTGTTCAGTCACACAGTTGATTCCGACTCTTTGCTACCCCATGGACAAAGTCACGCCAGGCCCTCTTGTCTTCTACCGTCCTCCAAAGTCTGCTCAAATTCATGTTTGTTACATCAGTAGCACTTAGCACTGTCCAGCCATTTCATCTTTTGCCATCCCCTTCTTCTTTTGCCTTCTGTCTTTCCCATCATCAGAGTCTTCTCCAGGGAGTGCTCCCTTCTCATTAGTGGCCAAAGTATTTGAGCTTCAGCTTCAGCATCTGACCTTCCAGGGAACAGTCTGGGTTGATTTCCCTTAGGACTGACTCATTTGATCTTCTTGCAGTCCAAGGGACTCTCAAGAGTCTTCTCCAGGCACTGCATCTCAAAAGCATCTATTCTTCTGCGCTCGGCCTTCCTTATGGTCCACCTCTCACAGCCATACAATACTACTGGGAATACCATCGCTTTGACTATACGGACTTTTGTTGGCAGGGTGATGTCTCTACTTTTTATTCTACTGCCCAGGTTCGCCATAGCTGTCCTCCCAAGGAGCAAACGTCTTTTGATTTCATGGCTTGCAGTCACCATCTTCAGTGATCTTGGATCCCAGAAATGTGAAGTCTGTCACTGCTTCCCATGTCTTCCCCTTCTATTTGCCAAGGGGTGATGGGGCCAGATGCCATGATCTTAGTTTTTTTGATGTTGAGTTTCAAGCCTACTTTTGTGCTCTCCTCTTTCACCCTCAACAAGAGGTTCTTTAGGTCCTCCTCACTTTCTGCCATTAGAGTAGTGTCATCTGCATATCTGAGGTTGTTGATGTTTTTCCCGGCAATCTTAATTCCGGCTTGTTCTTCATCCAGGCCAGCATTCCACATGATATACTCTGCATATAAAATAAATAAGCAGGGTGACAATATACATCCTTGTTGAACTCCTTTTCTATTCTAAACCATATCGGTTGTTCCATATCCCATTCTGACAGTTGCTCTTGACCCTTATACAGGTTTCTCAGGAGACATGTGAGGTGGTCTTGTACTCCATCTGTTTAAGGACTTGCCACAGTTTGTTGTGATCCACACAATCAAAGGCTTTAGCATAGTCAATGAAGCAGAAATAGACGTTTTTCTGATACTCCCGTGCTTTCTCCATAAACCATTGAATGTTGCAATTTGATCTCTAGTTCCTCTACCTCTTCGAAACCCAGCTTGAACTTCTGGTAGTTCCCGATCTACATAGCGCTGAAACCTAGCTTGTAGGACCTTTAACATGACTTTGCCGGCATGTGAAATTAGTGCAATGGTGTGATAGTTTGAACATTCTTTGGCATTACCCTTCTTTGGGATTGGAATATAAACTGATCTTTTCGAATCCTGTGGCCACTGTTGTGTTTTCCAAATTTGTTGACATAATGTGTGCATCACGTTAACAGCATCGTCTTTTAGGACGTTGAATAGCTCAACTGGGATACCATCCTCTCTGCTCACTTTGTTGTTAGTAATGCTTTTTAAAGCCCATTTGACTTCACACTCCAGGATGTCTGGCTCAAGGTCATCAATTTCACTGTCATGGTTGTCCGGGACATTGAGCTCCTTCTTGTATAATTCTTCTGGAAAACTGGGCTAAACCAATAAAATGAATTTTAACAGCGATAAATGTAAAGTTCTGCATTTAGGTAGGAAAAATCCCATGCTTGGTTATAGAATGGGGAGACTTGTCTTAGCAGTAGTATGTGCGAAAAGGATCTTGGGGTCTTAGTGGATCATACGCTGAACATGAGTCAACAGTGTGATGCGGTGGCTAAAAAGGCAAATGCAATTTTGGGCTATATCAACAGAAGTGTAGTGTCCAGATCACATGATGTGATGGTATCGCTTTACTCTGCTCTGGTAAGACCTCACCCTGGAGTATTGTGTTCAGTTTTGGGCACCACATTTTAAGAAGGATGTAGTCAAGCTGGAACGGGTCCAGAGGAGGGCGACGAAGATGGTGAAGGGGTCTGGAGACCAAGTCCTATGAGGAAAGGTTGAAGGAGCTGGGGATGTTTAGCCTGGTGAGGAGGTGGCTGAGAGGTGATAGGATCACCGTCTTCAAGTACTTGAAGGGCTGTCATATAGAAGATGGTGTGGAATTGTTTTCTGTGGCCCCGGAAGGTAAGGACCAGAACCAATGGGTTGAAATTAAATCAAAAGTGTTTCCAGCTCAACATTAGGAAGAACTTCTGACCGTTAGAGCAGTTCCTCAGTGGACAGGCTTCCTTGGGAGGTGGTGGGCTCTCCTTCCTTGGAGATTTTTAAACAGAGGCTAGATGGCCATCTGACAGCAATGAAGATCCTGTTGAATTTAGGGGAGGTGTTTGTGAGTTTCCTGCATTGTGCAGGGGGTTGGACTAGATGACCCTAGAAGTCCCTTCTGATTCTATGATTCTTGCCACCGCTTCCTGATCTCTTCTGCTTCTGTTAGGTCCCTACCATTTTTGTCCTTTATCATGGCCATCTTTGCACGAAACGTTCCCTTGATTTCTCCAATTTTCTTGAATAGATCTCTTGTCCTTCCCATTCTATTATTTTCCTCTGTTGCTTTTCATTGTTCCTTCAGGAAGGCCTCCTTATCTCTCCTTTCTGTTCTCTGGAAATCTGCATTCAGTTGGGTGAATCTTTCCTTTTCACCTTTGCCTTTCACTTTCCTCAGCTATTTGTAAAGCCTCATCAGACAGCCACTTTGCTTTCTTGCATTTCTTTTTCTTTGGGATGTGTCACGGGCTGGGGCCAGGCCAGGCGAAGTCCAGGGCAGTCCAAGGTCTGTAGCTGGGTAGCAAGGAGGGTCCAAAGCACCAAAACCGAATCACAGGTCCAGGTATCGTAGGTCAGAGGTTCAGAAGCCGAAGTCAGGGGGTCCAGAAGTCAATGCCAGAGTCAGGGGGTCCAGAAGCCGAAGTGGATGCTAGAACGTCAGGTAAGTGACTAGTTGCTTCCACAAAGCCTTCTCTCAAAGTCCACAGCTATATAGCCCTCTGCTGTCTGTTGCCCATTTGGGCTAATTGCTGACTCAGAGGGCAGCCAGGATCCTGCTGAGACTCAAGCACCCTCACTCCTAGAAGGGCCAGAATCCTTTCAAAACTCAGGGCTCACGGAGCGTCTTGCTCGTGAGCGTGCCGCCCTCCTCCGATCCCTGAGGTCCTGATGAAGGCGGTCACGCACACGAGCCACCCGAGAGGGCGAGGCAGGGGGGCTTGGATCTTCTCCAGCAGGAGGCAGGGGGCACTGGTGCAGGTGGCAGGGGCACAGTTTCTTCTGCAGGCTCGGGCTTCTTCTGCAGGGCCCCCAGCACCCATGACAGGATGGTGCCTGATTGCTGCCTTCTGTACAGTGTCATGAACCTCCTTCATAGTTCTTCAGGCACTCCGTCTATCAACTCTAGTTCCTTAAACCTATTCTTCACCTCCACTGTATATTCATAAGGGATGTGATCAAGGTCAAACCTGAATGGCCTAATGCAGGGGTGGCCAACGGTAGCTCTCCAGATGTTTTTTGCCTACAGCTTCCATCAGCCCCAGCCAGCATGGCCATGGCTGGGGCTGATGGAGTTGTAGGGGAAATAGATCTGGAGAGCTACCGTTGGCCACCCTTGGCCTAATGGCTTCCCCAGTTTTCTTCAGTTTAAGCCTGAATTTTGCGATGAGTAGCTCATGATCTGAGCGCAGTCAGCTCCAGGTCTTGTTTTTGCTGACTGCAAGGAGCTTCTCCATCTTTGACTGCAGAGTATATAATCAGTCTGATTTCTGTGTTGCCCATCAGGTGGTGTCCATGTGCAGAGTCGCCTTTCAGGTTGTTGGAAGAGGGTGTTCGCTATGACCAGCTTGTTCTCTTGACAAAACTCTGTTAGCCTTTGCCCGGCTTCATTTTGTTCTCCAAGGCCAAACTTGTCAGTTGTTCCGGTTACCTTTTGACTTCCCACTTTGGCATTCCAGTCCCCTGTGATGAGGAGGACATCTTTTTTTGGTGTTAATTCTAGAAGGTGTTGTAGATCTTCATAGAACGGGGTCCACTTCAGCCCTCTTCTGCATCAGTGGTTGGGGCATAGACTTGGACTACTGTGATTTTGAATGGTTTTGCCTTGGATACGAGATCATTCTGTCATTTTTGAGATTGTATCCCATTACTGCCTTCCTCACTCTCTTGTTAACTATAAAGGCCACACCATTTCTTCTACGGGACTTTTGACCACAGTAATAGATGTAGTGATCCTCTGTGTTAAATTCACCCATTCCCGTCCATTTTAGTTGGCTGATTCCCAAGATGTCGATGTTCAGTCTTGCCATCTCTTGTTTGACCACATCTAGCTTACCTTGATTCATAGATCTTACATTCCACGTTCCGATGCAGTATTGTTCTTTGCAGCATCGACTGTTCTTTCACCATCAGACACATCCACAGCTGAGCGTCCTTTCGGCTTTGGCCCAGCTTCACTCTTTCTGTGGTTGCTTGAACGCTCTTCCCCAGTAGCATATCGGGCACCTTCTGACCTGAGGGGGCTCGTCTTCCAGCGCCATATCTTTTAGCCTTTTGTTTCTGTTCGTGGGGTTTTCTTGGCAAGGATACTGGAGTGGTTTGTAGAATCTTTCGGGCTCAAGTGCCGTGTTCTACTGGAGAAAGTTTTTCTTCCAGACGTTTTGTTCTCAGCTGCGGAGAACATCCTCAGTGGCGTTGCAAGCCGGAGCAGGCGCTCTGACCTTCTTGGCTGCTGTGCATTGAGTGGGGAGTGGGGGAGCCCACTCAATGCAACAGCACCAAGCCAGAGGTCAGAGCGCCTGCTCCGGCTGCAACGCCACTGAGGATGTTCTCCGCAGCTGAGAACGAAACGTCTGGAAGGAAAACTTTCTCCAGTAGAACACGGCACTTGAATCCCGAAAGATTCTACAAACCCTAAAGATGTTACCAGCCGGGAAAACCTGAAATCTTTGATGATACTGGAGTGGTTTGCCATTTCCTTCTCCAGTGGATCACATTCAGTCTGGGTTCTCAGCTGTGGCCTGTCCATCTTGGGTGGGCCTGCGTGGCATAGCCGACAGCCTCATTGAACCGCGCAAGCCGTCTCGCCACGACAAGGCAGCAATCCGCGAGAGGGTATTGTCAAAGGCTGCACAAAGCTAAGAATGGCACTGTGTAGGGGAGGGGGATTAGTTGCTCTTTTTCAATGTCATTCTAGTGACCTTAGAGGGTTGCCCCCGCCCCCCCCCCCCGGAGAAAGCAGACCAAGCAGAACCAGAGGTCTCCGCTGCTGGCCACTGGGCATACCTGCAGCCATCTCCGAACAATCTTGCGTGTGAATAATTCGAAAAACAAAAAGCCGTGTAATGCTCAAAATGGAACAGATTCACGTTCTGAGGTTTGCCGCGGGTCAGCGCGGCTCCTTCGGATCAGTGCCGGTCCTGACGCGCTCTTTCTGTTTTGTAAATACCTTGCCGTAATGGCTTTCTCCTCGAAAGGTTTGCAAATGTCGCCCGGCCCTGATGCTCCGAGGAGAAAAGCCGCACTGTTTGCAGTTAGCCAAGCTGATCCGAAGCGGAACCAAAAGCAAAGGCTGCGAAAGACCTCATTAAAAGCCAAGCTCAAAGAACTCCCAAAGGCTGAGGGCGTTCAACTTCTCCAGAATTCCTCTGCAAATCGTTTGCATGGATGGTAGTCCTTTACAGGGGTTGTTTTGTAGAAAAATAGCTGGCGGAGCTCATTAGCGTAACTCATTAGCATGTGCCGCCCTGCCCCCCCCCAGCCAAAAGCAACCCGATGCAAGAAAGGAGAGCCCCAGGTGAGCGAGGCCTGTTGGCTGGCTAGAGATCCAGCCAGCCCAAGCAGGCCTTGCTCACCTGGGGCTCTCTTGGGCCGCCCCTCTCACAGTCAAAAGGCCAGCAAGCCACCCAAAATCACACAGGAAGTGGAGAAAGGGTGGTGCGGGCTTCTCCAGGGGTTAATGAGGGCTGCTGGGGGCGTGGCAAAGCCCCTGGTGTCTGGCTGGCTGCCCGCTCTCCTAATCCAGGGATTGTTATGCAGCTGCACCTGCTGTTCAGTGGACAAGGTAGGTAGGTGGGGGGGAGGAGGAGGAACCCTCAGGAAGGTTCAGGAGTTGCGCTGCTATACATTTTTTTTTTTAAAAATAGCAATCTTTGTTTCCTAATACTGACTAACTTAATATTACAACTTTGGTAATGCAAATGATACTTGGTTGTTGTTCGGAATGAATGAATGATTTCAAAACATTGGCTCAGTATTTGATGGCACAAGTTGGTGGCCGTGTTGGTTTGAATCAATAGAACAAAGTGAGAGTCCAGTGGCATCTATGACCAGCTGAGTTTTATGCACGATGTGAGCTTTTGCGCACAAGCACACCTCTTCAGATACACTTCTTCATTGTACCCGAAGAAGTGCGCGCGCGCACAAAAGCTCATCCTTTGAATAAAAAACTTGGTTGGTCTTAAAGATGCCACTGGGGCTCGAACTCGGTTCTGTTTGCCTGGTTAGTTAAGCATAGGGGTGGCCAAACTTCCTTAACGTAAGAGCCACATAGAGTAAATGTCAGATGTCTGAGAGCTGCAAGACATGAACATCAGATGTTTGAGGGAAGGAGGGAAGGAAGGAAGGAAGGAAGGAAGGAAGGAAGGAAGGAAGGAAAAGAGATAAGGGAGGAAGGAGAGGTGAAAAGAAAGCAACTTTAACTTTAAATGCCTTCTCTAAGCTGCTGGCTGGATTGGCTTGGAAAAGAATCAGAAGATATTGGATTTATATCCCGCCCTCCACTCCGAAGAGTCTCAGAGCGGCTCACAATCTCCTTTCCCTTCCTCCCCCACAACAGACCCCCTGTGAGGTGGGTGGGGCTGGAGAGGGCTCTCACAGCAGCTGCCCTTTCAAGGACAACCTCTGCCAGAGTTATGGCTGACTCAAGGCCATGCCAGCAGCTGCAAGTGGAGGAGGGGGGAATCAAACCCGGTTCTCCCAGATAAGAGAGCTCTGGCTGACCCAAGGCCATTCCAGCAGCTGCAAGTGGAGGAGTGGGGAATCAAACCTGATAAGAGAGCTATGGCTGACCCAAGGCCATTCCAGCAGCTGCAAGTGGAGGAGGGGGGAATCAAACCCGGTTCTCCCAGATAAGAGAGCTGTGGCTGACCCAAGGCCATTCCAGCAGCTGCAAGTGGAGGAGGGGGGAATCAAACCTGATAAGAGAGCTATGGCTGACCCAAGGCCATTCCAGCAGCTGCAAGTGGAGGAGGGGGGAATCAAACCCGGTTCTCCCAGATACGAGAGCTCTGGCTGACCCAAGGCCATTCCAGCAGCTGCAAGTGGAGGAGTGGGGAATCAAACCCGGTTCTCTCAGATAAGAGTCCGCACACTTAACCACTACACCAAACTGGCTTTAAATCACCAAAAAGTGATTTCAAGAGACAAATGCCTTCTCCAAGCTGGCCAATGAGGTGGTGGGGGTTTGAGAGCCACATAATACGTGTGAAAGAGCCACATTTGGCTCCCGAGCCACAGTTTGGCCTCCCCTATCAAAACTACAGCCCAGAAAGGACACCCATCCCTGGCAGAGGGAGCTGTGATTTTGCAAAGAGGTCTGGTGGGTCCCCTCCCCCAAAGCATGCTGGCTGTACCTAAAAGCCCCCTTCTCCCTCCAGGGGAATACTCCCAAGGGCTCTGAGCAGCAGATGGACCCAGGGTGTGCTCTGTTGTCCCTGACAGGTGTGAGCAGAAGGGGACTCTGCTGGGGCTTTGGGTTTGTTTTACCTGCCTGTTTTTTTGAGGACTGAGACTGCGGCCTTGGGGGTGGGGTGCAGATAATCGCCTTGGAAACCAGAACTGTTTGATGTGTGTTTGCAGCCCTGTTAGATAGCAGAGAACCGCAAAAGAGCAAAGTGATTTTCGAGGCTTTGGGGTGGGCTCCGTATGGGGTGAGGAGCAGATAAAAAGGATCCGTATGGGGAAGTTAGAGTGGCGTTTCCCAGGGCTGGGGAGCTGGAAAGACAGGTGTGCCAGAGCGTGATTCTGGCACACCAGCTTTCGATCATTTTTTTTCCATTGCTGAGGCTATGAGTTGAGAGTCAGTGAAGTTGAGAGCACCTCTGAACATGAGCAGAGTGCCTTTCCCTTCACAAGCACGTCACCATAGCTTACTCATCCCCCCACGTTGGGTGTTTAGGAGCCAGCGTTCCAGATCAGAAAGACTTGAATCCAGGGGCTTTTTTTTTTGTAGCAGGAACTCCTTTGCCTATTAGGCCACACACTCCTGATGTAGCCAGTCCTCCAAGGCGGGTCCTCATCCCCGAGGCTGCGGACCAGTACCGGGCCGCAACCTGTCCATAATAGGGCCGTCCAGCCTCTCCCCGCCTGCCAGCAGCGCCTCCTCCTCTCTCCCTTTTTATAATATTAAGGCCGGGGAAGGGGCCATGAAGGGCTTCCGGGCTCTGTAAAGGCCGACCCCCCTGGGGAAACCGCGCAAAACGGTTGCAGCAGCGGCTGCTGAAAAAGCTGTGCTGCTCTTGCCTCCTTCTCACTTCCTTCCCCTGCCCAGGTCCCTGGGGCCAAAAAGGTTGGGGACCACTGCTCCAAGAGCTTCCAGTAGGCCCTGTAAGAACGAGCTTTTGTAAGCTCTTGGAGAAGAAGAAGATTTTGGATTTATATCCCGCCCTATACTCTGAATCTCAGAGTCTTAGAGCGGTCACAATCTCCTCTACCTCCTCCTCCCCCCCCACACCAAACACCCAGTGAGGTAGGTGGGGCTGAGAGTGCTTTTACAACAGCTGCCCTTTCAAGGACAGCTTCTATGAAAGCTAGGGCTGACCCAAGGCCTTCTCAGCTGGTGCAAGTGGAGGAGTGGGGAATCAAACCCGGTTCTCCCAGATAAGAGTCTGCGCGCTTATACACTACACCAAACTGGCTCTCTGGAGGATTGGCTGCATCAGGTGTGTGTGGCCTAATATGCAAAGGAGTTCCTGCTACCCAAAAAAAGGGGGAAAAAGCTCTGCTTGAATCGTCTTTGAACTCCAGCTTCTGGCTTGGTTGGTGTGTTGGGCTCAGAATTGACCTTGGAGGGAGCTGCGATGCCCATTTCCTCCACATGAGGGCAGAAGGGAGACAGAAATTTCCAACAGACCCTACAGACTTCAAGCTTGCAGTTTGGACACAGACCTCCGGAGTTTGGTTGGCTCCGGAGGTCGGTGGCTGATAATCTGAGTCAGCGATTTCTGACTGTGGAGAACCACTGCAGGGCCTAGGATTGCCACCAGGCCTGGAGGAAAATAGCCTGTATCAAAACAGGCAGCGTAAGCTTCTGGTGGTGTGGAGGCAGACAACATCATCTAGTTATCTCACGAAGCCTTGATTAAAGGGCATTTTTTCCATCTCCAGCCAGTTGGCAAGCCTAGGCAGGACTCCAGACCCAGGGAGGGGCTGCGGCTAAGAGGAAGAGCCTCTGCCTGGCATACGGAAGATCCCAGGTTCAATCCCTGGCAATCCCAAGTCCCCAGAGCCTCCAGTTAAAAAGACCAGGCAGGAGATGAAGTGAAGACCTGAGAGTGCCTGAGACCCTGGAGAGCGGCTGCCAGTCTGAGTAGACAAGACAGACTTTGACAGGCCAGACTCTGAGGACCTATCTTCCTGTGCTCAGATAATCAAGGGCCACATACAGGGGTGGGATTCTAGCAGGAGCTCATTTGCATGTTAGGCCACACACCCCTGATGTAGCCAATCCTCCAAGAGGCTCTTTTTTGCAAGCTCTTGGAGGATTGGCTACATCAGGGGTGTGTGGCCTAATATGCAAAGGAGCTCCTGCTAGAATCCCACCCCTGGCCACATGTATTCTGGGCAGGAGCTCACAGGAGCAGAGCTCCGGAATCTAAATTGTATTGTGCTCTTTCTTACTCCCTCCCCCCCCCAAAAAAAACCCCTCGCTTCTGGGCTCCCTTATTCAAACCCCCTGTGGACATCTTGCTGAACTCTGAAGTTTTGACAGACTTAAGATTTGACAAACCAAAAAATGGGAAAAGAATCAAAACATATCAAGCAGACAGATGGAAATCTTCCGCATGCCACTGTGGCCACGCGGGAGAAAGGAATTTGAGAAGTATGAGGGGAGCAGTGTTTCCTCTCGGCTGAGTTAGTGTGAGCTAGCTCACAGACTTTTAGCCTCCTGCTCACAGATTTCTGTCTTGGCTCAGGAAGGATGACCCCGGAGCACACAAATTGAGGCAGCAGCTTTAATGCCAGTAGCTAAAAGGAAGTACTTCTTCGGATAAAAGCTCTGGATAAAAGGAAGTCCTTCTTCACCCAAAGGGTGATTAACATGTGGAATTCACTGCCACAGGAGGTGGTGGCAGCTACAAGCATAGCCAGCTTCAAGAATGGATTGGATAAAAATATGGAGCAGAGGTCCATCAGTGGCTATTAGCCACAGTATGTGTATGTATGTATATATATGTATGTGTGTGTGTACATATGTGTGTGTGTGTATATATATATACACACACACACGCGCATATATTGGCCACTATGTGACACAGAGTGCTGGGCTGGATGGGCCATTGGCCTGACCCGACATGGCTTCTCTTACGTTCTTCTGTAACACAGTGTGTTGGACTGGATGGGCCATTGGCCTGACCCAACATGGCTTCTCATATGTTCTTCTGTGACACAGTGTTGGATTGGATGGGCCATTGGCCTGACCCAACATGTCTTCTCTTATGTTCTTAGCTCACAAAGTAGAATTTTTGCTATCAAGACTCTGCAGCTTAGAGGGAACATTGGATGGGAATAAGGTTTTATTATGACCATTATAATTCAAGAAGCCTTTTAAGGCAGATGCTGAGCTGATAGAATTTAGTCCACCTTCTGGTGATGTCAGGGGTTTGTGGCACAGGCAAATGAGTTGTGCTAATGAGCTCCAGCACCTCTTTTTCTACGGAATGACCCCTGATTCTGGGAGTACAAATGTCGTATTTTTTAAATCTTTTGGCCGGGGGGGGGGGGGTGACCCATGCAACTCTCTCGGCTCTATTTTCACAAAGATGGGCTTGAACGTTCGCACCTGCCATCTGCAGAGCTACAGGTGGCGCCAAGATGGGTTGTATTCCTCCTTTAGTGGAGGGGGGTGGGCGCCTGAGGATCCAGAAATCCTCGTCCTTGGCACAGGAGGCAAAATGCGGCATTGTTTTCCGCCCCCTTCTCAGCACACGGACTCCTGCCTCGGTACTCTCCCGCCTGCTGCTGTGTGCGCAGAGATGCAGAAAGGCTGTTCTGCCAAGCGTCCCGCAGCCAACCAAGATCCTTCAGGGGAAAAGACCCTACCTGCAGCTGAGCTTGGCGGCTGAGCCCGGACCAGAGAGGAGACGGGGCTCGTAAATGTAGCAGCCAGCTCCCAGGTTTCAGTTCGAAGCAGAAGGGACCGGTGGAGGCCCTCAGCCTTCCTGCCCTCGGCTCTTGGGTTCTTGGAGCAGCGTCAGCTTTCTGCTGGCGAGAAGGGCTGCCTGATGCTGTCTCCCTCCGTTGGCAGGAGGCTGGCGCACGGGGAAGAGGTGCAGGGCGGGTCTTCCGCCTTGTTCTCTGCCCAGATGCCTGTTCCCTTCCAACGGCAGGGTGGCTGCCGTCAGCGGACAAGAAAGGCTGTGTGTGGTGAGCAGGGATGGGATTCTAGCAGGAGCTCCTTTGCCTATTAGGCCACACCCCCCTGATGGAGCCAATCCTCCGAGAGCTTACAAAAAAGAGCCCCGTAAGCTCTCGGAGGGTTGGCTACATCAGGGGGGTGTGGCCTAATAGGCAAAGGAGCTCCTGCTAGAACTCCACCCCTGGTGGCGAGGGTTTCCGATGCACTCAAATGCGTGATGTGGGAAATTGTCGCTTCAACTGTGGTGGGGTGGGAAGGGCAGTTGAGTCGCCAAGACATGTCCAGAGGCTGTTTGCCGTTGGCTGCCTCTGCGTAGCCACCCTGGAACTTCCTCGCTGGTCTCCATGCAAGTCCTAACCAGGGCTGAATCTCCGTAGCTCCCACGATCTAACAAGATCCGGCTAGCCTGGGCTGTCCTGGTCAAGGCAGAGCTGAACAGAGGCGGTTGGCAATATCCCCTTTAATCTGTGGAGTCCTGTGAGCAAAGATTCTACTTTGTGAGCTGCCGGCATTAAAGCTGTGAGCTCCTGCGTCAGTTACTGTGCTCTGAAGCTGGAGGCTGAAAATCTGTGCGCCAGCCCATGCTCACCCAGCTTAGAGGGAACACTGGCGGCCGGCCATTGCCTGCCTCTTGACACTTGCAGCTGCTGGTGTGACCTTGGGTCAGTCACAGGCTCTCTCAAGATCAGTTCTCCGAGAGCTCTCTCAGCTGCACCTACCTCCCAGGGTGTCTGTTTGCGGGGAGGGGAAGGGAAGGGAAAGGAGATTGGAAGCCGCTCTGAGACTCTGGAGTGAAGGGTGGGGTAGAAATGCACTCTCCTCCTCTTCCTCCTTGACTTTATAGGCCCCAGAGGGAATTCTACACCTGGAGTTGCCAGGGACGGAACCGCTTCTTCCTGCTGAGTAGGACATCCTCCTGGCCACCAGAGGATGGCCGCCCCCCAAATGCCCTCATTGCTTGAGGAGTGCCAGGTTCGAATCCAGGTTCGAATCCCCGGTGTTGCCGTGGAAAGGTCGCTGAGTGGACCTCAGGTTTTGATGAGAAAACGGAGAAGAAGGATGCAAGCCACTATGGGCTCCCACCCGGGGGAGATAAAGAAGCCTGATTTTGACCTAACACGGATAGCGACTAGAATTGGGTGGGTGGCAGACTCCCCCTCCCCTGGCCAGGCCCCTTGGGAGGGGGGGACGGTGTTTCAGGCGGGGTCAGGCCCTGCTCGACTCCCTGACCTCTGGCCCAACATCCAGTTGGAAGGGCCGGGCGCCACTGTCTCCCCCCAGGCACCTTTGTTGATCGAGACGCCACCCCGCCAGCTGCCCCGTGCATTCCTGGGTTGCTATGGGAACCCCACGGCATGTCAGCGGAGCGGCTGTCTTTGCAAAGCCGGCGGGGAAGGGGGTGACCTCCGTGCCACGGCTGCGATCCCGGCACGGCTCACCCAGGAGAGAAAGAGGGGAGAGGACTCGGGCCGCGGCAGCCCACATCTCTCCACTGGGGTCTGGACCACAGAGAGTGGTCTTTGGGGTGGTGTTGGCGGTGTTGGTCATCTTACATCGAAGCTTGCAGTTAAGAGCCCCGTGGCGCAGAGTGTTAAAGCTGCGCTACTGCAGTCCTAAGCTCTGCTCACGACCTGAGTTCAATCCCGGTGGAAGCTGGGTGCAGGTAGCCGGCTCCAGGTTGACTCAGCCTTCCATCCTTCCGAGGTTGGTCAAACGAGTCCCCAGCTTGCTGGGGGGAAAGTGTAGATGCCTGGGGGAGGCAAGGGCAAACCACACCGCTAAAAAAAGTCTGCCATGGAAACGTGAAAGCAACGTCACCCCAGAGTTGGAAACGACTGGTGCTTGCACAGGGGACCTTTCCTTTCATTTTCTGAAGCTTGTAAGGCTGTAGTGCCTTCCAGAAGGTCTGGTCCCCCCAATGAAGTCTGGGTACCCCACCTAAAGTGCCCAGGGGTTTCTGCCCAGGTCATCTCCATACGCTTAGGTGGAAATGTCTCCTTGAATTTTTATCCCAAGACTCAGAGCGGCTTGCAACCAGGTTTTTTTTTTTAAATCATAATTGCATGACAAATCAGGATATAAACGTATGCAATCGGAATCAGACTGATGTCCCATACAATCCTGTCATTCATTCATACATGCATTTAATTTCTACGATTCTGTTGGGGAGGGGGGGGTGCAACGTTGCTGCAGAGTCTTGTGAGCAAAAATTCTACTTCGTGAGCTACTGGTGTTGTAGTTGTGAGCTGCAGCATGAATTAGTGTGCTCTGGAGTCATCCTTCCTGAGCTAAGACAAAAAGGTGTGAGCCGGAAGCGAAAAATCTGTGAGCTAGCTCATGCTAACTCAGCTTAGAGGGAACGCTGGTTGTGGGTTTAGTACAGGGGTGACCAGACTTGATTATGACGATAAGAGCCACATAGAATAAGCATCAGATGCTTGAGACCCGCAAGACATGAGCGTCAGAGAAGGAAGGGAGGGGAAAGGGAGGGAGATGTGGAAGGAAAGCAACTTTATATGTAAATGTATTCTCCAAGCACTGGCTGGCTTGGGTGGGAGAAGTAATTTAAAAAGACAAATGCCTTCTCCAAGCTGGCCAGCGGGGCAGTGGGGGCTTCAAGAGCCACATCATATGTGTGAAAGAGCCACAGTTTGACAACTCATGGTTTGGAATCTTGTGAGCATAATTGAGCATACGCTGTATATCTTGTTATAATTCAATGAAAACTGAGAATCGGACATACATGCATTTAATTCATTTAGAACTCCCTTCCCCCCTTTTCAGGGGGGACCCCAAGTGGCTTACTTTGTTCTCCTGTTCTCCGTATTATCCTCACAACAACCCGAGGAGGTAGGTTAGAATAATAGAATCCTAGAGTTGGAAGGGACCTCCAGGGTCATCTAGTCCACCCCCCCCCGCACAATACTGAGAGCGTGGGACTGGCTGAAGGTCATCCAGTTAGTTTCCATGGCCCAAGTGAGGATTTGAACTTGGGTCACCCAGATGCTAATCCGTCACCCTTCAACCACTACTGCATGCCGTCTCTCTCAAAAGGCCTTTGGGTGCTTCCAAAAGACACGTTGATTTCAGCGACCCTCTTAAGTCACCACCAATGCTGTTTTCAATGTCTTGGGAACGACAACGCAGACACGTGGGTTCTCCAGATGCTGAGCAAGTGCAGCGTCGAGGGACCAGTTTCCTGTGGTCACGTGGCATTTACAAATCAGAGGGCACATGTGAGACTTTCATTCATTCATTAGACCTTTATTGGCATTTATATAAGAATACAGTGCAGTTTAAAAACCAACAGTAACAGTATAAAATATAATAAAACCTTGAAGTCCAGCAATAGTTAAATGACATAAAATAGCTGTGGGCTCTCTCTCTCTCTCTCTCTCTCTCTCTCTCGGCTTGGCTTCGCGAACGAAGATTTAAGAAGGGTGCAATAGTCCACGTCTGCTGCAGGCTCGCTGGTGGCTGACAAGACCAATGCGGGGCAGGCAGGTCCGGCCACAGTGGCTGCAGGGAAAAGTCTGATTTAGGGTTGGTGCTGTAGCAGTGTGATTCTTCCTCAATCTCCTTTTGTCCTCAAGACCAGCTATGCGTGCGTTCTCAAAAGAAGAGACAGCCTGGTGGATGGTGTGCCTCCATGCTTTGCGATCTGAGGCTAGGTCAGACCACTGGTGATGGTTGATGCGACAGGTGCCAAGGGATTTCTTCAAGGAGTCCTTGTACCTCTTCTTTGGTGCCCCTCTATTTCGATGGCCGGTGGAGAGTTCGCCATACAGGGCAATCTTGGGAAGGCGGTGGTTTTCCATCCTAGAAATATGCCCTGCCCAGCGCAGCTGCGTCTTCAGCAGCGGCTACGCATAAGTAAAAGCCTCTCTAATTTGGATCGCAACCTGTAAAAAGCAAGCAACATGAGTAGTGACAAAGTTGTGTTTCCCATGGAGTAAAAAGCGGACCTTGGTATTGTCAGAAAGGCCTTGATGGTCGGAGAGCAGTGCATCTAGGTATCTTGCTCGTGGGCTGCTATAGAAAGGGCAGTCCAGAAGAACATGAGGGGCCGTTTCGATGACTCCTTGGCTACAAGGGCATCGTCTAAGATTGTGGGGGGATTCTGTGGTATCTTCCGAAAAGGATGGCCAGTGGTAATGCATTGAATCTAGCCAGCATGAGTGCTCTTCTTTGGTGAGGATCAGTTAAAAAGAGGAAATAAAGAGCTAGAAGCCCAGGAGACTGGGATAAACCCAGGTGACTTGGGGAGCAAGATTTCCGAGCTGCCTCAGTCAGACGTTGCAACTGGATATCTTGATGGCTTGAAATACCGCAGAAGCAGAAGATAGATAAAATGCATCCAAGGAAATTCCTATGGATGTAATTTTCTTTTGGATCAGGGTCAGCCATTTGGATGCATGGTGGTCCATCAGCATCAAAAAGGTGAAAGAATTCTGATCAGAATTAAATAAAAGGCGCAGCCAAAAATAGCACCCCTAGGCAAATGTCAGGAGCAAAGCATGTGGGACTTGCTTTGCTCCTGGCATTTGCCCAGGGGTGCTATTTTTCAGTGGGTAAAGAACTCCCCCCCCCAAACAGCCCCGTGGCGCGGCTGCAGTACTGCAGTCTGAGCTCTCTGCTCACCACCAACGTTCCCTTGAAGCTGCAGAGTCTTGTGGGCAAAAATTCTACTTTGTGAGTTTCTGCCATTCAAGTTGTGAGCTACTGCGTCAGATTGTGTGCTCTGGGGGCATCCTCCCTGAACTAGGGCAAAAATGTGTGAGCTGGAGGCTAAAAACCTGCGAGCGAGCGAGCTCCCACTAGTTCGGCTTAGAGGGAACGCTGCTCATGACCTGAGTTTGATCCTGGCGGAAGCTGGGTTCAGGTAAGCGGCTTGAGGTTGACTCAGCCTTCCATCCTTCCGAGGTCGGTCAAAGGAGGACCCAGCTTGCTGGGGGGAAAGCGTAGATGACTGGGGAAGGCAATGGCAAAATCATCCCGTAAAAAGTCTGCCATGAAAACATCCTGATGTGATGTCAACCCATGGGTCGGTAACAGTGTTTGCATGCAGGACTACCTTTGCCTTTACACTGGCTCTCCCCTTTGGAGACAGATGTCCAAGCCCAAGAGATGTCTTCCCAGCATGGCTGGGATTTCCAAAGGGGTTGGGGGGGGTGTGCATGCGTCTGTGTGGGTGTGGGTTGTATTTCTGTCATCCTTCTGCCTGGATCTTGCTCTGGTTTTCCCCAGCTGGCATTCACGCCTGTGCACTGTAGCGGCTTGAGCCCAGGTGCCAGCATAGGGTTGCCAATCCCTAGGTGGGGGCAGGGGATCCCCCGGTTTGGAGGGTCCCCCCCCGCTTCAGGGTCATCAGAAAGTGGTGGGTGGGGGGAGGGAAATATCTGCTGGGCACTCCATTATTCCCTATGCAGCCAGTTTGGTGTAGTGGTGAAGTGTGCGGACTCTTATCTGGGAGAACCGGGTTTGATTCCCCACTCCTCCACTTGCCCCTTCTGGAATGGCCTTGGGTCAGCCATAGCTCTGGCAGAGGTTGTCCTTGAAAGAGTGGTTGAAAGAGCCAGTTTGGTGTAGTGGTTAAGTGTGCAGACTCTTATCTGGGAGAACCGGGTTTGATTCCCCACTCCTCCACTTGCAACTGCTGGAATGGCCTTGGGGTAGCCATAGCTCTGGCAGAGGTTGTCCTTGAAAGGGTGGTTGAAAGAGCCAGTTTGGTGTAGTGGTTAAGTGTGCAGACTCTTATCTGGGAGAACCGGGTTTGATTCCCCACTCCTCCACTTGCCCCTTCTGGAATGGCCTTGGGTCAGCCATAGCTCTGGCAGAGGTTGTCCTTGAAAGAGTGGTTGAAAGAGCCAGTTTGGTGTAGTGGTTAAGTGTGCGGACTCTTATCTGGGAGAACCGGGTTTGATTCCCCACTCCTCCACTTGCAACTGCTGGAACGGCCTTGGGTCAGCCGTAGCTTTGGCAGAGGTTGTCTTTGAAAGGGTGGTTGAAAGAGCCAGTTTGGTGTAGTGGTTAAGTGTGCGGACTCTTATCTGGGAGAGCCGGGTTTGATTCCCCACTCCTCCACTTGCAGCTGCTGGAATGGCCTTAGATCAGCCATAGCTCTGGCAGAGGTTGTCCTTGAAAGGGTGGTTGAAAGAGCCAGTTTGGTGTAGTGGTTAAGTGTGCGGACTCTTATCTGGGAGAACCGGGTTTGATTCCCCACTCCTCCACTTGCACCTGTTGGAACGACCTTGGGTCAGCTAGAGCTCTGGCAGAGGTTGTCCTTGAAAGGGCAGCTGCTGTGAGTGCCCTCTCAGCCCCACCCACCTCACAGGGTGTCTGTTGTGGGAGGGGGGGAAGGTAAAGGAGATTGTAATCTGCTCTGAGTCTCTGATCCAGGGAGAAGAAGATATTGGATTTATATCCCGCCCTCCACTCCAAAGAGACTCAGGGCGGCTCACAATCTCCTTTATCTTCCCCCCACCCCAACAAACACCCTGTGAGGTAGGTGGGACTGAGAGAGCTCTCCCAGAAGCTGCGCTTTCGAGGACAACGCCTATAAAAGCTGTGACTGACTCAAGGCCATTCCAGCAGGTGCAAGTGGAGGAGTGGGGAATCAAACCTGGTTCTCCCAGATAAGAGTCTGCGCACTTAACCACTACACCAAACTGGCAGGGTATAAATCTGCAGTCTTCTTCTTCTCATAGGTTATAACGGAAAGTAGGTCTGCAGGTATCTTGGTATCTGGGGGTGGGGCTGTTTTTTGAGGCAGAGGCACTATATTTTCAGTATAGCATCCAATGCTTCTCCTCAAAATACCCTCCGTGTTTCAAAAGGATAGGACCAGGGGGTCCAGTTCTGTGAGCCCCCAAAGAAGGTGCCCCTATCCTTCATGATTTCCAAAGGAGAGGGAAGGCATTTAAAAGGTGTGCGGTCCCTTTGAATGTGATGGCCGGAACTCCCTTTGGAGCTCCATTCTGCTTGTCATGCCCTTGCTCCTGGATCCACCTCCAACATCTCCTGACTCCACCCCCAAAGTCCCCAGATATTTCTTGAATTGGACTTGGCAACCTTATGCCGGCAGGGCTGGGAAGCCTGAATGCTGCAAGGGACCTTTCCAGATCGAGCTGGGCCCTTGCTCTTTCCCCCCTCCGGTGCAGGTTTTCCCCCTCCCTTTCTTGTAGGTAGGCCTTGAATTCAGCAGGAGCTCAGCTCCTGAACCTTTCTGACAGCCCCCCCTCCTCCTCCCCACCTACCTACCTTGTTATGCAGGAGGTGCAGCTGCATAACAATCCCTGGATTAGGAGAGCGGGCAGCCAGCCAGCCACCAGGGGCTTTGCCACGCCCCAGCAGCCCTCATTAACCCCTGGAGAAGCCCTCACCACCCTTTCTCCACTTCTCATGTGATTTTGGGCTGGCCTTCTGACTGGGGGCGGCGGTCAAGGAGAGCCCCAGACGAGCGAGGCCTGTTTGGACTGGCTGGATCTCTAGCCAGCCTAAGCAGGCCTCAGTCACCCAGGGCTCTCCTTTCTTGAGTCGGATTGCTTTTGGCTTGTGTGTGTGTGTGGGGGGGGGGAGGCGGCACATGCGAATGAGTTACACTCATGAGCTCCGCCACCTCTTTTTCTACAAACCGACCCCTGCTTGCAGGACGTAACGGAAGCCCCCCTCTTCCTCCCTGGCTGGCTTCCAGTCTTTGCAGACACTCCCTAATCCCTGTTTTTGCAGCCTCCTTTCTTAAAAAAAAAAAAAATGTGTGTAGGCCTGGGAGGAACAGCTGCTTTGGTTCCCCCCTCCCAGCTCAGTAAACAGTGCCTCGGTGTTGACCTAACAGCCATCTCCGCATGCAGAGAAATCGCCAGCATTTGCATGCTGCCTTCGCTGCTCCGTCTCTTGAACTCGGGCGCTCAGCATCTGCTTGGTGACTCAGCCCCGGCTGTCATTGGCTGCGCCAGACAATTAACACACACACAGGCACTCACACACACACACAGAGGGATGCACACGGAGGCAGCCCCCACTGCTAGACCTTGGGGGCTTGTGGTTGGGACAAAGATTAATGGGCGCGTTTGTTCGGCGGGGAGGACAATGGGCAGGCGAAGGCCAGTTGGAGGCCTGTTTGCCCAACGGAGCCTCTTGCCACGGCCTTTGTGTGCGTCTCTCTGGCGCTCAAAGAGGGGAAGGGCCTTGAATAGAAGGCGGCAGGACAAACAGGCTTTGCATTTCAAAAGGGGCTGGTTGGTCTCTGTGTAAGGGTCTCTTTCTCTCCCCCCCCCCCTTGCATTTTTGTTTCCTTTCTGCCTGAAGCCTGCTCATGTTTCCCCTGGCATCTGCTCGCACTCACCCTGCAACGGCTTGAACTCTGGCGGTGCCCATAAGGTGCCGCTGTGCAGGCAGAGGTCAAACAAGGGGGTGGGGGAAGGGAGCGGGGCGGGGGGGGGGGGGAGAGGCGACATCTTGGAGGCAAATCCTGCTGCGGCCCTAGGAGCCCTGGGCTCCTCATGAGGAGAGCATTTTGGGCAGAAGTCATATGAACATATGAAGCTGCCTTATACTGAATCACACCCCCAGGGTCTCAAGCTGAGGTTTACCACACCTATTTGCCTGAACCCTTTTTAGTTGGAGATGCCGGGGATTGAACCTGGGACCTTCTGCTTGCCAAGCAGATGCTCTGCCACTGAGCCACCGACCCTCCCCTACGTCGAGGAAGGAGAGACTGAGGTTAGGGCTGAATAGCGTGTCAGAATAATGCTTTTTCATATTGACGTACTCAGATAGGGATTAAAAAAAAAAGGTAAAAGCAGCCCTGTGGCGCAGAGTGTTAAAGCTGCAGTACTGCAGTCCGAGCTCTCTGCTCATGGCCTGAGTTCGATCCCAGCGGAAGCTGGGCTCAAGTAGCTGGCTCAAGGTTGACTCAGCTTTCCAAGGTTGGTAAAATGATGATGATGATATTGGATTTATATCCCGCCCTCCGCTCCGAAGAGTCTCAGAGTGGCTCACAATCTCCTTTACCTTCCTCTCCCACAACAGACACCCTGTGAGGTGGGTGGGGCTGGAGAGGGCTCTCACAGCAGCTGCCCTTTCAAGGACAACCTCTGCCAGAGCTATGGCTGACCCAAGGCCATGCTAGCAGGTGCAAGTGGAGGAGTGGGGAATCAAACCCGGTTCTCCCAGATAAGAGTCCGCACACTTAACCACTACACCAAACTGGCTCTCCAATGAGTCCCCAGCTTGCTGTGGGGAAAGTGTAGATGACTGGGGGAGGCAATGGCAAACCACCCCGTAAAAAGTCTGCTGTGAAAACGTCATGATGCGGCATCACCCCAGAGTCGGAAACGACTGGTGCTTGCACAGGGGACTACCTTTACCAGTTAGGGATACTCGCTGTTTATCTCATTGCGTATACCAACCCATCTTCCACTATATTTTAATGTTTTCTTTTTTCTAATGGCAAACTAGAATTACGTTTCTGTGTGTGTTACATGTTTAAATCAAACCTCTGTGAAACCTGGGCCCTCATTTTAACCCAAAGCTAACTTCACAACAGACTCTCATTTATTTGCACTTCACACCCAGGATACTGAATGGATTTAGTACATGGATGTCAATCTGCTATTCCAACTTAATTGCTGCTGTTTCAGCCCAGTTAACACAAACTGGCAAACACCAGACCCCAAATTGTGACTTTTTTAATCTGCCAAAAAACATTTCCATGACTCTGCATACTATAACTCACTGCCCACTTTCTCTATATTTAGGAGTGCTTGCCATTCCCTACTTTTGCCTGATGAAGGGTGCTTCTAGCACACGAAAGCTGACATTCTGAATAAAACTTTGTTGTTCTTAAAGGTGCAACTTGACTCTTGCTTTGTTCCTTGGAAAAATGTCAGGGCAAGCTGGCAGCCGCTGCCATGATGCAGCGGAGAGTAAATTCGGGGCCACCCAGGAGATTTTTGGCCCAGTCTGGGGAAGTTGCCCGCACGGAGGCTGAGTGCAAAGACCTACAAGAGAGCTTGGCACTTGGCTGCGTCGCCCATCGCTAGCTCTGTCGGCTCCGCAGCCTGGAATTCTCTGCTGTGTGGTTCTTCCAGGTAGCACAAAGTAAACGTTAAAGAGCCGCTCCTTTAGATCAGACACATGCGGCCAAACACAGCCTGCCTTCTGTCGCTCGCTTTCTGCTGCTTGCTCAGACTTCAGCCGGCCTCCGGGACAGGAGAGTTTCAGAGTTCTGTGGCAACCACAAGGATTCGGAAGAAGAAGAAGAAGAAGAAGAAGAAGAAGAAGAAGAAGAAGAAGAAGAAGAAGAAGGTGATGATATTGGATTTATATCCCACCCTCCACCCTGAATCTCAGAGTGGCTCACAATTTCCTTTTTTTTCCTTCCCCACAACAGACACCTGTGAGGTGGGTGGGACTGAGAGAACTCTCCCAGAAGCTGCTCTTTCAAGGACAGCTCTGTGAAAGCTACGGCTGACCAAAAGTCATTCCAGCATCTGCAAGTGTAAAAGTGGGGAATCAAACCCGGTTCTCCCAGATGACTGTCCGCACACTTAACCACTGCACCAAACTAGCTGAAGATGATGAAGAAGAAGATGATATTGGATTTATACCCCGCCCTACACTCTGAATCTCAGAGTGGCTTACAATCTCCTTTACCTTCCTCCCCGACAACAGACACCCTGTGAGGTAGGTGGGACTGAGAGAGCTCTCCCAGAAACTGCCCTTTCAAGGACAGCTCTGCCAGAGCTACGGCTGACCCAAGGCCATTCCAGCAGCTGCAAGTGGAGGAGTGGGGAATCACACCCGGTTCTCCCAGATGACAGTCCGCACATTTAACCACTACACCAAACTGGCTGAAGATGATGATGAAGAAGATGATATTGGATTTATACCCCGTCCTACACTCTGAGTGGCTTACAATCTCCTTTACCTTCCTCCCCCACAACAGACACCCTGTGAGGTAGGTGGGACTGAGTGAGCTCTCCCAGAAGCTGCCCTTTCAAGGACAGCTCTGCAAGATCTACGGCTGACCCAAGGCCATTCCAGCAGCAGAAAGTGTAAAAGTGGGGAATCAAACCCGGTTCTCCCAGATGACAGTCCGCACACTTAACCACTACACCAAACTGGCTGAAGATGATGATGATGAAGAAGATGATATTGGATTTATACCCTGCCCTATACTCTGAATCTCAGAGTGGCTTACAATCTCCTTTACCTTCCTCCCCCACAACAGACACCCTGTGAGGTAGGTGGGACTGAGAGAGCTCTCCCAGAAACTGCCCTTTCAAGGACAGCTCTGCCAGAGCTATGGCTGACCCACGGCCATTCCAGCAGCTGCAAGTGGAGTAGTGGGGAATCCAACCCGGTTCTCTCAGATAAGTCCACACACTTCACCACTACACCAAACTGGCCGTTCCCCTGCGCACAGAAGCCAACATCCTTGCCATCTTGTAGCCACGGACAGGAACACTCTTGCACATCTTTGCACGGGCACTGTGGCCCAGGATTCGGTGAACATATGAAGCTGCCTTTTACTGAATCAGACCCTTGGTCCATCAAAGTCAGTATTGTCTTCTCAGACTGGCAGTGGCTCTCCAGGGTCTCAAGCTGAGGTTTTTCACACCTATTTGCCCGGACCCTTTTTTGGAGATGCCAGGGACTGAACATGAGACCTTCTGCTTCCCAAGCAGATGCTCTACCACTGAGCCACTGCCCCTCCCCAAACATATGAACATATGAAGCTGCCTTATACTGAATCAGACCCTGGGTCCATCAAAGTCAGTATTGTCTACTCCGACTAGCAGCGGCTCTCCAGGGTCTCAAGCTGAGGTTTTTCACACCTATTTGCCCGGACCCTTTTTTGGAGATGCCAGGGATTGAACATGAGACCTTCTGCTTCCCAAGCAGATGCTCTACCACTGAGCCACCGTCCCTCCCCAAATGTGCTGGCATTTTGTTTGGCGTGAATCTCTTTTTCTCCCCCAGGCGTTTGCAACCCGTGCCGAGGTTCCTCGTCTGCTTCCCAGCAGGCGTCAGAGTGGTGCGTAGATGGGAAAGAGGAGCTGCCTTGGGTGGCTGCTGCCCACCTGCCTGCCCTCCAGCTTCTAGGCTGGGACTTAGGATGCGCAGCTGCCTCTGTGCTGGGAAGGGCAGGAGAGAAGAGGCCCGCTGCTTGACAATGTTCTCCTTATGCGGTTCCCCCTTCTGTTTCTCCCCCAACTCATGGCATGTGATGCTCACAAGCACAGCTCTTGCCGGAGATCAGGCTATTTGCCTTCCAGGATTCAAACCAACTGTTCTTGCGTGAGCAGTCTCTCTTGCGGCTAAGGCTGAAGCGCACCTTGCCCAGAGGAAACTTGACTCGTGCAGATAGACCTCAGCAGCGTGCAAAATCTCCTTTTGCAACCCCTGCTTCGGAGGGTGGGATCGCAGCTGACTGGCCTTTGAGGCTTCTTACAGACCCTGCCCGCTCAAGCGCTTCTAGTCCTCAGTTTGTTCATTTAAACATTTATACTCTGCCTTTCCTTTAGCTCCAAGCGGCTTACAAGTGCTTGTCAAAACATATTGGAACCGAACAGAACTAAACCCACCAAATCTCCCTCTCCCAGGGGTGGCCAAACTTGCTTAACGTAAGAGCCACATAGAATAAATGCCAGATGTTTGAGAGCTGCAAGACAGGAAGGAAGGAAGGAAAATAGAGGGAGAGGTGGAAAGAAAGCAACATTAACTTTAAATGCTTTCTCCAAGCTGGCCAACAGGGCGAGGAGGGCTTCAGGAACCACACAATATATTTGAAAGAGCCACCTGTGGCTCCCAAGCTCTCTCTGCTTAAAACATTCCTGCGTTTCTCCACTGTTCTTCTGTCCACCGCGTGCAGAAATGAATTCTGTTGAGGCTGGCTTTTGAGATTTCATTTACTCATGGCCGCACATCTTGAAAAGTCTCAGGGCTTCTCCAGGGTCTAGAAACGTGCTTAAAAAATACTTGGGGTGGAGAAGGCAACATTCTTAGTCTGAGTTTCCATTCTAAGTCGTAGCTGAGGAAGGAAATTTGAACTTTGGAAAGCTAAGTCTGAGTTCTGTAACCGAACCCATGCCTCAGCGTTTGAGTCCAGTGGCATCTTTAAGACCGACAAGGCATGTGAGTGTACGTGCAGGATAAATGGGCGTTCACTGGGCTAGAGAATTGTGCAGTCTGAACTTTGGTGGCAGGCTGGCGGGTGTGTGTGAGATCCCAGAATGCGCAGGGTTTTGCTTCTTAGCAGGGCTTTTATGGTAGCAGGAACTCCTTTGCATATTAGGCCACACACCCCGGATGTAGCCAATCCTCCTTCTGCTGGGGATCGAACTCGGGTCGTGAGCAGAGCTTAGTACTGCAGCTTTACCACTCTGCGCCACAGGGCTCTTGCAGAGTCTCAGAGGGGCTCACAATCTCCTTTATCTTCCTCCCCCACAACAGTCACCCCATAAGGTGGGTGGGGCTAAGAGAGCCCTTACAGCAGCTGCCCTTTTCAAGGACAGCTCTGCCGGACCTGTGGCTGACCCAAGGCCATTCCAGCAGCTGCAAGGGGAGGAGTGGGGAATCAAACCCGGTTCTCCCAGATAAGAGTCTGTACACTTCATCACTACGCCAAACTGGCAAATATCTCCCAGAAGAACATCAGGGGGCAAACTGGAGTTGGCTGAATCAGGCAAGGACTCAGACCCCAGAGGTTGTCATGCTCGCGCCCCAGAAGAAAGCACTGAGTTGAACTGCCAAGTCAGCATTCTTCCATCTGAAGCGGGCAAGGCAGTTGGCCCCTTTCCTCGAGCGTCGGGACCTCGCAACAGTGATCCACGCAACGGTCACCTCAAGATTAGACTACTGTAATGCCCTCTACTTGGGGCTACCTCTGTGCCGGACTCGGAGACTGCAGCTAGTGCAGAACGCGGCAGCCAGGCTGTTGCTGGGACTCCCAAAACGGGAGCATATACAGCCGGGGCTGCGTGAACTGCACTGGCTGCCGATTGTATACCGAGTCCAGTACAAAGTGTTGGTCGTTACCTTTAAAGCCTTATATGGCCGAGGACTTGCCTACCTGAGGGACCGTCTTTCCCCATACGAACCCCAGAGAGCACTGAGGTCAGTCGGGAAAAATCTAATGACCATCCCCGGGCCGAAGGAGATAAAATATCAGAGCACCAGAGCACGGGCATTCTCGATTGCGGCTCCTACTCTGTGGAACCGACTCCCCGAGGAGGTGCGGGCCCTGCGGAACCTTGAGCAGTTCCGCAGGGCCTGCAAGACCGTCCTCTTCAAATTTGCACACCCGGACTGTTAGGAAGATCAGAAATTAAGGAGCCGCCAACGCGGTTGAAGAACTATACCGCAGAATAACTCTATTTATTGAACTGGTTTTAATGTTATTAAGTTTATTGTTGATGTTTTATATTGTTAAATTTAAAGGTTTTATTATTATTATTGTATGTTTTATAAAATGTTGTTAGCCGCCCTGAGCCTGCTGAGGTGGGGAGGGCGGGATAGAAATAAAATTTATTATTATTATTATTATTATTATTGATAACAGGATCTGGCCTCCTGTGGCCAGTCAGGCTTATGCACTTGCCACGATCTTCAGAGCAAAGTCCGGCAGCTGTTGACAATGCAGCTTTTAATTTGGCATTGGAAGGCTAAACTAGTAGTGTGTTTGTGGGGGGGTTACTATGTGCTTTACCGGGGTAACTTTAGCATTTGTTCAGTGCAGGGCCTTTTTTTGTAGCAAGAACTCCTTTGTGTATTATAAGCCACACACCATTGATGTAGCCAATCCTCCTGGAGCTTATTGTAGGGCCCTGTATTAAGAGCCCCGTAAGCTCTTGGAGGATTGGCTACATCAGGGGGTGTGGCCTAATATGCAAAGGAGTTCCTGCTACAAAAAAGGCCCTGGTTCAGTGTCTTATAACGTGCTTGAGCCCTATGGCACAAAGGGCAGTAATGGAACAGAAGAGAGAGGCAGGTCGATGAGATACTTGAAGGTGGAGTGAGCTGTGCGGATTGCAAAGCGAATACTTCCTAAATTTTCTGGAGGGACATGCCATGAAGAAGAAGAAAAAGACTGCAGATTTATACCCTGCCCTTCCCTCTGAATCAGAGACTCAGAGGGGCTCACAATCTCCTTTATCTTCCTCCCCCACAACAGTCACCCGGTAAGGTGGGTGGGGCTGAGTGGGCTCTCACAGTAGCTGCCCATTCAGGGACAACTCCTACAAGAGCTACGGCTGACCCAAGGCCATTCCAGCAGGTGCAAGTGGAGGAGTGGAGAATCGAACCCGGTTCTCCCAGATAAGAGTCTGCACACTTCACCACTACACCAAACTGACTCTTGTAGCTGCCAATGGCGGGGATTGAACCTGGGACCTCCTGCAATGCCAAGCGGAGGTTCTGCCCCTTAGCCATGGCCCTTGCAGCTGCAAAGCCTGCAGTTGCAATGACGGGGTTGGTACGAGGACAGCTCAGCTGGAGCAGTGGGGGCCTTCCCCTCACCCCCAATCCAAGCCCCAGAAAGCTGAAGGCTTCTCAGCTTAATCCTCTTTCCTAGGGCTTGCTGCTATTCCACCCAGCCTTACAGGTGGTTTCTCTCCTGGTCCAGCCATTCCTGCATCTCACCCTTGCAACTTGGAGGGCCCCGGGAGGGGAGGGAGTGGAATAAGGGTTTGTGCCCCCCCCCCGCCCCAGGGGCCACATTGTCACACACTTGCCATGCCGGAGCTCAGCTGTTCCCTCCTTCCTCCCCCCCTGCCCGGAATGGTAGGGCCGGCTTTGGGGGGGGGGGCGGGCCCTGGAGGCAGGCAGGCGAGGCCTCATTAATTACCTAATCTCCCCTTTATGTTTAATTTACAGGCTGTGCTTGCCCCGGCCATATGCTTCCTTTGTTGTCAGCTTGGCTTTGCCTTCTCTGATTTGCTTCTGACTCAGAAATCCGCCTCCCCCCCCTGTGCATTCCCCCCCCCTCCAGTCATCCCAAACACTCGCAGGAAATTCCCTTTCACTCCCGCCTCCCCCCCTTTTCCAATCTAGCCCTGTGCGGTTTTGCTACTGGCTGGGGATTCTCTGATTGTAGGGTTTTTTTCTCCCCTCTTGCCGCCTCCCCGGCTTTTTCCTTCCTCGCTTCTCCACTTGCATCAGTTCCAGATTTGCAAAAAGGGGGGGGGGGGGAGCCCAGAAAAGAGGGGTTTGCAACTGGGTCTCTCTCTCTCCCTCTCCCTCTCTGTGCATCCCTCCCCTCTTTCCTCCCCACTGCTTAGCACTGACTCTCCCCCCCCCTTCTCCCCAGTCTGTCACAAGCCCACCCCAGGAGACGGTTTTGGCCGGCGCTGTTCCTCAGCACCCCCCTGGCTGCTGGAGGGCTCCCCCTTCCTGCTCTCTCTCTCTGTTTTTAAGGTACGTGCAAAGCAGACTGGGGAGGGGTGTCATTTCTGCTCTAGCCCCCCCCCCCCCGCCCCACTGCCAGGAGGTTTGGATTGGGGTTGTTGGGGTGTGTGTGTACAGACCAGCCTTTGCAGGGCAGTTCTGATCTTCTTGGAAGCTTTCTCTTGACAGGTTTGTGTCTCTTGTGGGTGGGGAATGAAAGGGAGGTGTAAAGATTCTAGGGGGGGGGGTGTTCTTGCAGGGCAATAATTCCAAGTCCTTCTCCCACCCCCCAAAACTTGTTGCTGAATTCTACCCTCCTCTTTCTTGGTGTATTTTGTTTGGATTTCACTTTAGCAAAGTTCCCCCTCCCCCCCCCCCCCCCGGAAAAAAAATCTTTTGGCTGTATGACTGGAAGGCTGCCGCTCAGCTCGGTTTACCTTCTGCGCTTTGCTTTTATCTGCTGGCAAAGGGAGAGGTGGGGAGGGAGAGACAGGTGTATAGGAAATACTTCTCTTCCCTCCCCCCCTGAAATCCATTCAGTTCTCAGGCAGTAAGAGGTTGTAGCACGTTTCAGCAGTTTGCCGGATTCAAGTCCCTTCCTAGAACTGTTCTTCCTTTTGGGGGGCGGCAGCTGGAGCCAACCCCGTTCTTGACCGGCTGAGTCCTTGTGAAATGGTTGCCCCCCCCCTCCTTCCCCTCCTGGTGCTTCAGACCGGTTGAATAATTTTTAAACATGCATGTCTAGGATGAGAAGGTGGGGGGGGGGGACTGAATTGTAAACTTTACCGAGAGCTGTACAGTGCTGGAGAGTTCCTTGTGTATTGTTAACTCCCCCGCCACCACACCACCTGGTGTGTTTGTACAGTGCGATGGTTTCTCCCTTGTGCCCAAAAGGTTATTCCCATTCCCACCCACTCAAGTTGGAAATCCCCTTGAATTTGGGAGCTGCTAAATGCGGGAGCCTCCCCAGGGCTGGCCTTGCCAGACTCTGCACCTTGCCCCTGTCGGTGGGATTCTCCAGGTAGTAATTCCACCCTTCCCCCTAAGCCTGGCTTGAAAGGGGCCTGAAGGTTGTTTGTGGAAGACAGCTCCGCGCTCCGTGTCTGGTCTGGTGCCCAAGTGGGAGCGGATTAGGCCCCGCCGCCTGGCCCTCTCCCTTGCTTTTGGGCGCGAGAGAGGAAGACAATTCACCGGGTATGTGAGGGTTGCCTGGATATTGGCTTGCACCCCAGTTCGCCTTTGCCTGCCACCTTTCACCTGAGTGCCAAGCTCTTAGCAAAATGACTTTGAGGATTCGTGCTTTCTGTTTCATGCAAACCTGAAGTTAGGGATCAGGCGTTTGAACGGAAAGGTGGGCAGATCCGTCGGTCGTTGTGGCTTGCGCCAAAGGGACTTGGCACAAGTGTGTCTCCGAGTGTGTGTCTGCGCGCTTGAAGGGGCGGGTGGGGTCCTTCCTTCCACCTGGACAATGCTGTATTTAGGGGGGTGTGCAGTTTGGGGCCTTCAGTTGTAGGAACCTGTTTGGACTTTCTGCATGGTGATGCAAAAGCCTTTCCAAACCTTGCAATACTTAGGGGGATGTTCCCTGGAAGGGAGGGCATGAGGGACCAGGCCTCGCTCTGAGGACTGTGGAGACTTCAGGTGCTCTCACCCCCACCTACTGTTCTCATTACAAGACCACACATTTCAAAACACAGGGCATTGGAGCCACCTCCTTGTCCATCTTGGCATTCTCACGCTCCCCTTAGAGCCCACCTGGTGCCCAGGTAAGTGTGTTTTCCATTTGGGCTAGTGTGTGTTGTGGCTGGGGACAGGTATGTTGGCGGGAGGGGGGGGGAGAAGCAAATGTAGCAGCATAAAAAGGTTTCCTGGAGATCAGACCAATCCCGCCTTTTCCACTGTCCTGTTTCCACAGCACACATTCAGGTACCACCTAAAAGCCTACAAGTAGCGTGCAGAAATGGTAGCTTCCCCCGCTTTGTTTGTCCTCAGAGTTCTGTGGCATTCAGAGGTAGATTGCCTCTGAACATGGAGGTTCTATTTAGCCACTGTGGCTAGTAGCCACAGTCGTCGTGGCTTGCGCCAAAGGGACTTGGAGGAGTGCGTGTCTGTGCGCTCGAAGGGGCGGGTGGGGTCCTTCCTCCCACCTGGACGATGCTGTACTTGGGGGGTGTGCAATTTGGGGCCTTCAGTTGTAGGAGCCTGTTTGGACTTTCTGCGTGGTGATGCAAAAGCCTTTCCAAACCTTGCAATACTTAGGGGATGTTCCCTGGAAGGGAGGGCTTGAGGGACCCGGCCTCGCTCTGAGGACTGTGGAGAGTTCAGGTGCTCTCAACTCTTCTTCCATGAATTTGTCTAAAGCCAGAGATGAGAGGGTGGTGTCTGTGGGCACTCTGGCACCTGCCGATACCTTTTCTGGTGTCACCAAGTAGTTTTAGAAAGTGGGCAGGGCCATACGGAGCTTTTGCTCAGCAGCGCTTCTGATTGGCCCTTGTAGATTTGATTGGCTGTGCAGTTTTGTAAAAAAAAAAATGTTGCTTCTGCAGCACAAGGATCTTCACTGTGCAACTGCAGGTAAGAGGGGGCAGCCATTTTGTGGTTTGGCTCCACCTCCTGTGGCAGCCATTTTGTGGCTGAGTCCACCGTGCTGAATCACAACTCCAAAGGCGGCTGCAGGCTGAAAAATGTTGGCGAGCTAAAGCTGTTTGAAGTCGGTGGATATCACCACATCTTGTGGCATTGAGTTCCGTGAGGTAATTATACGTCATGTGAGGAAGTTGTGTTTCTCTGTATGTGCAGTACTACTGCTTTTATATGGCTATTACTTGGGGTTAACTTTGCCTTTTGCCTCTTTGGACATGAGAAAAGTACTCTGGCTTTTTTACAGAAGCTCAGTCAATAGACTGATTGTTTTCGTGAGGAAATGCCTGGTTTTTTGACGGGGGAGTTAACATTTTGAGCCTACAGCCCGCCTCTGCTAGTGACTTTAGGTAAGTTGCTAGTCTCCATCTTGCTCAGTATTCTGTTTGTAACCATTTCTAACTTAGCCTCTGTGTTACTCTGTTCCCCACAACATGAAATTGAATGTTGAACTGCACTGCCTCAAGAACTATCAAAATTTTGTTCTAGCAGCAGCAGAAGAAGAAGACTGTAGATTTATACCCTGCCCTTCTCTCTGAATCAGAGTCTCAGAGCGTCTTACAATCTCCTCTGTCTTCTTCCCCCCTAACAGATACCCTGTGAGGTGGGTGGGGCTGAGAGGGCTCTCCCAGAAGCTGCCCTTTCAAGGACAGTTCTGCGAGAGCTATGGGTGACCCAACGCCATTGCGACAGCTGGAGGCGTGGGGAATTAAATCCGGTTCTTCCAGATAAAGAGTCTGTGCGTTTAACCACTACACAAAACTGGCTCTCTTAGACTGGAGCTCTTTTCTCTTCAGATGCTCAGGAAGAAGAGACCCTCACCTGCAAACACTTACGCGGGAATGAAATGTTGCTAGTCTTTAAGAGCCCTTAGTTGAATAGCCCAGGCTAACCAGATCTCATCAGATCTCAGAAGCTAAGTAAGGTGAGCCCTGGTTAGTTCTTCGATGAGAGGCCCCCAAGAAAGCCTAGGGTGCACAGCACAGAGGCGGGAATGCCAAATTGAATGTCTCTTATTTTGAAAATCCTACAAGGTCACCAGAAGTCAGCTGTGAAATGACAACAGCAAAAGTCTTTAAGGTGCCAGACCTCTGGGCGCTTTTCACGCTCACTCAATCATGCATTTTCAATCTACTTCCAATGCACTTTGCAGATGGATTTTACTGAGTGAAATATGCACTCGCTGAGTGAAATATCCACTTGCAAAAGAGAGCCATTTAGTGCAGTGGTTAAGTGTGTGGACTCTTATCTGGGAGAACCAGGTTTGATTCCCCACTCCTCCACTTGCACCTGCTAGCATGGCCTTGGGTCAGCCAGAGCTCTCACAAGGGTTGTCCTTGAAAGGGCAGCTGCTGTGAGAGCTCTCTCAGCTCCACCTACCTCACAGGGTGTCTGTTGTGGGGGAGGAAGATAAAGGAGATTGTAAGCTGCTCTGAGACTCTGATTCAGAGAGAAGGGCGGGGAATAAATCTAGGATCTTCAAACGGTCGCTGAGGTGGATTGAAACTGTATTATTCCGCACGTGTGGAAGCGGCCTCCTGGGTGTTGCTTCCCCTAAGCGTCTCTTCAAAGCAGGGCCCAGATGCAGCTGCCGTTTCTGAGATAGACTCCTTCTTTACATGGAGGCTCTGTTCCGTTATGGCCAGCGGGAAGGGCTCCTTGGATGTGGAGCGAGCGGAATTTGTTTCGGAGGCCCCACCGGCTGGGGGGGATTGGAGACTCGACTTGGCAAGCGTGGCTCCGCAGCTGGCATTTTCAGGAGGCGATGTGCATCCCCGCATTTAATGTGTGGTGGGACAGCATGTCAGGACACCGCTGATGTGGCCCGCAAGACTCCGGTGTGGCCGTTTTTGGCTCCCTCCGCGTCTGCGGGCGGATTGCCCTGGGTGGCGGAGGGGTGCTTTCTGTTCTCAGCTTCTCGTAGGAAGTGAGGGTTGGAAGTGAGGGTTGGATGCCGCGGTCTCTGCTGGGTTTTTTTGGCTGCTCTAAGCTCTTTGAGGCGAGGCCAAGCCAGCCGTTTGGCGGTTTCTTGGCTCTCCTCCCCCCTCGGCTTTCTGTGAGCCGTCAACTTTGCAGGGCTGGGCAGGGCAGGCGTCTGGCTTGGCACTTGCATCCCAAAACCTTTGCCTGCCAAGCCTTTGGAACTGCCGGCCCACATCTGAGGGGAGAGACTGCACCGCAGTGGGGGTGAGGTCAGTGGAACCACGAGAGCAACAGAGGCCACCCCAGACCTTTCCTGCTGTCCTGGCTGTGTGGGGGGCTCAGCGTTCCCCTCGGCGTGGAGGCCAGGCACAAGCTGGGTGGGGAAGGATACCACCTCGTGGCTCAGGTAGAAGCCAAAACGCTTGTCCGTTCTTGGAGGTTTTTGGAGTCAGGCGAACATTGGGCTCACAGCTTGCTGTGAACATCTGGGATTTGTAGAAACAGTGAAGTGCAGTGGTCAGATTTAGGCCTGAGATACATGAGTCCCGCTCTCCTTCTTAGGGGGCCTTGTGGCTATTAGCCACAGTGTGTGTGTGTGTGTAAATATAATTTTTTTGGCCACTGTGTGACACAGAGTGTTGGACTGGATGGGCCATTGGCCTGATCCAACATGGCTTCTCTTATGTTCTTCTGTGACACAGAGTGTTGGACTGGATGGGCCACTGGCCTGATCCAACAGGGCTTCTCTTATGTTCTTCTGTGACTCAGAGTGTTGGACTGGATGGGCCATTGGCCTGATCCAACATGGCTTCTCTTATGTTCTTATGTTCTTATCTAGAATGGTTCAGCCTCAGTTTTTTCTCTGTGAAATGGGAATAAGAAAGACCTGCAACTGAGTTTTGTGGAGGGAATACACAGGACTGGCGTGGCATCGGGGTGTGGCCTAACATGCAAATGAGCTCCTGCTGGGCTTTCTCTTAAAAAAAAGCCCTGTGCAAAACAATGGTACCATCAGGGGGTGTGGCCTAATATGCCAATGAGTTCCTGCTAGACTTTTTCTACAAAAAAAGACCTGGTAACAACAGCTCTCATAGGAGTTGCCCTTGAAAGGGCAGCCGCTGGGAGAGCACTCTCAGTCCCACCCATCTCACAGGGTGTGTGTTGTGAGGGAGGAAGATAAAGCCACTCGGAGTCTCTGATTCAGAAAGAAGAGCGGGGTATAAATCTGCAACAACCTTTGTTGACATCGCAGCCATGTTAAGAACAGAAATATATCACAGAACAATTATAAAGGACTTTTTAAAAATACTGAAGGGTTATAAAGAATTCTACTTAACAGTACCTTGTGATTGGCGCCCTCATTTCCAAGGCACCAGGGTTAGTCAGTTTGGTGTGGTGGTGAAGTGTGCGGACTCATATCTGGGAGAACCGGATTTGATTCCCCACTCCTCCACTTGCAGCTGCTGGAATGACCTCGAATCAGCCATAGCTCTTGTAGGAGTTGTCCTTGAAAGGGCAGCTGCTGGGAGAGCCCTCTCAGCCCCACTCATCTCACAGGGTGTCTGTTGTGAGGGAGGAAGATAAAGCAGATTGTAAGCCTCTCTGAGTCTGATTCAGAGAGAAGAGCGAGGTATAAATCTGCAATTCTTCTTCTTCTTAGTCAAAATACTGAAGAGACCTCACTGGAGTGTAGTGGTTAGTGACAGATTAGTCTCTGGGAGGCCCTGGTTCGAATCCCCACTCTGCTGCCATGGAGGCTCGCTGGGCAACCTTGGGTCAGTCACACACTCTCTCAATCTAACCTCCTTTGTGGGGTCGTTGTGACAATAAAATGGAGGCCAGGAGAATAGTGTAAGCTACCTTGAGTCCCTGTTGGGGAGAAAAGCTGGGTATGCATGAAGTAATCCTCGTTAGTATGGTGGTCAGTATCCCTGCCTGTCACGTGGGAGACCAGGGTTCGATTCCCCGAAGGGGAGAGAAGATGTGAGAGCCCTGTGGTGCAGAGTGATAAAGCTGCAGTACTGCAGTTCAAGCTCTGCTCACGACCTGAGTTCGATCCCGGCAGAAGCTGGGTTCAGGTAGCCGGCTTGAGGTTGACTCAGTCTTCCTTCCTTCCAAGGTTGGTAAAATGAGTACCCCAGCTTGCTGAGGAAGGCAGTGACAAACCACCTCATAAAAAGTCTGCCGTGAAAACGTTGTGAAAGCAACATCACCCCAGAGTCGGAAACGACTGGTGCTTGCACAGGGGACTACTTTGACATGAAGTAAATAAATCAAGCAATAAATAAGACAAGATTACCCATGTAATCAAAACAGAATTGTGAATTCTGTCATGCTGTGCAGAGAAACTGAGGAACGGAGAGCCAGTTTGGTGTAGTGGTTTAGTGCGTGGACTCTTATCTGGGAGAACTGGGTTTGATTCCCCACTCCTCCACTTGCAGCTGCTGGAATGACCTTGGGTTAGCAATAGCTATAGCAGAAGTTGTCCTTGAAAGGGCAGCTGCTTTGAGAGCTCTCTCAGTCCTACCCACCTCACAGGGTGTCTGTTGTGGGGGAAGGAGGTAAAGGAGATTGGAAGCCGCTCTTGAGTCCCTGATGCAGAAAGAAAGGCGGGGTATAAATCTGCAGTCTTCTTCTTCTTCTTCTTTATCCCAGAGACCAGCCATCCCAAACGAGGATGTTCTAAATGCCTCCCAACAATATTCAAGCTCACCCATGGAAAAGTCTCCACTGATCAGGAGGTCCGCATCGATGTGCACGCAGGAGGGCTCATTCAAACACGACGGTCTCGTTCCGGTGGTTTTGCACAGGGGTCCTTTCGTAGAAAAAGAGGCGCCAGAGCTCATTAGCACAGCTCATTTGCATATGCCACACCCACCCAGAGGAGTAGCCAGGAGAGAGCCAGTTTGGTGTAGCCGTTAAGTGCGCGGACTCTAATCTGGGAGAACCGGGTTTGATTCCCCACTCCTCCACTTCCACCTGCTGGAATGGCCTTGGGTCAGCCAGAGCTCTGGCAGAGGTTGTCCTTGAAAGGGTGGTTGAAAGAGCCAGTCTGATGTAATGGTTAAGTATGCGGACTCTTATCTGGGAGAACCGGGTTTGCTTCCCCACTCCTCCACTTCCACCTGCTGGAATGGCCTTGGGTCAGCCAGAGCTCTGGCAGAGCTGTCCTTGTAAGGTCAGCTGCTGCAAGAGCTTTCTCAGTCCCACCTACCTCACAGGGTGTCTGTTGTGGGGGTGGGTGGTGGGTTAGGAGATTGTGACCGCTCTCAGACTCTTTCAGAGTATAGGGCGGGATATAAATCCAGTATCATCATCATCATCACCGGAAAGTGCGCTAAATTAGATCAGCGCAGCATCTCCCTTAAATTGCTTCTTGAATTAGAATTGTCATACTAAAACCTGACTCCCATCTTTCTTTTAAGATGACTTTCTCCTATGTGGCCACCGTGGCATGAGGAAGGTTTCCATCTGTCTGCTTTATATGTTTTGGTTATTTCCTTGTTTTTTTGGTGGGCGGGGGTGGGAAATATTACAAAGTTGGCCCAGTCTTAGAGTTCAGCAAAATTCTCACAGGAGGTTGGAACGACGCAGTCCAGAACCAAGTATTTGGGGGTGGGAGAGGGAAATGAAAGAAAGAGCACAATAAAATGTAGAGGTTCTGGAGCTCTGCTCCTGTGAGCTCCTGCCCAAAATGAGGCCTGGTATTGAACATGTGAGCCAGTTCAGGGGATGAAGTAGGTGAGGGGTCTGGAGACCAGGTTCTATGAGGAAAGGTTGAAGGAGCTAGGCATGTTTAGCCTGCAGAGGAGGAGGCTGAGAGGTGATATGATCACAATCTTCAAGGACTTGAAGGGCTGTCTTATAGAGGATGGTGCGGAATTGTTTTCTGTGGCCCCAGAAGGTAGGACCAGAACCAATGGGTTGAAATTCAATCAAAAGAGTTTCCGGCTCAACATTAGGAAGAACTTCCTGCCTGTTAGAGCGATTCCTCAGTGGAACAGGCTTCCTCGGGAGATGGTGGGCCCTCCTTCCTTGGAGGTTTCGAAACAGAGGCTAGATGGCCATCTGACAGCAATGAAGATCCTGTGAATTTAGGGGGAGGTATTTGTGAGTTCCCTGCATTGTGCAGGGGGTTGAACTAGATGACCCTTCCAACTCTATGATTCTATGATTCTAAGAACCTGTGAATTTAGGGGGAGGTATTTCTGAGTTTCCTGCATTGTGCAGGAGGTTGGACTAGACAACCCTGGAGGTCCCTTCCAACTCTGTGATTCTAAGAACCTGTGAATTTAGGGGGAGATATTTGTGACTTTCCTGCATTGTGCAGGGAGTTGGACTAGATGACCCTGGAGGTCCCTTTCCACTCTATGATTCTAAGATCCTGTAAATTTAGGGGGAGGTATTTCTGAGTTTCCTGCATTTTGCAGGAGGTTGGACTAGACAACCCTGGAGGTCCCTTCCAACTTTGTGATTCTAAGATCCTGTAAATTTAGGGGGAGGTATTTCTGAGTTTCCTGCATTGTGCAGGGAGTTGGACTAGGTGACCCTGGAGGTCCCTTTCCACTCTATGATTCTAAGATCTTGTAAATTTAGGGAGAGATATTTGTGAGTTCCCTGCATTGTGCAGGGGGTTGAACTAGATGACCCTGGAGGTCCCTTCCAACTCTATGATTCTATGATTCTAAGAACCTGTGAATTTAGGGAGAGGTATTTGTGAGTTTCCTGCATTGTGTGGGCAGTTGGACTAGATGACCTTGGAGGTCCCTTCCAGCTCTATGATCAAGACCAGGGAGAGTACGTAGCTTGTCTGCCTGCCCGGTGGGCTTAGCCATTCTGCAGCTCCCTGCTCTCACGTGGGCCGCCTCCATCTTCCTTCAGGGCAGGTTTACAATCTCTGCTTCTGACCCTCTCTGGTTGGCTCCTCAGCTTTGGCACCGTCTCCAGAGCTGGGGGAGGAGGGGGAGGGGCAGGGCCTTTCGTGGCTTTTTCCTGGCAGGCTCTCCGGAGCCGGTCCCCTCCGCAGCAGTGGCCCAGCTGTGAATGGAACCGTTTGTTGAGCTTGCCCGAGCGAGCCAAGCGGGAGAGGCTGGGGTTTCTCTCGTGGTGTGTGGCTTCGGTGCCATCCTGGCTTCTCTGACACTGTCCTCCTGGGGTGTCTGGCTCCTTCCCAGGTCTTTGCCCACTTCTTGCTGGCTCCGTGTGCGAGGAGATGACAGCATTTCCATGCAGTTCCTTGCAAGCCAGAGGCCTTTGGAACAGGGAGGAGGAGGAGGAGGAGGGGGGAGCTGGCAAGCCTCTGGAGGAGTAGCAGAATGTCGTGCAAAGCAGGAATTTGGGGACAGGAGTTTTGTTGCCCAGATCACAGCCGTTGCGCGCTAGATGAACATGGGTACGCCACCAAGCCAGAGGGTGTGAGTTGAGAATAAATGAGGCAGCCTGCAGGTTACTGCTAAGCAGGGGGCCGCTGGAGTAGTGGGTAGAGCGGTGGACAAGGACCCCGGGCTGACGCAGGTTCAAATCCCTGTTACCACTGCAACATTTCTTATCTGGGATCTTAGGCCTGCCACAAACTCTCAGTCTGGCCTACCTCACAGGGTTGGGGTGAAAGGGAGGACCGTGTTCTGGAAGCCACTTTGAGTCCCAGCAGGGGAGAAAAGTGGAATATAAATGCATGTGTGGTGACCCTGCCCCAGCTTAGTGTAGTGGTGAAGTTTGCAGACTCTTATCTGGGAGAACCGGGTTTGATTCCCCATTCCTCCACTTGCAGCTGCTGGAATGGCCTTGGGTCAGCCATAGCTCTGGCAGAGGTTGTCCTTGAAAGGGTGGTTGAAAGAGCCAGTTTGGTGTAGTGGTTAAGTGTGCGGACTCTTATCTGGGAGAACCGGATTTGATTCCCCACTCCTCCACTTGCAGCTTCTGGAGAGCTCTCTCAGCCCCACCCACCTCACAGGCTGTCTGTTGTGGGGAGAGGAAGGGAAAGGAGATTGTGAGCCTCTCTGAGACTCCGAGTGAAGGGGGCAGGGCTTTTTTTGAACTGGAACGCACAGGAATGCAATTCCAACTGGCTTGGTATCAGGGGTGTGTGCCTAATATGCAAATGAGTTCCTGTTGGGCTTTTTCTACAAAAAAGCCCTGTGTGAAAGAATGGGGCCACCAGGGGCGTGGCCTAATATGCAAATCCGTTCCCGCTGAAGGGGGGGTATAAATCCAATCTCCTCTTCCTCCTCCTTCTCCTCCTCCTCCTCCTCCTACCACCACCACCACTACGAACCATTGATCCACACACCTTCGAGGGCTGAACTTCATCCGCTTCAGGCGTGGAGTAGCACCTGTCAGTCACTGGAGCACCTGCAGCTGTGCTTAACACGGTTTATCTCAACACCAGTCTCTCAATAACAGAGTTTGATTTCTTGCATTGTACCTTCCCATCTTGGCTTCCTTCGTTGCAGCATCCCTCTCACCCTCCGGATGGGAGATAAGAACTTGTTTGTTGTTGTTCAGTCGCACAGTTGAGTCTGACGCTTTGTGACCCCGCTGGCCAAGTCATATCCGGCCCTCCTGTCTTCCACCATCCTCCAAAGTCCGCTCAAATTCATGTTAGTCACATCAGTAACGCTGTCCAGCCATCTCCTCTTTTGCCGTCCCCTTCTTCTTTGGCCTTCTGTCTTTCCCAGCATCAGGGTCTTCTCCAGGGAGTGCTCCTTTCTCATTTGGTGGCCAAAGTATTGGAGCTTCAGCTTCAGCATCTGACCTTCCAGGGAACAGTCAGGGTTGATTTCCCTTAGGACTGACCAATTGGATCTTCTTGCAGTCCAAGGGACTCTCAAGAGTCTTCTCCAGCACCACATCTCAAAACCATCTATTCCTCTGCACTCGGACTTCCTTATGGTCCAGCTCTCACAGCCATAAATTACTACTGGGAATACCATCGCTTTGACTATACGGGCTTTTGTTGGCAGGGTGATGTCTCTACTTTTTATTCTACTGCCCAGGTTCGCCATAGCTGTCCCCCCAAGGAGCAAATGTCTTATAATTTCATGGGATCCCCATTCTTGCTTGTGTCTGACAAAGGGAGCTTGGAAGGAACTCTTGAATGCGTCTGCCCCTAAAATTCTTGTTGGGGTTTAAAGTGCTGCTGCACTTGAATCTGAATTCTTCCACTGCAGACCAACCAGGCTATCCTCCAGTGAGACAGTTTTCCCCCAAGCATTCCCTCTCCCCTTCCTGTAATCTGCCTCCCGTTCCCAGACTGCTTGGCACTCAGCAGTCCATGACATCAGAGCAGCTTAGCCAATCGCAGCGAGAACAGTTTTTGACGTCGCTGCTGCTGGCCAACGCCAGTTGGAGGCAGATCAGCTTGGGGTGGGGTGTTGAACATGCTCTGCCGAGCACCCAACGTTTTACTCGAATTTGCCAGCTCGGTACCATAACGACCCTTTGGTGATGTTTTTCGATTACAGGCTTAGATGCATTCTTTTTATCATTGGCTTTCTGTCCTGCCCTGTTAAGTCATGTTGAGCTCTGTGAAAGTCGGAAGGCAAGCTCTGGGCTGAGAATTCTTTCCGCTCCACATAGCTTCACCTTCCCTCCCCCCCCCCCACACCCCTGAAAATTCTTTGCTTGAAACAGAGCTGTTAATGCTCAATGGTGTGTCTTCTCTGCATGCTTTTTAAGCGCTTAATGGCGTGTGGAGGTAATGATGTGCCGCTTCCCTTGCAAGGGACCTTGGCGTGCAGTTTCGGCGTTCTTCCTCGGAACAGGGGTTTTCTGCAGCTCTCGGCCTAACCTCCCTCTCCTTTGGCTTGCCTTGCTTGCGTGTATCCCAAAATGAATGCAGGAAAGGCATGCAGGCAGCTGGTCAAAGGAACAAAAAATGACCCTGAAAAACTTGGGGGTCTGTGCCAGAGAAGAGCAAGAAGATAAAGGGTGAGCAGAAACGCAGAGTCGGTAGCAGCAAGATTACAGGGGCATATAATTAAGCCCTGGCGCTTTTGTAAAAAAAATGAAAAACAGGCCGAGAGGTGGCAGTTTTGCATAGAGGGTTTGGGTGCCCCCCCCCCCCCCCCCCCGCATAAAGACCTATCCTGGAATTGCAACGTTCCCTCTAAGCTGCAGTCTTGTGAGCAAAAATTCTACTTTGTGAGCTACTGGCATTAAAGCTGTGAGCTGTTGCATAAATTAGTGTGTTCTGGGGGCATCCTTCCTGAGCTAAGGGGTTAAGTGTGTGGACTCTTATCTGGGAGAACCAGGTTTGATTCCCCACTCCTCCACTTGCACCTGCTGGCATGGCCTTGGGTCAGCCATAGCTCTCTTATCTGGGAGAACCGGGTTTGATTCCCCACTTCTCCACTTGCAGCTGCTGGAATGGCCTTGGGTCAGCCATAGCTCTGGCAGAGGTTGTCCTTGAAAGGGTGGTTGAAAGAGCCAGTTTAGTGTAGTGGTTAAGTGTGCGGACTCTTATCTGGGAGATCCGGGTTTGATTCCCCACTCCTCCACATGCACCTGCTGGAATGGCCTTGGGTCAGCCATAGCTCTCTTATCTGGGAGAACCGGGTTTGATTCCCCACTTCTCCACTTGCAGCTGCTGGAATGGCCTTGGGTCAGCCATAGCTCTGGCAGAGGTTGTCCTTGAAAGGGTGGTTGAAAGAGCCAGTTTAGTGTAGTGGTTAAGTGTGCGGACTCTTATCTGGGAGATCCGGGTTTGATTCCCCACTCCTCCACATGCACCTGCTGGAATGGCCTTGGGTCAGCCATAGCTCTGGCAGAGGTTGTCCTTGAAAGGGCAGCTGCTGTGAGAGCCCTCTCCAGCCCCACCCACCTCACAGGGTGTCTGTTGTGGGGGAGGAAGGTAAAGGAGATTGGGAGCCGCTCTGAGACTCTTCGGAGTGGAGGGTGGGATATAAATCCAATATCTTCTTCTGAGACAAAAATGTGTGAACTGGAGGCTAAAAATCTGTGCGCTAGCTCACGCTAACTCAGCTTAGAGGGAACACTGGAGACAAGCACTTAAGAGAGAATTTGGAAGAGACAAATGGTGGGTTGCGAAAATTCAAAACACTCCTTACCGATTTTTGGCTGTAAACTCCAACCTCCTGCTTTTAAGTATTTTCTTTTAAAAAATCAGTGAGAGCATCTTTTTTTTTTGGTAATTTTGTATTTATATGTGGACCTGTGTGTGCATCTGCACCTGGTAGTCACGGCAACCTCTGGTGGCTGACCCCTACTGGCGGCCTGGAGGATATTCAGGGAGATGGCTGAATAGAGGCTGCCCCCCTCCCGACCGCTGGTATTCCGAGGAGGTCTTCCATCCCATCTTCGTCGCCCTCCTCTGGACCCGTTCCAACTTGTTGATATTTTAAGAAGGATCTAGACAAGCTGGAACGGGTCCAGAGGAGGGCGACGAAGATGGCGAGGGGTCTGGAGACCAAGTCCTATGAAGAAAGGTTGAAGGAGCTGGGCATGTTTAGCCTGGAGAGGAGGCAGCTGAGAGGGGATAGGATCACCATCTTCAAGTACTTGAAGGGCTGTCCTATAGAGGATGGTGTTGAATTGTTTTCTGTGGCCCCAGAAGGTAGGACCAGAACCAATGGGTTAAAATTAAATCAAAAGAGTTTCTGGCTCAACATTAGGAAGAACTTTCAGATGGTCGAAGACAGAGGTCCTTTGCCTGGGTCGCCGTGGTCCGGGGAGGGAGATTCCCTTACCGGCCCTCGATGGTGTGCCTCTGTCAGCAGCGCACAGGGTTAGGAGCCTGGGGGTGCTGTTGGAGCCTGCTTTAACTATGGAGGCCCAGATAGCAGCCACTGTCAAGTTCGCATTTTATCATCTTAGGCGGGCAAGGCAGTTGGCTCCTTTCCTGGAGGACGACGACCTGGCAACTGTGATCCATGCAACGGTCACCTCGAGGTTGGACTACTGCAATGCCCTCTACATGGGGCTGCCCCTGTGCTGAACCCGGAAGTTGCAGCTAGTGCAGAATGCCGCGGCCCAGCTGTTGTTAGGGCTCCCTAGACGGGAGCACATTCAGCCGGGGCTTCGGGGACTGCACTGGCTGCCGATAACGTAGCGAGTTCGGTACAAGGTGCTGGTTATGACCTTTAAAGCCCTTTATGGCCTGGGACCTGCCTACCTTAGGGACCGTCTCTCCCCACATTGTTCCCCAGAGAGTGCTGAGATCGGGGTCTCAGAACCTCCTTATAATCCCTGGGCCAAAGGAGGCCTGTCTGAAAGCGACCAGAGACAGGGCCTTTTCGATCGCAGCTCCTTGTTGGTGGAATCAGCTCCCGGAGGAGGTGAGGGCCCTGCGGAACCTTGAACAGTTCCGCAGGGCCTGCAAAACAGCCCTCTTCTGGTTGGCATATAATTAATTGTTATCGGAATGCCTGAACATTCAAATCTCGAACATCAGATTATTCAATACTGGAATATTGAAGAATTGATCTAAGGAAGGTAGCATAGTACATACTGAAGCGTGCTTTTATGTATTTTATATGTATTTTATTGCATAATTATAATTATTAATGTATTATTAATGTATTTTAAATTGACTTTGTTAGCTTTTTGTGTTGTAAGCCGCCCTGAGCCCACCTCGGTGGGGTAGGGCGGGATATAAATCGAATAAAATAAATAAATAAATAAGAACTTCCTGACCGTTAGAGCGGTTCCTCAGTGGAACAGGCTTCCTCCTCGGGAGGTGGTGGGCTCTCCTTCCTTGGAGGTTTTCAAACAGAGGCTAGAGGGCCATCTGAGAGCAGTGAAGATCCTGTGAATTGAGGGGGAGGCGTTTTTGAGTTTCCTGCATTGTGCAGGGGGGTTGGACTGGATGACCCTGGAGGTCCCTTCCAACACTATGATTCTGTGTACTAACCTTTATATCCCACTGCATTTATCTTCTAAATAGAAGAATCTACAGACCTGCATTTCCATTGGTTTTCAATGGCTCTGTCTCAGGCCCTAGAATGACACCTACGATCTGTCTGGTTCTTCCCGCTGGCTTCTCTTCAGGCTTTTTGTGGGCAGCGACTCAGTCATCACTGTGGGCCTTGGCAGATGCCCCGTTTTGCCAGCCTTTGTTGCCGGGCTTGGATTGGTCATTTGGGGGTGGGGGTGGGGGGCTCTGATCTTTGCATCTGGAGTGCTTTGGAGATGCTTTCTGTCCTGGGCCAAGGCGGATTTGGCAGCCAGTGGATTCTCTGTTGTGGCCTTTTTGATGCTCAAGCCTCCTCCTCTTTAGAGCAATTTAAAAGCATACAGGGGGGGGGGGGGGACAGCTGTATTCAGTTAGTCAGGGAAGATAACAAACCGCTTTTATCATGGAAAGGCAGGGAATTCTCCCTAAGGGCAGGGCTGTTTTTGTAGCAGGAACTCCTGCTAGAGCCAGTCTGGTGTAGTGGTGAAGTGTGCGGACTCTTATCTGGGAGAACCGGGTTTGATTCCCCACTCCTCCACTTGCAGCTGCTGGAATGGCCTTGGGTCAGCCAGAGCTCTGGCAGAGGTTGTTTTTGAAAGGGTGGCTGAAAGAGCCAGTTTGGTGTAGTGGTTAAGCGTGCAGACTCTTATCTGGGAGAACCAGGTTTGATTCCCCACTCCTCCACTTGCAGCTGCTGGGATGGTCTTGGGGCAGCCATAGCTCTGGCAGAGGTTGTCCTTGAAAGGGCAGCTGCTGTGAGAGCCCTCTCCAGCCCCACCCACCTTACAGGGTGTCTGTTGTGGGGAGAGGAAGGGAAAGATTGTGAGCCGCTCTGAGACACTTTGGAGTAGAGGGCGGGATATAAATCCAATATCTTCCAATATCTTCTTAAGTGTGTAGACTCTTATCTGGGAGAACTGGGTTTGATTCCCCACTCTTCCACTTGCACTTGCTGGAATGGTCTTGGGTCAGCCATAACTTTCGTAGGAGTTGTCTTTAAAAGTGCCTTTAAAAGTTGTCTTTAAAAGTGCAGCTGCTGTGAGAGCTCTCTCAGCCCCACCTATCTCACAGGGTGTTTGTTGTGGGGGGAGAAGATAAAGGAGATTGTATGCCGCTCTGAGACTCTGATTCAGAGAGAAGGGCAAGGTATAAATCTACAATTCTTCTTCTTTGCATACTAGGGCACACATCCAGAGCTGCCGTGTCCAGTAGGCAACATTTAGCAGTTGCCTCAGGCGCCGGCTCTTGGGAGAGGGGCGCGTTGTTTCCGGGCGCTGAGGGGTCGGAGGAACTCTTCTGGCCCCTCAGTACCCAGAAACAATGTGGCGTGGCATGATGATGTCACACAGTGATGTCATCATGTGCCGTTGTTTCTGGATGCTAAGGGGCCTGGAGATTTCTTCCGACCCCACAGCGGCCAGAAATAATGTGGTGCTTTCAGTCCTGGGTGCTCGAGAGCGCCAAGGACCGAAAGTGCCGCGTTGCTTTTGGGCGCTGAGGGGCCAGAAGAGTTCTTCCGACCCCTCAGCTCCCAGAAACAACATGGCACTTTCAGCTGCACTGTTTCTGGGCGCTGAGGGGTCGGAAGAACTCTTCCGGCCCTTCAGTGCCCAGAAACGACAGTGCGTGATGACATCACCATATGGCATCATTATGCTGCACGCAGGAAGTATTCCCGACGGGGGGGGGGGGGTGTTGGATGCATGTTGGGGTTCAGCCTCAGGCGGTAGAACCCCACATCCCAGCCTTGCACACACCCCTGATGTAGCCAGTCCTCCAAGAGCTTACAGTAGGCCCTGCAAGAAGAGCTCTGTAACCTCTTGAAGGATTGGCTACATGAGAGGGGCATGGCCTAATAAGCAAAGGAGTCCCTGCTATTAAAAAAGCCCTGCGTAAGGGTATCGCTGCAGACTTCCCATTGGTCCTTCCATTATAATTCCTCACCCCCTGTGGCAGCACGCCCGCCCAGGCTCTGAGTCAGTGCCTAGGAAATAGACTTGCCCTTGAGATTAGAGCAGTCAGCTGTCTTTTCTCCACCCCTGGTGCCCCCTCTAGCCCTGCAGGTTGCCACCGAGTTGAGGCAAAGAGATGAGGAAACTCGCTGCGGTGGGGTTCTTGCCCACCTGGGCAGCAGAAAACAGCTCTGGACTCGGTGTTGGCACAGTTTCTCCAGCAAGCAAAAGTCCTCCTTAGCCATTGGCATAGATCTCTCATCCAGACTGGTTCCAGGTTTCAAGGGACCCTGGGAAGAGATTTTCACGCCCTTCCCCTCTTCTACCTATCACCAGCCCCCTCCCTCCCAATCTTGTCCTTTTCCCCTTCCTCCTGCCCCCATACCTTCAGTGTGCTGGAGTGGCAGTCAGAGCAGTTCCTCAGTGGAAGAGGCTTCCTCGGGAGGTGGTGTGTGTGTTTGGGGTGGACAGGCGAGAAAGGTTTTTGTAGGAAGAAGATAGCACCCCCACGAGGCAGTGTGGTGCTCCGACCTCAGACTCCGTTCCCTTTGGACAGCCATAGGATGGGAGATAGTGCCCTCATGAAGCAGTGTGGTGCTCCGACCTCAGACTCCGTTCCCTTTTGACAGCCGTAGGATGGGAGATAGCGCCCTCATGAGGCAGTGTGGTGCTCCGACCTCAGACTCCGTTCCCTTTGGACAGCCGTAGGATGGGAGATAGTGCCCTCATGAAGCAGTGTGGTGCTCCGACCTCAGACTCCGTTCCCTTTGGACAGCCGTAGGATGGGAGATAGTGCCCTCATGAGGCAGTGTCGTGCTCTGACCTCAGACTTGGTTCCCTTTGGACAACAGCAGGAAGGAGGATAGCGCCCCCACGAGGCAGTGTGGTGCTCTGACCTCAGGTTCCACTCCCTTTGGAGAGCAGCAGGAAGGGAATTAGCGCCCTCATGAGGCAGTGTGGTGCTCTGACCTCAGACTCCATTCCCTTTGGACAATAGCAGGATGGGTGATAGCACCCTCATGAGGCAGTGTGGTGCTCTGATCTCAGGCTCCGTTTCCTTTGCATAACAGCAGGAAGGAGGATAGTGCCCCCCCCCCAAGGCATTGTGGTGCTCCGACCTCAGGCTCCGTTCCCTTTGGACAATAGCAGGAAGGAGAATAGACCCCCACGAGGCAGTGTGGTGCTCTGACCTCAGGTTCTGCTCCCTTTGGAGAGCAGCAGGAAGGGAGATAGCGCCCTCATGAGGCAGTGTGGTGCTCCGACCTCAGACTCTGTTCCGTGTTATCCTCCCTTTGGAGAGCAGCAGGAAGGAATATAGCGCCCTCATGAGGCAGTGTGGTGCATTAACCTCAGGCTCCGTTCCCTTTGGATAACAGTAGGAAGGGAGGAAGGGCCCCCAAGAGGCAGTGTGGTGCTCTGACCTCAGATTCTGTTCCCTTTGGACAACAGCATACCCTTCTAGGAAAAGGGGCAGAGCATCTTCTCTTTGCATAAACAAGGCTGCACCTGCTTAATTACTTGGGAGATTACAGCCTCTTTATCAGGGCAGGAGATTAGGTTAGAAGGGACCCCTCCTCCCTAGTTTCCCACTTCCCAGAATTAAAACCAAATGGCCTCCTGGGGGGGGGGGGAGGGAAAAGAGATGAAGGAACAGAGTTGGGGGGGGGGGAAGAGCTCAGCGGCTTTTAGTTGGTGGGAGAGGAAAAGCAGAATCCACAGGCGATGTGTTCCCTGATTGGCTATGCTGGGCGTTCCGAGAGCTGAGTTCCACCCTTCTCTGCCACTGTGCAAAACGATGCTTGCTGTTGTGTTTACTTCACTTCTGCTCCCCATTTCTCCCTGAAGCAGCTTGCATCAGTCTCCTCGCCTCCATGTTATCCTCACAATGACCCTGTGAGATAGACCCGGCCATGAATGCATGACTGACCCAAGGTTACTCAGCAGGCTTCCCTGGCAGAGGCAGGATTCGAACCTGGGTCAAAGCGGAGTAGAGGATAATGTAAGCTGCTTTGAGTCCCCACTGGGGAGAAAGTTGGGGAATGTGTGAAATAAATCAGTAATTTTGGCTATTCTGCCCCTTTCCCACAGTAATTCTGCCCCTTTCCCACAGCTACGCTCTCCTGTTTTTTCAGAGACAGCAGTCTGAATTGTATACATTTAAATCCTCCTTCAAAACTCTAGTCTTCCAACTGCCTAGCTGAATAGGCCCTCCATCATTACCTTCCCTGTGCTGGGGAAATATTGGCTTACCTACTACCGTGGCGCAGAGTGGTAAAGCTGCAGTACTGCAGCCCACGCTCTGCTCATGACCTGAGCTCAATCCCAGACGGAAGCTGGGTTTTCAGGTAGCCGGCTCGAGGTTGACTCAGCCTTCTATCCTTCCGAGGTCAGTAAAATGGGTACCCAGCTTGCGGGGGGTGGGGAGTGTAAATGACTGGGGAAGGCAATGTCAAACCACCCCGTAAAAAGTCTGCCGTGAAAACGTCGTGATGCAACATCGCCCCGGAGTCGGTACTTGCACAGGAGACTACCTTTACCTTTTTACTCGAATCTGAGGGGTTTTTGGCTGATGTGAGATTTGAATTGGGGACTTTCCAGCGCCTGCCTTCAACCCACGTTCCGCTATGCCAGCTTTCATGGTCGGAGCGGCTGCCGAGGAAGGAAGAGAACGTCTCCTCCCCTCCCCGCTTTCTGTCATCTGGAGCAAAAGACCTTTGCTTCAGGCGGGGCAAGAGCCTCCTCTCCCCCCCCCCCCCACATCGCATCTGATGCGCTCAATAATACATGAGCATGTGTTTCCCACCCTGCCCCCCAGGTGCAATCTTGCATTAGGCCCCTCACCGCGCAGATGGTGTGCGTTTAATCTGTGGATTACCGGAGCAACGCACCTCGTTTTGAGGCTGGCTTTGGAAGGCAGGCAGGAGCCGGGAACAAATGCTTTAATCCGCCACCGCTGTGTGCCAAGGATGAGGCAGGACTTGAGTTGAAAGCCTCTGATTACCTGCACTGGCATGCGGAGTGCCAGTATAGTGCCCTGGCAGAACTTCCTAAACCACCAGGGGTGTTGAGTTGGATTTGACCACTCACAGAAGCCATACGTGCCTCAGTTGGCAGCCTGGAAGCCCCCTGACTCTCCCGAGCTAGACGGCTATTCCTCCTCCCTTCCCCTCTCATTTGCCTGTAAAAACTTCCGCCAACTCAGTCAAGCCGGTCTTCCTTCTTATCTGTGCTTTTCGGCTCCTGAAGCAACCCAGAAAGCAAGAAACAAGTTTCTTGCAGCGGGTTACTCCTTGTAGCAGATTGCTCCTTGTAGCAGATTACACCTTGTAGCAGATTACTCTTTGTAGCTGATAAGTGTCTTGAACAACCAGCTCTACTGCTCCGTCATGGCTGCTGTGCACCGTGTTGTTTCCAGCCGGCACTGTTGCCTGTGCTTTTTGATGGTTCGTGTGGGCGGAATGACCAATGCGATTCGGCCCTGCTTTGTGAAAATCACACGTGCGCTTTCCGGTGTTCCCTCTAAGCTGAGTTAGCGTGAGCTAGCTCACAGATTTTTAGCTTCCAGCACTCACATTTTTGTCTCAGCTCAGGAAAAATGGCCCCAGAGCATGATAATTGATGCAGGAGCTCAACAGTTTCATGCCAGGAGCTCACAAAGTAGAATTTTTGCTCACAAGACTCTGCAGCTCAGAGGAAACTTTGGCGCCTTCGTAGATAAGTGTCCCAAACAGGCCTTGTTAGCTTGAAGGAAGGGGAAGATGTCAGTGAAAATGGATGAGCTTGGCATGGAAACATATGAAGTTGCCTTACAGTGAAGCTGACTCTCTGTCCATCAAAGTCAGTCTTGTCTACTCAGACTGGCAGCAGCTCTCCAGGGTCTCAGGCTGAGGTCTTCCCCATCACCTCCTGCCTGGTCCTTTTAATTGGAGATGCTGGGGATTGAACCGGGGACCTTCTACGTGCCAAGCAGATGCTCTGCCCCTGAACCATGGCCCCTCCCCAGTATCAACACATGAAGCTGCCTTGTACTGAATCAGACTGTTGGTCCATTGATGTTAGTCTTGTCTGTGCAGACTGGCAGTGGCTCTCTAGGGTCTCAGGCATAAGAACATAGGAGAAGCCATGTTGGATCAGGCCAAAGACCCATCCAGTCCAACACACTGTGTCACATAAGAACATAAGGGAAGCCATGTAAGATCAGGCCAATGGCTCATCCAGTCCAACACACTGTGTCACAGAAGAACTTAAGAGAAGCCATGTTGGATCAGGCCAATGGCTCATCCAGTCCAACACTCTGTGTCACAGAAGAACATAAGAAAAACCATGTTGGATCCGGCCAATGGCCCATCCAGTCCAACACTCTGTGTCACAGAAAAACATAAAAGAAGCCATGTTGGATCAGGCCAATGGCCCATCCAGTCCAACACTCTGTCACACAGTGGCCAAAAAACCCAGGCGCCATCAGGAGGTCCAGCAGTGGGGCCAGGACACTAGAAGCCCTCCCATTGTGACTTCCCCCAAGCACCAACAATACAGAGCATCACTGCCCCAGACATAAGAACATAAGAGAAGCCCTGTTGGATCAGGCCAATGGCCCATCCAGTCCAACACTCTGTGTCACATAAGAACATAAGAGAAGCCATGTTGGATCAGGCCAATGGCCCATCCAGTCCAACACTCTGTGTCACAGAAGAACATAAGAGAAGCCATGTTGTATCAGGCCAATGGCCCATCCAGTCCAACACTCTGTGTCATATAAGAACATAAGAGAAGCCATGCTGGATCAGGCCAGTGGCCCATCCAGTCCAACACTCTGTGTCACAGAAGAACATAAGAGAAGCCATGTTGGATCAGGCCAATGGCCCATCCAGTCCAACACTCTGTGTCATATAAGAACATAAGAGAAGCCATGCTGGATCAGGCCGATGGCCCCTCCAGTCCAACACTCTGTGTCACATAAGAGAAGCCATGTTGAATCAGGCCAGTGGCCCATCCAGTCCAACACTCTGTGTCACATAAGAACATAAGAGAAGCCATGTTGGATCAGGCCAATGGCCCATCCAGTCCAACACTCTGTGTCACAGAAGAACATAAGAGAAGCCATGTTGGATCAGGCCAATGACCCATCCAGTCCAACACTCTGTGTCACACAGTGGCCAAAAAAACAGGCACCATCAGGCGGTCCACCAGTGGGGCCAAGATAATAGAAGCCCTCGCACTGCGCCCCCCCCCAGCACCAAGAAGACAGAGCATCACTGTCCCAGACAGAGAGTTCCAACAATACATTGTGGCTAATAGCCACTGATGAACCTCAGCTCCATAGGTTTATCCAATCCCCTCTTGAAGCTGTCTATGCTTGCAGCCGCCACCACCTCCTGTGGTAGTGAATTCCATGTGTTAATCACCCTTTGGATGAAGAAGGGCTTTCTTTTATCCATTCTAACCTGACAAAGGCAAAGCAAATGTCTTCTGGGTTGGCCTCAGATTACCTGGCACCCTAGTCAAGGCTGACTTCCGGTGCTGCTCCCCCCAACTGATAACCAATTTTCAAAAACAGATTAATCGCAGTGCCCAATTCGGCACCCCCAGAAGTCTGACACCTAGTAGGTGGGCCAGCCCTGAAGGTCTTTCCCATCACCTCCTACTTGGTCCTTTTAACGAGAGATGCCGGGGATTGAACCTGGGACCTTCTGCATGCCAAGAAGGGGCTCTGCCACTGAGCCACAGCCCCCCCTGTTCTCGGCGCTACTGTGTTTGGGTGCCTGGCTTCACCTCTGAGCATTATTTTAAGGGAACCCCGGTGGCCAGGACTGGCCGCAGCAAGTGGTCTGAAAGGCTGCTGGCTTCAAGATGCTGGAATAAATTGGCCTTCTACGAAGCCGGGACATTGGGCCATATTGCTTAGTATCGCCCACTCGGGTGGGCAGCGGGCAGCTCTCCAGAATCTCTGGGTGGTATCTTTCCCAGGGCTGTTATCTCAGATCCTTTTAGCTGGAGATGCTGGGCCTTGAACCCTTGGCCTCCTGCAGGCTTAGTATAGGCTCTGTGAGGAACAGCCTGTCCTCCCATAAAAAGATTAATTTCTGGAGGGGTGGAAATTCCACAGGATAGCAACCCCCCCCCCCTGTTTGCTGGGCAGCTGCTAGGTCATTTCAAGCCCGGAGAGAGCCCCTCCATCTCTCTTGGTAGCTTGCCAGCGTTTCTCCCTCCCTCCCCAGCAGCTCCCGGAAGGTTCTGCTGCTCCGGCAGTGAGCATCTCCTGCCGCTCTGAATCCCTGCGTGGCGCTTTGCCGTTCCGCCTTTCAGGAGTCCCAATTAATCAGTATTAATTTAATCCAGTGTGACTTGGCAGGGTGGCTCCCCCACCTACTTGGGGGGGCCGACATTATCGGGAGCTGATGAGTCCGTTGTTACGCATACCCGAGCGCTAATGAATTTCCTCTCGGTCCAATTTGCGGAGCGGATGGCTTCGCTTCTTCGCAGAGGGCGGCGCGTCCCTCACCAGGCTCTTCTCCGCCGCCGGCCCACCCGCACCAGCCGTGTAAGCCCTTGCACGGAGAGGCAGGATTAGGTGTTTGTGTGTGGGTGGTGGTGGGGAGGTTGTCGATGCAGCTGTGTGTTGATAAAGGGCGCATGCCCGCATGCCTTACAATGCCACTGGGGATGCTGGGGTGAGGGTGGCCAATTCCTGCTGGAGAGATTCCTGGAGATTCAGGGATGGTAGCTGGGGAGAAGGAGTGGAGAGCAGCGTTCCCTCTAAGCTGCAAAGTCTTGGGAGACAGAATTCTGCTTTGTGAGTGACTGTCATTCAAAGTTGAGAGCGGCTGCATCGATTAGTGCACTCTGGAGGCCATTTTTCCTGAGCTAAGGTGAAAAGGTGTGAGCCGAAGGCTAAAAATCTGCGAGCTGGCTCACGCTAACTCCGCTTAGAGGGAAGACTGGTGGAGAGGTCATTCTCTAGGATCCACCCTCCAAAACAGGCATTTCCTCCATGACAACTGATCTTACCAGTCCAAAGATTAATATGTATTTCCAGGAGACCTCCAGGCCCCCCCCTGGAGTTGGTAACCTTCACTGGTGTGGCCAGTGTTTCCCTCTAAGCTGGGTTAGTGTGAGCTCGCCCACAGATTTTGGAATTAAAGCCAGCCGGCTGGTGTCGTTGCAAAGAGGTGCCTCCAATTTGTTCCTTAAATGTACTTCTAAGTAGGTATTTGTATCACGGAGTCAAGCAATTGCTGATACTTCTTTATGAACATGCATTAGATAACAAGAATAATGTACAAATCAATTTATATACACCAACTCATAATCAAAAAAGCCTGGTCCACTGACTAACACAGACCAAAAAGTCCATATTTTGCCAAGGTGCCAAAGTCCATAACTCCAGAATGAATAGAATTGTGACACGATTCCGTTAAAGTCGTGTTTCAATGGCAACTCTTCTTCTGACAAAAACGTTATTCTTTCTGGAACCACAACTCAATACATTCAAAATGCATGTCAGCATCCAAGGTAGCAGTTCTCTTAAGCGGCCGCAGATAGTAATTCCAACCTGGAACCATTGCTCAGAAACTAGACGCCAAGTTGCTGGTCAATTACTTACAAACGGCACTGTCGTTTCTCGAGAACTTCGGCACCTTGGCAAAATAGGGACTTTGGGGTCTGTTTTAGTCAGTGGACCATGGTTTTTTGATTATGAGTTGGTGTATATAAATTGATTTGTGCATCATTCTTGTTATCTAATGCATGTTCACAAAGAGGTATCAACGATTGCTTGACTCTGTGATATAAACGCCTACTTAGAAGTACATTTAAGCAGCTTTATTGTTGTGATATTTGTGGTTCGTTAGCACGGGTACCTCCTAGTCTGCAATCTTCCGTGCCCCGTTCCCCTTTTGTTTTGTCCAACTTGTTCCTGGCATCCTTTGCCTCGCTGTGCCAGTTTCACGGCGGATTATATTTCAGCGTGGGTGGGTGGGAGAATGTGATACCTGAGCGACAGGCGCGGTCCGTGAGCCCCAGGGACGGAGAAGGGATTTTCCAAAAGGAACCCCCTCTCCCTGCAGGAGAGCCGAGTGTGGCATTTCATACCTTTGGGTTTTCCTTTTTTGTCTTTTTGGGGTCTTTTTGCCGCTGCTTCCTAAAGCTGTCGCGATGGCAGAGGATGGGGGCGTCTGCAAAATGCAACCTCTTGAATTTTATCCCTGCCTTTGCGAAACAGGAACGTCTCAGCCTTGGCGTGCTGCCTCCAATATGGGGAGAGTGACATTGGCCTACCTTTCCGGGCTGTCGTGAATATTATGGAGAAGTGCTACGGATCCTTAAGACCTGGGCTTTTTTGTAGCAGGAACTCCTTTGCCTATTAGGCCACCCACCCCTGATGTAGCCAATCTTCCAAGAGAAGAAGAAGAAGAAGAAGAAGAAGAAGAAGATATTGGATTTATATCCCGCCCTCCACTCCAAAGAGTCTCAGAGCGGCTCACAATTTCCTTTCCCTTCCTCCCCCACAACAGGCACCCTGTGAGGTGGGTGGGGCTGGAGAGGGCTCTCACAGAAGCTGCCCTATTAAGGACAACCTCTGCCACAGCTATGGCTGACCCAAGGCCATTCCAGCATGTGCAAGTGGAGGAGTGGGGAATCAAACCCAGTTCTCCCAGATAAGAGTCCGCACACTTAACCACTACACCAAACTGGCTCTCCAGCTTACAGGGCTCTTCTTACAGGGCCTCCTGTAAGCTCCAGGAGGATTGACTACGTCAGGGGTGTGTGGCCTAATAGGCAAAGGAGTTCCTGCTACAAAAAAAGAGCCCTGCTTAAGACTGCTGCAAGGCCGAGACTTCAGAGATCCACTTTTGAGCAGGGTTGTGTAGAGTGCTGGCACCATTCAGTACCCTGACATCTGTGGGCATAATAGAATAATAGAGTTGGAAGGGACCTCCAGAGTCATTTAATCCAACCCCCCCCCCCAGCACAATGCAGGAAAATAGATTGGGGGAGGTAGAGGTAGAAAGAAAGCAACTTTAACTTGGAGACGTGATTTAGAGAGACGTATGCCTTCTCCAAGCCAGTTAATAGGGCGGTGGGGGCTCATTGGGAAGGATGCACAGGAAACCTTATTCCGATTGGCTTGGGAATCACATGGGAGCTGTCTCATGGTGGGGGCAACCTGTGATTAAAGACTGCCAACAGTTGGGCAGTCGGGATAGTTACGGTTTTCAAGCTGGTAGCATGGCCAGCTGAATCCAGTTTTAGGGTTTAAGGCCTATGTTTTGTTTGCTTATTGTAGCCCAGCCTATGAGCCTCTGCTATGCCCTTTTGTTAACAAACAGCTCACAAACATATGAAGTTCCCTTGCAATGAATCAGAGCCTTGGTCCATGAAGGCCAGAATTGTCTACTCTGGCTGGCAGCTGCTCTCCGGGGTCTCAGGCCGAGGTCTTTCCCGTCACCTCCTGCCAGAACTTTGAACTGGAGATAGTGGGAATTGAACCCGGGACCTTCTGCATGCTGAGCAGATGCTCTACCGCTGAGCCATGACTCCTCCCCTAATAACTATTTTGAGTCAATCAAGAAAGCTCTGCCGTTCGAAGGTGAAGCCAGAGGTGGTTCTCGGTACCATTGTAGACATGGGTATTCATGTCGTAGACTTAGAAACTTCTCTGGGTCTTGGGGGGGGGGGGAGGAGGCAGAAGGAGGAGTAGAAGAAGAAGACCGAAGATTTATACCTCACCCTTCTTTCTGAATCAGAGTCTCAGAACGGCTTACAATCTCCTTTATCTTCTTCCTCCACAACAGACACCCTGTGAGGTAGGTGGGGCTGAGAGAGCTCTCCCAGGAGCTGCCCTTTCAAGGACAGCTCTGCGAGAGCTATGGCTGACCCAAGGCTTCTCCAGTGGCTGCAAGTGGAGGAGCGGGGAATTAAACCCAGTCCTCCCAGATAAAAGTCCGCGCACTTAACCGCTACATCAAAATGGCTCTCATCCCACACCATTGAAGCTCCTTACATGTCAGTCTGTGCCTCCTTACATGTCAGGCTGCGTGCATGCGTGCCCATTGCCAGCCAGGAAGCGGGGCTCGATATGTGGGTACGTCATGTTGTCGTCTGGAGGCTTTTGGCGGTGCTTCTGCCGCCGGTCTTCCAGAGGAATGCAAATTCCAGATGGATCTTCTGAGCCATTTCTCTCTCTCTCTCTCTCTCTCTCTCTCTCGTTCCTGCTCCAGGGGGCGCATTTGTTTGGTACGGAATGATGGTTCATTTTATTAAAATCATTGTGGATGCTGGCTCCTGGGGCAACGGAGGCATCCGGCGATGACGGAAAGGAGACGGAGCGCACGAGGGATGTCAGAAGGGGATGGGGGCATGGTGCTGGTGGCTCTTTAAGATGCGGGTCTTGTCAGATCTGGCCAAAAGTCAGTCTGGAGTAGTATCCTCTTGCGAGTAGAAGCCCTTAGGCAGCCCAGGAACAGGGCACCGAGGGGCGGTTGGTCCTTGCTGGTGGTGCCCAGCTGCTGTTCCTGATGTGTTTTCTGCTTGGATGGTGAAGAAGAGAGGCATGGTGAAGCAAGGACTTCCGTTTGGTGTTGTGGTTAACTGCGTGGACTCTTATCTGGGAGAACCGGGTTTGATTCCCCACTGCTCCACTTGCAGCTGCTGGAATGGCCTTGGGTCAGCCAGAGCTCTCTTCTCTGGGAGAACCGGGTTTGATTCCCCACTCCTCCACTTGCAGCTGGTGGAATGGCCTTGGGTCAGCCAGAGCTCTCTTATCTGGGAGGACCGGGTTTGATTCCCCACTCCTCCACTTGCAGCTGCTGGAATGGCCTTGGGTCAGCCAGAGCTCTCTTCTCTGGGAGAACCGGGTTTGATTCCCCATTCCTCCACTTGCAGCTGCTGGAATGGCCTTGGGTCAGCCAGAGCTCTCTTATCTGGGAGGACCGGGTTTGATTCCCCACTCCTCCACTTGCAGCTGCTGGAATGGCCTTGGGTCAGCCAGAGCTCTCTTCTCTGGGAGAACCGAGTTTGATTCCCGACTCCTCCACTTGCAGCTGCTGGAATGGCCTTGGGTCAGCCAGAGCTCTCTTATCTGGGAGGACCGGGTTTGATTCCCCACTCCTCCACTTGCAGCTGCTGGAATGGCCTTGGGTCAGCCAGAGCTCTCTTATCTGGGAGGACCGGGTTTGATTCCCCACTCCTCCACTTGCAGCTGCTGGAATGGCCTTGGGTCAGCCAGAGCTCTCTTCTCTGGGAGAACCGGGTTTGATTCCCCACTCCTCCACTTGCAGCTGCTGGAATGGCCTTGGGTCAGCCAGAGCTCTCTTCTCTGGGAGAACTGAGTTTGATTCCCCACTCCTCCACTTGCAGCTGCTGGAATGGCCTTGGGTCAGCCAGAGCTCTCTTATCTGGGAGGACCGGGTTTGATTCCCCACTCCTCCACTTGCAGCTGCTGGAATGGCCTTGGGTCAGCCAGAGCTCTCTCATCTGGGAGAACCGGGTTTGATTCCCCACTCCTCCACTTGCAGCTGCTGGAATGGCCTTGGGTCAGCCAGAGCTCTCTTCTCTGGGAGAACCGGGTTTGATTCCCCACTCCTCCACTTGCAGCTGCTGGAATGGCCTTGGGTCAGCCAGAGCTCTCTTATCTGGGAGAACCGGGTTTGATTCCCCACTCCTCCACTTGCAGCTGCTGGAATGGCCTTGGGTCAGCCAGAGCTCTCTTATCTGGGAGAACCGGGTTTGATTCCCCACTGCTCCCCTTGCAGCTGCTGGAATGGCCTTGGGTCAGCCAGAGCTCTCTTATCTGGGAGAACCGGGTTTGATTCCCCACTCCTCCACTTGCAGCTGCTGGAATGACCCTGGGACAGCCAGAGCTCTCTTCTCTGGGAGAACCGGGTTTGATTCCCCATTCCTCCACTTGCACCTGCTGGAATGGCCTTGGGTCAGCCAGAGCTCTCTTCTCTGGGAGAACCGGGTTTGATTCTCCACTCCTCCACTTGCAGCTGCTGGAATGACCCTGGGTCAGCCAGAGCTCTTTTGTCTGGGAGAACCGGGTTTGATCCTCCACTCCTCCACTTGCAGCTGCTGGAATGACCCTGGGTCAGCCAGAGCTCTTTTGTCTGGGAGAACCGGGCTTGATTCCCCACTCCTCCCATCAGCTTCTGTCAGAGCTCTCTCGGCCCCACCCACTTCACAGGTTGTTTCTCCTCCTCCTCCTCCATTGGCTGCCCAGTCTCTCAGTGTGCGTTTTCAGCTCTTTGGTCTCTGTGGTGAACAGGCTTCATTCGGGGCAGGAGCTCACAGGAGCAGAACTCTGGAACCTCTACATTTTATTGTGTTCTTTCTCCCCCCCCCCCCAAAAAAAAACTTGCTTCTGAGCTCCCTTGCTGAAACCCCCTGCTGGAATTTTGATGAACTCTTAAGGTTTGACAATCTTTCTAATATTTTTCTTCACCAAAAGTGGGGAAATAACCAAATCATATAAAGCAGGCAGACAGAAATCTTCATCATGGTACTGTGGCCACACGGGAGAAAGTAATTTTAAAAGCATGATGGGAGTGAGATTTTATTATGACAGTTATAATTCAAGAACCATTTGAAGGTAGATGCTAAGCTGATATAATTTAGTACACCTGATGGTGCCTGGTTTTTTTGGCCACTGTGTGACACTTAGTGTTGGTCTGGATGGGCCACTGGCCTGATGCAACATGGCTTCTGTTATGTTCTTCTGTGACACAGAGTGTTGGACTGGAGGGGCCATTGGCCTGATCCAACATGGCTTCTGTAATGTTCTTCTGTGACACAGAGTGTTGGACTGGAGGGGCCATTGGCCTGATCCAACATGGCTTCTGTTATGTTCTTCTGTGACACAGAGTGTTGGACTGGATGGGCCACTGGCCTGATGCAACATGGCTTCTGTTATGTTCTTCTGTGACACAGAGTGTTGGACTGGATGGGCCACTGGCCTGATCCAACATGGCTTCTGTTATGTTCTTCTGTGACACAGAGTGTTGGACTGGAGGGGCCATTGGCCTGATCCAACATGGCTTCTGTTATGTTCTTCTGTGACACAGAGTGTTGGTCTGGATGGGCCATTGGCCTGATCCAACATGGCTTCTGTTATGTTCTTCTGTGACACAGAGTGTTGGACTGGATGGGCCACTGGCCTGATGCAACATGGCTTCTGTTATGTTCTTCTGTGACACAGAGTGTTGGACTGGAGGGGCCATTGGCCTGATCCAACATGGCTTCTGTTATGTTCTTCTGTGACACAGAGTGTTGGACTGGAGGGGCCACTGGCCTGATCCAACATGGCTTCTGTTATGTTCTTCTGTGACACAGAGTGTTGGTCTGGATGGGCCACTGGCCTGATGCAACATGGCTTCTGTTATGTTCTTCTGTGACACAGAGTGTTGGACTGGAGGGGCCATTGGCCTGATGCAACATGGCTTCTGTTATGTTCTTCTGTGACACAGAGTGTTGGACTGGAGGGGCCATTGACCTGATCCAACAAGGCTTCTCTTATATTCTTCTGTGACACAGAGTGTTGGACTGGAGGGGCCATTGGCCTGATCCAACATGGCTTCTCATGTTCTTCTGTGACACAGAGTGTTGGACTGGATGGGCCATTGGCCTGATCCAACATGGCTTCTCATGTTCTTCTGTGACACAGAGTGTTGGACTGGATGGGCCATTGACCTGATCCAACCATGGCTTCTCTTATGTTCTTCTGTGACACAGAGTGTTGGACTGGATGGGCCATTGACCTGATCCAACCATGGCTTCTCTTATGTTCTTCTGTGACACAGAGTATTGGACTGGATGGGCCATTGGCCTGATCCAACATGGCTTCTCTTATGTTCTTCTGTGACACAGAATGTTGGACTGGAAGGGCCATTGGCCTGATCCAACATGGCTTCTCTTATGCTCTTCTGTGACACAGAATGTTGGACTGGAAGGGCCATTGGCCTGATCCAACAAGGCTTCTCTTATGTTCTTCTGTGACACAGAATGTTGGACTGGAAGGGCCATTGGCCTGATCCAACAAGGCTTCTCTTATGTTCTTCTGTGACACAGAGTGTTGGACTGGATGGGCCATTGGCCTGACCCAACATGGCTTCTGTTATGTTCTTCTGTGACACAGAGTGTTGGACTGGATGGGCCATTGGCCTGACCCAACATGGCTTCTCTTATGTTCTTCTGTGACACAGAGTGTTGGACTGGAGGGGCCATTGGCCTGACCCAACATGGCTTCTCTTATGTTCTTCTGTGACACAGAGTGTTGGACTGGAGGGGCCACTGATCCAACATGGCTTCTCTTATGTTCTTACACCTTTCGGTGATGTCAGGGGTGTGTGGCATAGGCAAATGAGTTCTACAAGTGAGTAGTGGTAATGGCTGTGTCTCCTCTTTCTACGGAATGATCCCTGGCGGTGAGATAAAAATCTCTGTTCATGTGCAGAGACACTCTCCCTTCTCATTCCTTCTTCTTCCATGACATGGTTCTGGGATTGAAAGCAGGTTTTGGGGGCTAACTCTTGGGATGGGCCAGTATCGCAGCGCCAGCCTCACGGCCTCACTGGATCTCTATATTTCAGTCTCTTCGGGGTATTTTACTTGTTTAGATGGATGGGACCACAGCAGCTTTGTAGTTTTTCTCACACAATATAGGCTCACGAGAACTTGAACTTAAAACCACAGATTTATTGTTACTAACAGTCTTGAACTGGGGATATGGGATATATTTACACAGGCTTAATCTTTTGTTTCAGGCTTCACGATTACTTTTACTTTCTTGAGTCTTGCACAGTTACACAGTCCACCTTTAACTCACTCTCCCACTCTAGCCAAGGTCTGGCCTCTTGGGATAGATGTGTCTAGTCACACCCCTCGACTGAAGACTCTTCTCTCAGCCCTTCTTGGTGTCTCCGACCCACATCCACTCCCTCAACCTCCTCACTAGGTCTTTAGCGTAGTTTCCTGGTGTCTGCGACCGTTCAGGTCTTTAACTGACTCACACACACAGCCCTCTCAGCTGGTTAGGTCAAGCTGGCAGTCTCTGGAAGACTTCCCCGTCTCCGTCTCCAGCTTCCACTCAGGATCAGCGGTCTTTTCAGCCCGTCTCAGGCCCCAACTGACCCTCTCAGTCTTTCTGTCAGGCTCCAACTCTGACAGACTCCTGACTGAGCTCCTGCCTCAGCAGTTTCTTGTCATGAACTAACTTTTTTCCCTCCCTGAGAGCTCCGAGCACTCTGCCCCCACCCTCAGGTCACCTGACGCAGCCCTGTGCGCCTTCAGTTTATTCTTAACCCTTTGCTTTCCGTCACATGCCCCTCCCCTTTTTGAGACATTGCGCAAGGCGAAAGGTCTCAGCCTTTTGCTGAGCAATGGGACATGGGCACACTTGCTTGGGTTACACTAACTTTGTTATAACACTTTTGCTATAACACCTACTTCAAAATTATATACATTCTTCATCAGGTATATAGTCTTATATCTATAACATTACCATACAAACAGACTTTTAAAATTCACATTCTTCTTGATAGCGCATCTGCTATCACATTTTGCTTCCCCGGTATATGCTGGATGTCAAAGTTGTAATCTTGGAGCTGTAAACTCCATCTTATCAGTTTGCTGTTCGTATCTTTAACTTGGTTCAACCATTTCAGGGGAGAATGATCTGTACACAGTGTAAACTTCCTTCCCCATAGGTATGGTTTCAATTTACCTATTGCCCACACAATCGCTAAACACTCTTTTTCAATTACTGAGAGGTGTTGCTCTCGGTCCAATAACTTTCTACTAAGATACAGAACTGGATGATACAGTCCTTCCTCTCCTTGCTGACTTAGTGTTGCTCCTACCCCAACATTAGATGCATCAGTAAAGAGGGTAAACTCCTTTGAAAACTCTGGAGTTCTCAACACTGGTTCAGTGGTCAGAACCACTTTCAGATGTTCATACGCTTTTTGACACTCTGCATTCCAGTTTACTGGATCAGGGTTCTTCTTCTTGGTGCACTCACATAGCGGTGCTGCTATCGTGCTAAACTCAGGTATGAACCTCCTGTAGTATCCTACTACGCCCAAAAACGCTCGAATTTGTTTCTTGGTTTGGGGTCTAGGCCACTCATGTATGGCTTGCACCTTTCCCCAATCTGCTTTGATCTTACCTCCTCCTAGCACATGCCCTAAATACTTAACCTCGGCCATGGCTAGTTGACACTTAGATGCTTTGATGGTGAGACCCGCATCTTTCACTCGCTGTAACACACTGGCCACATGCTGCAAATGTTCCTTCCATGTAGCACTGAAAGTAGCAATATCGTCAATATATGCAAGCGCAAATTCTTTCAGTCCTACTAGCATCTTATCAATTACTCTCTGGAATGTGGAGGGAGCATTCCTTAACCCAAATGGTAACACAGTAAACTCAAAGAGTCCCTCTTTGGTTACAAACGCTGTTTTCTGCTGATCCTTAGGATCCATAGCTACATGCCAATAACCTTTTGTCAAATCTAAGGTGGTAATAAAATTGGCAGCTCCAATTGTCTCGACCAACTCGTCTATGCGAGGCATTGGATACACATCCGGTACTGTTATTTTATTCAATCTCCTGTAGTCCACACAAAACCTCATAGTTTTGTCTGGTTTGGGTACTAGGACTACAGGTGAGGCCCACGGACTTTCTGAAGGTACAATTAAACCCAGTTGTAACATCTCTTCTACCTCCTGCTGTACATACTTGGCATTCGGGCCGGTCACTCTATATGGTTGGAGTGCCACAGGCCTCGAATCCCCTGTGTCAATCTTGTGACACGCTAAGTTTGTCTTCCCTGGTACATCTGAAAAAATTGTTTTGTACCCTCCCAATATTGTTTGTAATTGGCCTCTTTGTTCTCCATTAAGAGAAGGGGCGAACTGAACCTCCTTAATGGTTTCTTCCTGGGATATTTTCCCCCAACCTGACAATTCAGTTCCCGCACTCTCTCCCTTCTTTGCAATTAAAACCAAATTACCCCTGTCAAAATAAGGTTTTAACATATTTACATGGAACACTTTACATTGTTCACCATCTTCACTTAAATTCACTACATAGTTCACGTTGGAGACCTTATGGGCGATGGTATAAGGTCCCTCCCAGGCCACATCTAACTTGTTCTTCTTCCTGGGCTTCAACACCAGTACTCTGTCTCCTGACTTGAACTCTCTGTCTCTGGACTTGGAGTCGTACCACTGCTTCTGCCGTCGTTGCGATCTTCTCATGTTGTCTGCAGTCTCCGTCATCTGCTTGGCAATTCTTCCGGCGGTGCATTGTTCTTGCTTCTGCTGAATGAGCCGCTGCAATTCTGTTTCATCAGTTGTGATGCATAGCTGGTCTGTGGATGGGGAAGCCATACTGCTCAAAACTTGTACAGTTGGTTTCCTAGCTTGGACAACAGTTCCATTAGTTGTCTTGGGAGAGGATGACAAAGGAGCACACCTGCCAACTGACGACTCTGATCGAAAAGGCTCGCTGGTCTGGACGGTTTCTTGCTCTGTTGCTTGGCTGTGTCCTCTGCTCACTGGTTGGGCCACCTCAAAGGGTTCCAAAGAGCCAAACATGCTCTCCCCTTCTTTTCCTGTCATCTCCCCAGTTCTCTGCCATAGTTCCTTCAGGCTGTCATCTTGTTGCTGCTCTCTGAGGAATTCTGCAGCAGGGATGGTCTGCAACATTGTTTCCTCTTCTTCTGCTGGTTGCTGTACACACACCTCAGGAGCTGCTTCTGGCCTGCTTCTGGTAACAATGTTTACAGGATTAGCTTGCTGTCTCTTTAACTCAGCAGCTAAATCATTGCCCAATAAAAGCGATGTTCCTATGTCACTCAGGACTCCCACAATCCAATCACCTTGGAACTCTCTATACTTGATAGGAACTTCTGCTAGGGCCACTTCAAATGTAGGTCCTTTAATGCCTTTTATGGTGTAAGTTTTCCCAGGCAAATACTGATGACTTTTTACTAATTCTGGCTGTATTAGGGTAACACGCGCCCCTGTGTCCCTATAAGCCTTGACTTCCTTGTCATTTACTGTCACAGTCTCAGTATATTCCTCATCCAAGCTTTCCTGTACCTTCCACACTTTCAGAACACTAGCGGGTCTTTCTGGTGGTGTGTTCTCTGGAAGTGAGGGGTTTGTTTCTGCTTCTTTCTGTTGACTCTGTACCATTTTAACTGTCTTAGCTGGTGGGGTCTTTTTTCCTTTTTCTGGGCAAAACCTGGCATAGTGCCCTATTGCCCCACATTGGAAACAAGCAGCCTGAGTCTTCCTGTATGGAGGTGGACTGTACCGGTTTGCAGGGTTGTTGTTACCCGCCCCAGACTTCTCTGGAGAGTTCCAGACTCGGGGTTTTTTAGTTGGAGCAGTCCACATTGAACTCCCTAGATCTGATTCAATCTCATCTAGAATCACAGCTGCTTCTTCTACTGTCTTCAATTTCTTGTCTCTCAGAACCCACCTATACTGAGAGGGGACTTGGTTATAAAACTGTTCCAAGCCCACTAAGTTTTTCAGGTCCTCTAAAGTGGAAACTTTACTCCCTTCTACCCATCTGTTCAGGGCTCTGTCTAACCGACAACCTAGTTGAGAGTATGTTTCTCCAGGCTTCCTTCTGATTTCTCTAAATTTTTTCCTGCTTTGCTCTGCTGTTAAGCCAAAGCGGACTCTGACCCTTTCCTTATACAATTGATAATCAGAAGTCTCCTCATCCCTCAGTTCAGAGTAGATTTCACTCAACTCTCCACAGATCTGAGGTCTCAAATAAATCATTCTGTCCTCATCAGCAACTCTTAAATCTTTACATGTTCTTTCAAAATTAAACAAAAAAGCTTCTACATCATCCCCTTTTTGATACTTGGGGAATTTCTTTTGTTCTACTGTGAGGCGCCTCTCATTTCTAGTATCACGTTGAGACTCAGGCCTTCCTTGAATCTCCTGGAGTTTCAACCTGTACATTTTTTCCTCATGTTCTCTCTCTGCTTCCCTTTCTCTGTGTTCTCTCTCTGATTCCAGCCTAGCCATTTCCACTCCTTTTTCTCTTTCATGTTCCCTCTCTCTCTCTTTCCGCTTCCCTTTCTCTGTGTTCTCTCTCCTCTCTTTCTACTTGAATTTTGGCCATCTGAATTTGTTTTTCTGCTTCTATTCTGGCCAATTCCAACTGTATTTTCATAGCCTCTATGCTATGAGTAGGATTCTCCTCAGGAATCTCCTCTTGTGTCTGCCCATCCCCCGTGGCTGTGGTAGTTCTCTTAGGAGGAGCCATTTCTGACAGGAATTTTTCACAGAACTGACTTAATTCCTTCACTGCAGTGTCCCTCTACTTTCTGTGTCTCTTAGTGACACTTATTTTGGGGTTTTTTCTTCGAAATCCCACCGCTGCCACCAATTATCGCAGCGCCAGCCTCACGGCCTCACTGGATCTCTATATTTCAGTCTCTTCGGGGTATTTTACTTGTTTAGATGGATGGGACCACAGCAGCTTTGTAGTTTTTCTCACACAATATAGGCTCACGAGAACTTGAACTTAAAACCACAGATTTATTGTTACTAACAGTCTTGAACTGGGGATATGGGATATATTTACACAGGCTTAATCTTTTGTTTCAGGCTTCACGATTACTTTTACTTTCTTGAGTCTTGCACAGTTACACAGTCCACCTTTAACTCACTCTCCCACTCTAGCCAAGGTCTGGCCTCTTGGGATAGATGTGTCTAGTCACACCCCTCGACTGAAGACTCTTCTCTCAGCCCTTCTTGGTGTCTCCGACCCACATCCACTCCCTCAACCTCCTCACTAGGTCTTTAGCGTAGTTTCCTGGTGCCTGCGACCGTTCAGGTCTTTAACTGACTCACACACACAGCCCTCTCAGCTGGTTAGGTCAAGCTGGCAGTCTCTGGAAGACTTCCCCGTCTCCGTCTCCAGCTTCCACTCAGGATCAGCGGTCTTTTCAGCCCGTCTCAGGCCCCAACTGACCCTCTCAGTCTTTCTGTCAGGCTCCAACTCTGACAGACTCCTGACTGAGCTCCTGCCTCAGCAGTTTCTTGTCATGAACTAACTTTTTTCCCTCCCTGAGAGCTCCGAGCACTCTGCCCCCACCCTCAGGTCACCTGACGCAGCCCTGTGCGCCTTCAGTTTATTCTTAACCCTTTGCTTTCCGTCACAGCCAGCTAATGTTTAGGGAGACTCTGGCCAGACATTCTCAAGGTCCCTCTGTCTGCATCCCTCCTCGTGCGGCTTCCAGACTTAAACGGCTCATCTTGGCCTCAGTGCGGGAAGTCATGTACCTGCTTTTCAAGGGCATGTCTTTGGCTACTCGCACCACAGTGCGTGAGCAGTCTGCTCCGTTTCTGGCGGGCTGACCAATATATGGAATCTCTCCAAGAGACATAGAATGGACTTAAATGTATCTATTATACGACTAGCTTTGGCTGGGTGTAAAAATGGTAAAGGTAGTCCCCCTGTGCAAGCACCAGTTGTTTCCGACTCTGGGGTGACGTTGCTTTTATGACGTTTTCACGGCAGACTTTTTACGGGGTGGTTTGCCATTGCCTTCCCCAGTCATCTACACTTTCTTCCCAGCAAGCTCGGGGGACTCCTTTGAGCGACCTTGGAAGGATGGAAGGCTGAGTCAACCTCAAGCCGGCTACCTGAAAACCCCGCTTCCTCCGGGGATCGAACTCAGGTCGTGAGCAGAGCTTAGGGCTGCAGTACTGCAGCTTTACCACTCTGCGCCACGGGGCTCTACGGCTAGTCGTAAGGGGGTGCCAACTTTCAGGTTGCATAGAACTCTTAGTCAGAAAGAAGGCAAAAAGGTTGTTTTCTCTGCTGTGCGGAAGCCCCATCATCCGAAGGAGGTTTGCTGTAGTCTGCCTTTGGTTCAGCCAAAGACACTGCTTCTTCGTCATCTTGACGTCCAAGGCCCCGGGAGCTCCAGGAGCAGCCTGCAGGGGGCGCTGCAGGGCTTTCAGAAAATCAGTTGCAAAGTGTTTGGGAGAGAAAGAGAGGGAGGGGAAGAAAAGGGACTTGTTTGTCTATCTGCCTCCTCAGTGGGGAGCAGGACAAAGGGAGGCCTTGCAGGCTGGCACCTCAGAGAGGAAGGATTATCCTTGCCACACTCCCTCACTCTGCTGGGTTTCAAAGCTGTAGCTTAGCTTTGCAGCCTCAAGGGGAGGCCTGGAGATTTTCTGGAATTGCAGCTGATTTCCAGGCGACAGAGAGCCATCCATTTGCCTGGAGAAAATGGCTGACCTCTAGGGTTGCCAATCCCCAGGTGGGGGCAGGGGACGCCCCGGTTTGCAGGCCCTCCCCCTGCTTTAGAGCCATCAGTGGGGAGGGGGGGGCGGGAGGGGAAATGTCTGCTGGGCACTCCATTATCCCTTATGGAGACCAATTCCCATAGAGTATAATGGAGAATTGATCTGCGGGTATCTGGGGCCCTGGGGGGCCTGTTTTTTGAGATAGAGGCACCACATTTGCAGCATAGCATGCAATGCCTCTCCTCAAAACACCCTCCAAGTTTCAAAAGGATTGGACCGGAGCGGGGGGGGGGGTCCAGTTCCATGAGCTCCAAAAGAAAGTGCCCCCGTCTTTCATTATTTCCAAAGGAGGGAAGGCATTTAAAAGGAGCATGGTTCCCTTTAAATGTGATGGCCAGAACTCCCTTTGGAGCTCAGTGATGCTTGTCACACCCTTGCTCCTGGCTCCACCTCCAATGTCTCCTGGCTCCGCCCCCAAAGTCCCCAGAGATTTCTTGAATTGGACTCGGCAACCCCACTGGTCTCCCATTCGAGTACTAAGCCGGACTGACCCCTGTGTAGCTTCTGCGATCTGGCAGGCTAGGCTGCTCACTTGTTGTAGAGTTTATTTATGAAATAAACGACTGCAGCAGGAAGTACTGGTCCTGAAGGCCCTCTCCCCAGCACTGCTAATCCAGAGCTCTCCCTAAGCCTCCGTCCCATTCCCTTACACACTTTGCCAGGCCCACGTTCTCTTTCTTCTGTCGGTGTGCTGGGCTGGCCCTAAACTGGCACCCGAAGCAAGGCTAACTTCTGCCCCCTCCCCCCACACATGGATGACATCCCCAAGTCACATGAGGGCGTGCCCAATTTGACGGACCCCGAAGGTTGGCGCCCTAGGCAGTCACCTGGTTTGCCTAGCGGCAGGGTCGGCCTCTGTGCCGGATGAAACCCTGCGGGGGGCCATAGGCAGTCAGAAGCAAATTATCTCCGAGTTGGAGAGGCCGCCCTAGTGCCCCCCCCGCTGCAGCCTGGTGGCACCTTCTCAGAAGCCCCTTTGACAAAGCTGCGGGGGAGAGGAAGAGAGAGGCAAACTCGGCAACGACGACGCCAGCAGCAGCCGCACCAGGCAAGCTTGACTCCCCCCTCCTCCACTCGCAGCTGCTGGAATGGCCGTGGGTCAGCCAGAGCGCTCCCAGGAGTTGTCCTTGAAAGGGCAGCTGCTGTGAGAGCCCTCTCAACCCCACCCCCCTCACAGGGTGTCTGTTGTGGGGGAGGAAGGGAAAGGAGATTGTGAGCCGCTCTTGGACTCTGTCCTTGAAAGGGCAGCTGCTGGGAGAGCCCTCTCAACCCCACCCACCTCACAGAGTGTCTGTTGTGGGGGAAAAAGGGGAAGGAGATTGTGAGCCGCTCTGAGACTCTGTCCTTGAAAGGGCAGCTGCTGGGAGAGCCCTCTCAACCCCACCCACCTCACAGGGTGTCTGTTGTGGGGGAGGAAGGCAAAGGAGATTGTGAGCCGCTCTGTCCTTGAAAGGGCAGCTGCTGGGAGAGCCCTCTCAACCCCACCCACCTCACCGGGTGTCTGTTGTGGGGGAGGAAGGGAAAGGAGATTGTGAGCCGCTCTGAGACTCTGTCTTTGAAAGGGCAGCTGCTGGGAGAGACTTCTCAACCCCACCCACCTCACAGGGTGTCTGTTGTGGGGGAGGAAAGGAAAAGAGATTGTGAGCCGCTCTGAGACTCTGTCCTTGAAAGGGCAGCTGCTGGGAGAGCCCTCTCAGCCCCACCCACTTCACAGGGTGTCTGTTGCAGGGGAAGAAGATAAAGGAGATTGTAAGCTGCTCTGAGATTCTGAAATTCGGAGTGGAGGGCAGGTTATAAATCCAATGTCATTGTCGTTTCTTCCTCCTCCTTCTCCTGATTGCCCCCATCCCCAGTAATTAAAGCACAGTGGATTTCCCTTATTTGGGGGGCGGGGCTCATCTGTGTGGCAACAAAATGCAGAAATATCTGCCCTGTAGCTGCCTTTGCCAATTTGTCGGGGTAAGTGCATTTCCCAAGGCTGTGCGGACAGTCGGTGGCAGAGCCCAGGACGCTGTATGTTCCCTCTCCTCGGTTAGTCTTTGCTCGGTCTTCCATCCACAGCTGCCCGACACACACATTTTTGTACTCGAGTCCCTTCGTTTGATAAGAGCCCCGTGGCGCAGAGTGTTAAACCTGCAGTTCTGCAGTCCCAAGCTCTGCTCACGACCTGAGTTCGATCCCTGGCGGAAGCTGGGTTTTCAGGTATCCAGCTCGAGGTTGTCTCAGCCTTCATCCTTCCAAAGTCGGTCAAAGGTGTCCCCAAAGGTGCAGATGACTGGGGAAGGCAATGGCAAACCACCCTGTAAAAAGTTTGCCATGAAAGCGTTGTGAAAGCAACATCACCCCAGAGTCGGAAAAGACTGGTGCTTGCACAGAGGACTGCTTTTACCTTTACCTTTAACGCACTTCTTGGGAAATTTATTTGACCACACACAATATTAAACTTCTATAACTGGGCAAACTCTGCAGTGTTAACCAGAAATCCCAATGCAGGGAACAAGAGCCCCGTGGCGCAGAGTGGTAAAGCTGCAGTCCTAAGCACCGCTCGCGATCTGAGTTCGATCCCCGGCGGAAGCTGGGTTCAGGTAGCCGCCTCCAGGTTGACTCAGCCTTCCATCCTTCCGAGGTCGCTCAAAGGAGTCCCCAGCTTGCTAGAGGGAAAGCGTCGATGACCGGGGAAGGCAGTGGCAAACCACCCCTTAAAAAGTCTGCGGTGAAAACATTGTGAAAGCAACGTCACCCCAGAGTCGGAAACGACTGGTGCTTGCACAGGGGACCTTTCCTTTTCCTTTCCCTTCCTTTGCCGAGCAATTTGCTCAGCCCGGTAGCAGGGCCGCAAGCAGCGCCAGCTTTTTCCTTGTCCCACGTTGCCCTCTGCCCCCCCTTCTCGGCTTTGCATGCCCGCCCTGCCCTCCCCTCCCTCCCCGCCCCCCTCCCCGCGCCCTCTGCCACCTCCTGGTTTCGCTCTCCAGCCAACGTCTGCTCTGCTGGCGAAGTGACAGGGGTCGACTCCGGGCTTTCCACATGACCTGCCGGGGAACAGAGGACGTCTTTGTTAATCTGCCTGGCTGTCACTTCTGGCCCCTCCACAAAAGGCATAAGCCACTTAGAGCTGTGCTCACCTCTGACCCTGGATCCGTCTGCGCAGTCCCCATTGTGGAAAGCGGGCAAACAATTCCAGCGCCCTCTCCTCCCCTTCCCTCCCTCCCTCCTGCTCTTGCAGTCTGCCTCCTGGCTCCGTGTGTGTGTTTGTGTGAGACTCACGGCAGCATTGCCTTGCTTCCCAGCTGTTGGAAGAGGAGGGGAGGGCAAAATCAATATAGATCACGGGACCCGAAGTGTGGTAGACTCAGCTGCGCCTGGGGGCGGGGGGGGGGTGAAGGGCAGAGGGAGGCTCTGGCAGATTCAGGGAGGTGGGAAGGATCCGAAAGCCTCTCTAGGCCCGCTTTTTCTGCTCTCAGCTGGCTCCTCGCAGGCAAGTAGAAGGGAAGGAAGCTTCTCAGAGGTGGCCTTTCGCCCCAGAGAATAAGCAAAGGGCTGGGAATGTGTTGTGTATTCATCGTGCTCTCTTTCTCTGTGTGTGTGTGGGGGGCCGTGCTGAGAGCTTGTGTTAAATTCTGGATGTGCCTGAGAGAAGAAACGAGTTTGGGATTTATTTATTTTTTAAAAAAACCCAGCGTGTGGGCGCAAGTAGTTAGCCTTTCCTCGGGTGCCAAACAGTCTAGGTCCGGCCCTCTCAGCCATCCCTGACCGCCTCACTTGAATATTGGCAGGAATGTTACCAGCTGTGCCCCCTGAGAAAGACTAGAAGCCCTCCGTTTCAGAGGGTAGTTGTGATGTCCTGCAGCAGAACAGCTGGATTCGAATCCAGAAGCGCCTGGATTCGAACCCAGGGTTTTGGGAATGCATTCGGTTTTATCCAGTGCAGCTCTTTCTCCAGCTGCCGGAGGGCTCGCGGGCGGAGTCAGAGCTGTCAGCCTTTCCGCATGAAGCAGGGCTTGTCTGTGGTTGACCCCGGATCTGCGTTTGGTGCCAGGACTCCGGTTACAGACTGTGAAGACGACAGTAGAGAAGAGAGTGCTTTTTGGGCCTGCGCCGAGCCACTCAGGAAACACAGCTAACGGTGTAAGAAGAGCCCTCTTGGATCTGACCAGGGGTTTGTCCAGTCCAGCATCTGGTTTCCTTCAGGGGCAGCTCAGTTGCCAAAGAGGAAGCAACAGCCTTTTCCTTGCACCTCAAATGAACAGGAGACTTCTGGCTCTTTAGAGATTAACAAAATGGATTTTTTTTTCCCTTTAAAAAAAAAAGAAGCTGTCATGAGCTAGACTTTGCATCTTCAGCTGGTGTTCAGCCGCAGCCTGCCTCTACCACTGGGGTTCGATTCAGCTAGCTCAGGGGTGGCCAGACTTGCTTAACGTAAGAGCCTCATAGAATAAAGGTGAGATGTTTGAAAGCCGCAAGACATGAACATCAGTTGTTTGAAAGCTGCGAGGGAGGGAGAAGGAAGGAAGGAAGGAAGGAAGGAAGGAAGGAAGGAAGGAAGGAAGGAAGAGAGAGAGAGAAAGAAATAAAGAGAAAGAAAGAAAGAGAAAGAAAGAGAGAAAGAAAGAAAAGAAAGAGAGAGAGAGAAAGAAAGAAAGAAAGAAAGAAAGAAAGAAAGAAAGAAAGAAAGAAAGAAAGAAAGAAAGAAAGAAAGAAAGAAAGAAAAGAAAGAAAGGCAAATAGATGGGGGTGGGAGAGGGAGGAGAAGTGGAAAGAAAGCAACTTTAACTTTAAATGCGTTATTCAGGCCAGCCAACAGGGCGGTGGGGGCTTCGAGAGCCACAGTTTGGCCACCCCTGAGCTAGCCTGACAGAATGTCTCTCATTCTCCCTTTAAAGCCAGCAGCAAAAGCAGAGGTCTCCCAGGCCGGCTCCCTTGGGCCCTGTGGCATCTGTGGACACTTCTCCTGGCCCCGCCTCACGCTTTAGAAAGTGGGTGGAGCTTTTGCCCAGCAGGGCTTCTGGTTGGCTGGGCAGGATAAAAGGCATCCTGCTAACCAGAGCTTTTGCCTGAAAGGTTGCAGAGGTGTTATTAGGGTTCTGCGCGGCCTCATGCTCTACCGTTTTGTGGCTGGCTCCACTCAGAGTTGGGGAAGGACCCTGGAGACTTTGGGGGTGGGTCTGGGAGAGGGCGGGGTTTGGGGAGGGGAGGGGCCTCAGCATGGTCCAATGCGACAGACTCCACCCTTCCAGCCCTTTTCTCCAGGGGAGCTGATCTCTGCCGGCTGGAGATCAGTTGTCGAAGCGGGAGACTTCCAGGCCCCACCCGGAGGCAAAAAAACTGTGGAAAATAACAAATAAATCATTAATTCATAAATAATAAATAATTAATTCATTTTTAAACGACAACATCACATATTATCAAGAATTTATGAATACAAGGTATAAAGTGCAGAGATGATTTGACGTTCAGGGACTTTTTCTTTCCAGCCAAAAAAAAAAAGGGCTGGGAAGAAAAAGTCCCTGAACGTCAAATTATTCTGCTACGCCCCGCAGCAATATTGGGCCTCTTTGAGCTGGACGGCACAAAATAGGGTTGCCAGTTCTCCGATAAGTGGAAAACGTCTCTCAGATGAAGACACTTGAAACAGTAGTACAAGCTTCACTGTTAGAGGCTGATGAGCATATGAAACTGCCTTGTACTGAATCAGACCCTCAGTCCATCAAAGACAGTCTTGTCTTCTCAGACTGGCAGCGGCTCTCCAGGGTCTCAAGCGGAGGTTTTTCACACCTATTTGCCTGGACCTTCTTTGGGAGATGCCAGGGATTGAACCTGGGACCTTCTGCTGCCCAAGCAGATGCTCTACCACTGAGCCACCGTCCCTCCCCACATAGAGAGCAGTTCCCCTGGAGAAAACGGGGGCTTTGGTGGGTGAGCTCTATGGCACTATCTTCCCCAGGCTCCATCCCCAAATCTCCAGGAGTCTTACAACCTGGATCCCACACCCCTGCCCCCCCATCCCTAGCCGATAGCAAAGGAGGATTCTAGCAACCCGATGTTTGCAAGACGCCATGACTATCCGCTATATCTCAGACTTCTTTAAAGGATGAAAGTCTAAAGTAGCGTCTTAAAATCGAAAACTTTTTTTCTGAAAAACAAGAACTACCTGCATTTGCAACAAGGCTGACGCTGGCGCTTTATTTGTCCCGCGGAGTCGGGTGAATAGTCTTCCAGCGTCTTAAGTCGGCAACGGACGCGATTAACTGCAAGCGCTTTTGAAAATTTATTCTCTGCGCTTTATACCTTGTAGTCGTGAATTCTTGATAAATATGCAATAATATGTGATGTGGTAGTTTAAAAAATAATTAATTCTGTTTTGGAAGTATTTTTGAAGTAATTTTCATGATTTATTCGCTATTTTCCACAGGTTTTTTTGGTGCTGTTGTATAAGTCTCTTTGTCCTGTGGAACTCTAGGCTTCTCCCCACCTGGAGGCTGGCAACCAGGCCCCATCTCCTTGCAGCAGCCATTTTACGCTCAGCGCCTTTCGCTCTTTGTCAGAATGCCAAAAGGGCCCACAAACTCAAAAAGATTAGGGGACTCCCGGGCTAAAAGAACTTGAGAAAGTCTTCTAAAGCTGGGAAATGCAGCATCCAGAAACTGAATATTTTAGGGCCTTGGTGCTTTCCTCAAGGAGTTAATTGCTGTGCTCATGGCGGAATGCCCCCCCCCCCCTTGGTCAGAGAGCTTCAGGGGACACATGACAGGACGGGGGGGGGGGGGAGCTACAGAAAACTGCAACTCAGACTGAAGCCTCCAATGAATGCCTTTATGAAATCAGGCTTACAAAATTGTGCACGGGATAGAGAAAGTAGAGAAAGAAGTCCTTTTCTCCCTTTCTCACAGTGCAAGATCTTGTGAGCACTCAATAAAATTAATGAGCAGTTGGCTTAGAACAGCTAAAAGGAAGTCCTTCTTCACTCAAAGAGTAATTAAGTCATGGAATTCCCTGCCACAGGAGGTGGCTGCAGCTACAAGCATAGACAGTTTCCAGAGGGGATTAGATGAGCATCTGGAGCAGAGGTCCATCAGTGGCTATTAGCTGCAAGGTATAGATGGAACTCTCTGTCTGGGGCAGTGATGCTCCGCCTTCTTGGTGCTTTGAAGGGGGGCACAGTGGGAGGGCTTCTGGAGTTCTGGGCCTGCTGGTGGACCTCCTGATGACCCCTTGGTTTTGGCCACAGTGCGATGCAGAGTTTTGGACTGGATGGGCCGTTGGCCTGATCCAACATGGCTTCTCTTATGTTCTTACGTCTGGGGCAGTGATGCTCTGTCTTCTTGATACTTAGGGGGGCACAGTGGGAGGGCTTCTGGAGTTCTGGCCCTGCTGCTGGACCTCCTGATGGTTCCTGGGATTTGGCCACTGTGTGACGCAGAGTGTTGGACTGGATGCGTCATTGGCCTGGTCCAGCATGGCTTCTCTAAGGTTCTTAGGCCTGGAAGGAGTTAGTTTGTTTAGCGGTTGGGGTCTCTGTCCTAAATGGGGCTCAAAACTGAGCAAAGCGACTGGCCTAACACACAAGAACAGAGCAGCATCCCTCTCTCCCCCTCCTCCCATAATTGTGGCGCGGGAGGAGGGAAGGGCGGATGGCAACGCGTGCTGATAAAGCCCCAGCATGAGCCGAAGGGCTTGGCAGCTTCGCCAACAAAAGAAGTGTGGGGGCTGGGGAGGAGGTGACTCTCCATCACCACAGATGGGAATGTGCCAAACGCCTTTTGAAATGTGCAGTCTGCAGTCTTCTGGCCCTCGTCTCCCTGGGAGGAGGGCAGCCAGGAGGAAAATGGATCTCCTGTAGATGATGAGGCAGACATCAGCTAGGGACCGGCCTCTCTTTTGGAAAGACACCCGACAAAGAGAATTCCCCCTCCCCATCCAGATGTCCTCTCTCCCTCCTTTCTGGCTTAGCTTTAGGGAGCAGGTAGTGCGTTTGCATGTATTTGCATATGCAAATAACCCATGGTAGCCCCCCCCCTCCCTAACACACAAGAGATGGCAAAGCTTCAGGCCCAGTTTACTGTATATGCTGTGCCCCATCGAGGGAATGCAAATTCCGAGCCAGAATGCATTATGCAAACTGTATGTATTTGCTTATGCTTTCTCTCTCCCTGGATAAACGCTTGCAACGAAATTGGATTGAGGGGGGAAATGGGAAAGTGGAGATGACCGGGAAGGATATGTGGGTTGGTTGTGCATTTGACCTTAGACGCTGTTTACTTGCAGGCTTGCTGGGCCTGGGTTCAAATCTGTGAAATTCTGATGCTCGTCACCCAGCAAGAGCCTGTACGGTTATTGTATTTTGTGGCGTCATTTGTCATTCAGCTGAACTGGGGTTTATTTGTTCCACCTTTCCTTGGGACGGAGAATTCAGCTTTTTGGGGTGACTTGGAAGATGGGCTTTGTACATGATCAGTAGCTGATCGCTCTATTTGAAGACCAGGTGGACCCATAGATATAGTACTCTTCAGTGTGTGGTTTGGCTCACTTGCCCGAATCATTCTTGGGTAGCATGACTGCTAGTTGAGCCCCTGTGGTCCGAAATACTTAGGGCTGCGCTTACCATTTAGGACAGGAAAAGGAAAAGAAAGGTCCCCTGTGCAAGCACCAGTCGTTTCCGACTTTGGGGTGACGTCGCTTTCACAACGTTTTCACGGCAGACTTTTTTACGTGGTGGTTTGCCATTGCCTTCCTTAGTCTTTTACACTTCCCCCCCAGAAAGCTGGGTACTCATTTTACCGACCTCGGAAGGATGGAAGGCTGAGTCAACCTCGGGCCGGCTAACTAAATCCAGCTTCCGCCAGAATCGAACTCAGGTCGTGAGCAGAGAGTTCAGACCACAGTACTGCAGTACTGCTGCTTTACCAGGAGAGGGCTCCAAATCCCAGCAGCTGGAACCTTGCCAGGTGTGCTTCTGAGCATGCCCTCTGCGTATTTCCCTCATCCAATCACAAAGTGACTCTTTCCACGTAGCCCTGTTGGTCTGAAGCAAATAGAACAAAGTTTGAATCCAGTGGCACCGTTGAGACCCACAGAGTTTTAAGTCTGGGTAGAATCTTTCCTGTGCATGCACGCATGTATCTGAAGAAGTGTGCACGTCCATGAAACCTTATACCTAGACATTCTAGAATTAAGCTTTGTGGGTCTTAAAACTGCCGCTGGACTCCAGGGTTGTTCTTTCACATCAGTTACGCATCCGTCTCCTTCAAGTTCCACAGACTTCTGCCTGCCTGCCCAAGCAGCAGAATGAGACGGGGATTTGATACAAAGCAGGAGTCAAGCACCACCTTTAAGAACATAAGAGAAGCCATGTTAGATCAGGCCAATGGCCCATCCAGTCCAACACTCTGTGTCACACAGTGGCCAATTTTTTGTGTGGCTAATAGCCACTGATGGACCTCTGCTCCATATTTTTATCTAAACCCCTCTTGAAGGTGGCTATGCTTGTGGCCCCCACCACTTCCTGTGGCAGTGAATTCCACATGTTAATCATCCTTTGGGTGAAGAAGTACTTCCTTTTATCCGTTTTAACCTGTCTGCCCAGCAATTTCGTCGAATGCCCACGAGTTCTTGTACTGTGAGAAAGGGAGAAAAGGACTTCTTTCTCTACTTTCTCCATCCCATGCATTATCTTGTAAACCTCTATCATGGCACCCCGCAGTCGACGTTTCTCCAAGCTAAAGAGTCCCAAGTGTTTCAACCTTTCTTTAAGACCAACAAAGTTTTATTCAGAACGTAAGCTTTCGTCTGCTAAAAGCACACTTCTTCAGACGAGGGAATAAGGTACAGTGGGCTGAAATAGATGTAGTTGGTAGGTTAAGAGGGCAAACTGATACAAACCCGGGGTCACATTTTTATGCTGTGAACCGCCCTGAGCCTGCCTTGGCAGGGGGAGCGGGATATAAATCAAATAAAGTAAAGTAAATAGATCCAAGCGGGCAGCCGGGTTGGTCTGAAGCAGTTGAACAAAGCAGGAGTCAAGTGTCACCTTTAAGACCAACCAGTTTTTATTTAGAACGTAAGCTTTCGTGTGCTCTTAAGCACACATCATCAGATGAGGAATCCAGCACAGTGAGCAAAGCCATACAAAGCTGAGCAGAGCCATACAGAGCTCGTAGGCAGTGGCCCAGAATGCAACATGGTACAGATTTAAGAACCAATGACAGTGAAGTAAAATTATCTGGTAGGCAGCGGTTTAGAATGTAAAATGGTACAATGACAGAACAGTAAAATTAACAAATTGAGCAAACCTTTGATCTGAGTAGCATGAGCATGCGAAAGCAACAAAACAGCAGTATGCAGTAAAATTATGTATGCTCAATTTGTTAATTTTACTGTATACTGCTGTTTTGTTGCTTTCACATGGTCATGCTACTCAGATCAAAGGTTTGCTCAATTTGTTAATTTTACTATTCTGTCATTGTACCATTTTACATTCTAAACCGCTGCCTACCAGATAATTTTACTTAAGAACATAAGAGAAGCCATGTTGGATCAAGCCAATGGCCCATCCAGTCCAACACTCTGTATCACAGCGTGGCCAAAAAATGTGTATGTGTATGTGTATATACACACACACACACACACACACACACTGTGGCTAATAGCCACTGATGGACCTCTGCTCCATATTTTTATCTAACCCCTTCTTGAAGCTGGCTATGCTTGTGGCCGCCACCACCTCCTGTGGCAGTGAATTCCACATGTTAATCACCCTTTGGGTGAATAAATACCTCCTTTTATCCGTTCTAACCCGACTGCTCAGCAATTTCATTGGATGCCCACGAGTTCTTGTATTGTGAGAAAGGGAGAAAAGTACTTTTTTTCTCTACCTTCTCCATCCCATGCATAACCTTGTAAACCTCTATCATGTCACCCTGAAGTCGACGTTTCTCCAAGCTAAAGAGCCCCAAGCGTTTTAACCTTTCTTCATAGGGAAAGTGTTCCAAGCCTTTAATCATTTTAGTTGCCCTTTTCTGCACTTTTTCCATAATATCCTTTTTGAGGTGCAGATACTTCACTGTCATTGGTTCTTAAATCCGTACCATGTTGCATTCTGGGTCACTGTCTACCAGCTATTTATGGCTCTGCTCAGCTCTGAATGGCTTTGCTCACTGTGCTGGATTCCTTGTCTGATGAAGTGTGCTTAAGAGCACACAAAAGCTTACGTTCTAAATAAAAATTGGTTGGTCTTAAAGGTGAACTTGACTCCTGCTTTGTTCAAAGTAAAGTAAAGTAAGGTGAAACAAATTAGAAGGCCATTTAATCTGGATAGCCATAAAATGTAATAAAAGTTGCCTGCTAATTGGTGTTGCTGCTAGTCTAGGTAAATTACAAAAGGACATGTATTTCCTTGTTCTTGTCCACCTGTTTACGGTAGAGTCCAGAGGGCTGCACCATGTCAGACTGCAAGAGTGGACGTCACATTTTGAAATATTCCCTAGGTAAAAAGGAGAAAGAAGAAAAAGCAATCCTTCCTTGCAAGGGGAAAGCTAGCCTAGCAAGGAGCAAGCTTAATTGTGGGGAGAACTTAAAAAAAAAAAAAAAGCATAAGAGAGCATTGAAAAATGTTACCCACCCCTGGCTCTCAGAAGTGGTACAGTCGACTTTGCCTCCTCCTGCTGGTGGAGGCACAGACCAGGCTACAGGATAAGGGTCCAGGTGAGCCAGGTGAATCCATCCTGGTGTTCTTTGAGGGCTTCGATGGAGACTCCCTTGCTTAAGTCACTTCAAGGCCTAGTCAGGCTCTAGCCCAACTTTATCAGCTCTTGGAAGCCAAGCAGACTGGGCTCTGGGTGATACTTGGATGGGAGACCACCAAGGAAGTCTGGGTTTGCTACGCAGAGGCAGGCGATGGCCAACCACCTCTGTATGTGTTTCGCCCTGACCTCAGTGGCCCAGGCCAGCCCAGTCTTATAAGTTCTCCAAAGCAGAACAGGGGTGGGCCCTGGTTGGATGGGAGATCACCAAGGAAGTACAGGGTTGCTACCCAGAGGCAGGCAATGGCCAACCACCTCTGTATGTGTTTCGTCCTGACCTCAGTGGTCCAGCTAGCCCAGTCTCATAAGTTCTCAGAAGCAAAGCAGGGTGGGCCCTGGTTGGAACTTGGATGGGAGACCACCACAGAAGTCTGGGGTTGCTACGCAGAGGCAGGCAATGGCCGACCACCTCTGTATGTGTTTCGTCCTGACCTCAGTGGTCCAGCTAGCTCAGTCTCATAAGTTCTCAGAAGCAAAGCAGGGTGGGCCCTGGTTGGAACTTGGATGGGAGACCACCAAGGAAGTATAGGATTGCTACGCAGAGGCAGGCAGTGGCCAACCACCTCTGTATGTGTTTCGTCCTGACCTCAGTGGTCCAGCTAGCCCAGTCTCATAAGTTCTCAGAAGCAAAGCAAGGTGGGCCCTGGTTGGAGCTTGGATGGGAGACCACCAAGGAAGTATAGGGTTGCTACGCAGAGGCAGGCAATGGCCAACCACCTCTGTTTGTGTTCTGCCCTGGTCCAGGCTAGGCCAGTCTCATCTGATCTCGGAAGCTAAGCAGAGTCAGCCCTGGTCAGCACTTGGATGGGAGACCACCAAGGAAGTCCAGCGTCGCTACGCAGAGGCAAATCTCCTCCGTTCAGCTCTTGCCCTGAAAACCCCGCAAGGTTACCATACTTAAGCTCTGGCTTAACATCACTTTCCACCAGGGGTGGAATTCTAGCAGGAGCTCCTTTGCCTGTTAGGCCACACCCCTCTGATGTAGCCAATCCTCCAAGAGCTTACAAAAAAGAGCTTTGCCAGCTCTTGGAGGATGCGCTACATCAGGGGTGTGTGGCCTAACAGGCAGAGGAGCTCCTGCTAGAATCCCACTCCTGATCTCCACCCTGTGCAAAACTTTATAAACTTCTCTCCCCAGTCTCTTCAGCCTTTTCTCATAGGAAAAATTAAGGCTGGCAGCCGTGCTTCTGGCTACTGAGGCAGAACACCCTGTCCGCCTCCTCCTGGTTCAGCCGATCCAAGAACGGGCAGAGGTGAGCCCATTCTCAGAAGCACTTGCCCCAGAGTGGGCCGGTTCCCCTTCATCGCTCTGGGTCTTCATGGACCGTAGAAGGCTGATTGATTGGCTGTTTAAAGTCAAAGAGTGCGGAGTCAGGAAGTCCAGAGAGGCTCAACCGGAGATGGGAGAAGCAGGGCGCAGACTTCTGTAAACCTGGAAGATTTCCCGAAGGCCTTGGGCTCCCTGGTTGAAGGCACCACGCAGACGGATACGTGTGGGCTGGGGTTGCCAACCTCCAGGCGGGGACTGGCGATCTCCTGGAGTTACAGCTTTTCTCTGGATTACCTGGGTTAATTCTCGCCATAGAAAGTGGCTGCTTTAGAGGGCAGATGCAGTGCCGGATTAAACCCCTGTGGAGGCCCCTAGGCAGTCAAAACCTTGGGGGGGGGGCCTTGCAAATTATCTCAGAGCTGGAGCCCCCGCCCTGTGGCCCTCACTGCAGCCACTTTCCCAAAAGCCCCTTTGACAACTGCGGGGGAGAGGCAGAGAGAGGCAAACTTGGCGATGCTGCCAGCAGCAGCCACACCGGGCAAGTCGGGCAAAGTGGCTCAGTCGCTGGCTGTGCGGGCAGGCTGGGAGGGCTGCAAGCAGGGGGGGGAACCCGGGGTAGGGGGGGAGCCAGCCCGGGGCCCCTAAAGGCGTGGGGGCCCATAGGCCAGCACCTACTTGGCCTGATTGTTAATCCGACCCTGGATGGACGGTGCGGCTTTATGCTTTGCTGAAGTCCCTCTCCTCTGGGGTTGCTGGATCCCCCCCCTGGCCACTGGCAGGGGCATGAGGGAGAATAGGGTTGCCAACTCCAGTTTGGGAAACTCCTGGAGACTTCGGGATGGATCCTGAGGGGGACAAGGGACTTCAGTGGGGTGCAAAGCCCACCCTCTAAAGAAGGGTTGCAAACCTAAGGCCCAGGGGATGAAACCAGCCATACAGCACCTCAAGCAACTGGTATGTAAGGAAATGTAAGGTACTCTGCCTTTTATGGTATGCCTTGGGGAGGGAAGAACCTTACATATGATTAAATACATTTTTGGAGGGGTTGTGGATTCTCTAGTAAATCTATTGCTTTTACTGCTAGGAATCAATCGCTTTTGTTTGTATTTTGAGTAAAAAGTAGTATTGTTCGTTGGGTTTGCCTGCGTCCTTTATAAAGATTATATCTCTGGTGCCTGGCAGGACATCTTATGGCCCGACAAAGTGACATTTAGGTCAGATCTGGCCCTCCTAAGAAATGACTTCGACACCCCTGCTCTAAAGCATCCGTTTTCTGCTGATCCCTGGATTATGAAAGATGAGCTGTAATTCCGGGGGAGATCCCCAGATCCCGCCTGGAGGCTGGCGCCCCCCAAATCTCCAGAGATTTCCCAAGGTGGAGTTGGCAACCATAATTTCTAGTCCGGGGAGGTTGGACTAGATCAGGGGTGTCAAACATGCGACCCGGGGGCTGAATCAGGCCCACGGAGGGCTCCTTTCAGGCCCCCGAGCAACTGGCTCTTGTCTGCTTCCTTCTCCCTCTCTCTTGCTTCCTTTTGCTCCACAGCATGCTTTGCAAGGCTTGCTCAATCGCACAGCAGAGCTACAGAGCAAAGCCTCTGTTTTCACCATTGGCTGAGGCTCCTCCCTTGGGGAGGAAGGGGGGGAGGGATAGCTTGCTTTGCTAGGCTCTCTGAATCGCACAGCAGACCTACTGAGCCAAGCCTCTCTTCCTTCTATTGGCTGAGGCTCCTCCCCCTTCTGGTCCCCTGGGGAAGGAAGGAAAGAGCCAGAGCTTCCTTTGCCCAGTATATAGATAGAGTGTGTCTCTGCTACCTAATATATATTTGCGTTTGTGTTCTTTATAAAATTTATATCTCTGCTTCCTGATCTTAAATCAGGACCAGATCTACATGCTTTTTTGAGGGGGGGCAAAATGAAAAAATGATGCCCCCTTAAGGGGCATTCTATGTTATGGTCCCATAGAACAGGGGTGGCCAGCGGTAGCTCTCCAGATTTTTTTTGCCTACAACTCCCATCAGCCCTAGCCAGCATGGCCAATGGCTGGGGCTGATGGGAGTTGTAGGCAAAAAACATCTGGAGAGCTACCGTTGGCCACCCTGCCATAGAATACAATGGACTCCATACCCAATTTGGCGCCCCCCCCTTCATTGGCGCCCGGCGCAAGCACTCCCTTCTGCCCCCCCCCCCCCCCCCCGATCCAGCCCTGTCTTAAATAGGTACACACGTGACCTGGCATGACTCAACCCAGCATGGTCTGGCCCAACAAGGTCTCGCTTATGTCAGATCCGGCCATCATAAGAAATGAGCTCAAAACACCCCTGGATTAGATGGCCTGGGCGTCCCCTTCCAACTCTGTGATTCTGTGAACCCTGGTGGTGTGTGTGCCTGTATGTGTGTGCGTGTGTGTGTGTCTTTGAAGGGGCCTCCGTCTGTCTGGAGCCTGCTAGCCGGGAGGGAGCCAGCTGCCTGGAGCTGCTGCCTGGCCTCGGTCCGGGGCCTTTTGCATATCAATGGAGAGCTCTTGGCAAAAGCTCCTCCCTCCCCTCTCTCTGCTCCGTCCCCTCCCCACCTGGGAGTTATTCAAAAGCCGATGACCTCATTGCTTCCCCCCTCCCGGGTGAGGCCTTGAAAGGAGAGAGCAGAAGTCCCGGAGCCGGGAACACGGAAGCGCCTGATTGGCACCTCAGAAAGACCCGGCCAATGATAAGGGGCATGGGGGCGGGTGGAGGGGAGAAGGGGCTGGAGAGGCACAGGCCTTCCTTTGCAGCGAGTCACAAAACCCAGGTTCCTTTGGCTAGCTGAGGGCACGTGGCCAGACTGTGTGCGTGAGAGAGCATACATGCCTGCTTAGCTTGTGTGTTTAGCTCCCAGGAAGCTATCCGGCCAGCCCTTCTCCGCTTCTGAGATCTGTAGACGTACAGAGGTGTTGAACTCATGAGGGCCGGATCTGACATAAATGAGACCTCGTCCGGCCTTGCCATGTGTGTACCCGTTTAAGATTAGGTAGCAGAGATATAAGAGCACCGCGGCGCAGAGTGGTTAAGCTGCCGTACTGCAGGCCTAAGCGCTGCTCATGAACTGAGTTCGATCCTGGGGGAAGCTGGGTTCAGGTAGCTGGCTCCAGGTCGACTCAGCCTTCCATCCTTCCGAGGTCGGTAAAATGAGTCCCCAGCTTGCTGGAGGGGAAGTGTAGATGACTGGGGAAGGCAATTGTTATTTATTTATTTATTTACATTAGACTTTTATCCCGCCCCCTCCGCAAGCGGCTTACAGGGCGGCTTACAACGGTCGTTGACACGATTTAAAACAATAAGTCAATAAAATCTATAAAACATTAATACAATTAAAATTTAAAAACTATTCCACGGTGCTGTACCGTTACTATGTTAGCGGTTCTGCTTCTCAGACGGTTGGTCACCGGGAACTCTAGCTGATGTCAGGCAATGGCAAACCACCCCGTAAAAAGTCTGCTGTGAAAACGTTGTGAAAGCAGCGTCACCCCAGAGTCGAAAGCGACTGGTGCTTGCACAGGGGACTACCTTTACCTTTTAGCAGCGATATAAACTTTTTAAAAGGACACAGACAACCAGGACTAAAACCCTCCCCCCCAAACTTAAAACGTGCTTAAAACATTAGCACTCATTGGTCTTAAAGGTGCTTTCCTTGCATTTTTCCCAGGGGATCCAGGGAACTGGGCAAAGTAAGCTCTGGCTCTTTCCCTCCCTCCCCAGGGGACCAGGAGGTAGAGGAGCCTCAGTCAATAGAAGGAAGAGAGGTTTGGCTCAGTAGCTCTGCTGTGCGATTGAGGAAGTCCGGCAAAGCAAGCTGTGATGCATAAGGAAGCAGGAGAGAGGGAGAAGGAAGCAGATGACAGCCAGGTGCTCGGGGGCCTGATAGGAGCCCTCCGGGGGCCTGATTCAGCCCCTGGGCCACATGTTTGACATTCCTGAGTTTTTAAGGCAAGAGAGATGGTTTGCCGTTGCCTGCGTCTGCACAGCAGCCCTGGACTTCTTTGGTGGTCTCCCATCCATATACTAACCAGGGCCGACCGTGCTTAACTTCTGAGATCTGGTGCGATTGGCTTAGCCTGAACCATCCAGGACACAAACAACTTACGGTGATGCTGTAGGCAAAGGCGTCGAACTCGTGCGTTCGAAGGCCTGGATCTGACACCAATGCCCCTTTGTCAGACTGGGCCGTGTCCGCCATAAAACGTAAAGCCAGGTTCAGAAGATATAAACGTTAGAAAGGACACAAGCCAACCCGATTAATAATATTAATTTTGACGCAAAATGCTGCAAAAATGCTGAAAAAACATTCACACTCTTTCAGTGATTCCTTGCTGTATCTCCCTGACATTCACGCTCCCACTTCTACCACCCATTACGCATTAGCACTGGGATAATATACTGGGATGTAATGCACAGGCTCTCTCATCTGACAATAAAGGTAATGGCCAATTGCTCATGGGCCAGATAAGAGCCCTGGATGGGCCGGTTCATGCCCGCGGGCCATATGTTTGACGCCTTTGCATAGAGTTTTCAGGACAAGAGACAAACAGATGTGGTTTCCTGCCTCTGCGTAGCAACTCTCTACCTGCCTCTGTGGAGCAACCCTGAGCTTCCTTGGTGGTCTCCTATTCAAGTAGACCTATTCAAGTGTGCGGACTCTTATCTGGGAGAACCGGGTTTGATTCCCCACTCCTCCACTTGCACCTGCTGAGATGGCCTTGGGTCAGCCATAGCTCTGGCAGAGGTTGTCCTTGAAAGGGCAGCTGCTGTGGGAGCCCTCTCCAGCCCCACCCACCTCACAGGGTGTCTGTTGTGGGGGAGGAAGGTAAAGGAGATTGTGAGCCGCTCTGAGACTCTTCGGAGTGGAGGGCGGGATATAAATCCAATATCATCATCAGCTTCTTCTTCTTCTTCTTCAAGTAGACTTATGATAATTTCATAGAATTTTCAAGCAAAAAAACAGATGAACCATGCCCTTGCCTGCCTCTGCGTAGCAACTCTCTACCTGCCTTTGTGGAGCAACCCTGAACTTCCTTGGTGGTCTCCTATTCAAGTAGACTTACGGTGATTTAATAGAATTTTCGAGCAAAAAAGGAGATGAACCATGCCCTTGCCTGCCTCTGCGTAGCAACTCTCTACCTGCCTCTGTGGAGCAACCTTGAACTTCCTTGGTGGTCTCCTATTCAAGTAGAGACTTACGGCAACTGCATAGGATTTTCAAGCAAAAAAGAGATGAACCATGATGCCCTTCCTGCCTCCGTGGTGCGACCTTGGACTTCCTTGACAATCCAAGTCCTAACCGGGGCTGACCTTAGATGATCTTGAGTTAACCTGGGCCATGTAGGTCAGGGCAAGAGACGAACGGAAGTGGTTGGCCATTGCCTGCCTGCATAGCAACCCTGGACTTCCTAGGTTGATGCCCATCCAAGGACTAACCAGGGCCCACCCTGCTTCGCTTCTGAGATCCGTAGAGTTTTCAAGGCAAGAGAGGCGCTTTGTCTTTGCCTGCCTCTGCATAGCAACCCTGGGTGCCTTCAGTGGCTTCTCATCGAAATACCTGCCAAGCTTTCAAGATCTGATGAGGTTGGGCAACCTTGGGCTATCCAGGTCAGCAGTGTTGTAGAGGAACATCTGTTTATAAGAAAAGGGGTCAGACTATCCCTAGGGACAAAATTATTTGGGGAGGGAATTTGTGCCTACATAATTGTAGCTTGTGGGAGGATTGCATCAAAGAAGCGGCTGAGGTTGGCCGTGGAAGGCCAGCAAGAGGAGAGAGCTTCTCTTGGTCTCTTGAAGTCCTTCTTCACCCAAAGGGTGATGAACACATGGGATGCACTGCCACAAGAGGTGGTGGCGGCTACAAGCATAGACAGCTTCAAGACGGGATTGGATGAACATCTGGAGCAGAGGTCCATCAGTGGCTATTAGCTACAGGATATTGTTGGAACACTGTCTGGGGCAGTGATGCTCTGTGTTCTTGGTTCTTGGAGGGGCCACAGTGGGAGGGCTTCTAGTGTCCTAGCCCCACTGGTGGACCTCCTGATGGTGTTGGTTTTTTGGCCATTGTGTGACACAAAGTGTTGGACTGGATGGGCCTTTGGTCTGATCCAACATGACTTCTCTTATGTTCTTATTTTTGATGACGATATTGGATTTATATCCCGCCATCCTCTCCGAATCTCAGAGTGGTTCACAATCTCCTTTAATTTCTCCCCCCACACACACACAACAGACACCCTGTGTGGTGGGTGGGGCTGAGAGTGGCTCTCCCAGCAGCTGCCCTTTCAAGGACAACCTCTGCCAGAGCTCTGGCTGACCCAAGGCCATTCCAGCAGGTGCAAGCGGAGGAGTGGGGAATCAAACCCGGTTCTCCCAGATAAGAGTCCGCACACTTAACCACTACACCAAACTGGCTCTCTATTAGAGCTATGGCTGACCCAAGGCCATTCCAGCAGGTGCAAGAGGAGGAGTGGGGAATCAAACCCGGTTCTCCCAGAGAAGAATCTGCACACTTCACCACTACACCAAACTGGCTCTCTTTTGTTTTGGGTAAGGCCCTCCTGAACTGTGCTTCTCTCACATAAAAGAGGCATCCTAACCCCCCCCTCCCCGTGGCCACCTGGCCTCCTGCTGTTTGCTTGCATCGTGAAACCTCAACCTTGGTCAGGTGCAGGCCAACAAGGGAGGGGGACTTACGGCTGCAGGAGCAAGATTGCAGGAAGATCCTAATGCACAATGTTCCCTCTAAGCTGAGTTGGTGTGAGCTAGCTCACACTTTTTTAGCCTCCAGCTTGCACGCTTTTGTCGTAGCTCAGGAAAAATGGCCCCGGAGCAAACTAATGGATGCAGTAACCAAATTGCTCACTCCCAGCTTTAATGCCAGTTGCTCATATAGTAAAATTTTTGCTCACAAGAGTCCACCGTTTAGAGGGAGCATTGCTCATGCACCCTCCCTCTCGACGCACCGAGTAAATGGAGTTCATTCTTAGCCTTTCTACAGGACTTTAACGTAACGTGACCACAACAGTCCCAAGGATGGCCCTGTAAGGTAGGCCAGTCCTCATTTTTCAGTTGTGGAGCTGGGCGTAGCTTGTCTAAGGCTGCCCAGTGAGCTGGCGATGGAGATTTATTTAAAAGATTCGTATCCTGCTTCTCAGGCTACAGGGAGGGAATATGAAAGTCTAGGGGGCCACTGTAAAAGAGGCCCTGTCTCAGATGGACCCCCCTCCCCCAAAAAGTTGACTTCTGAAGAGGTAGACAACCAAGGGAAAACCTCCAAAGGAATTTTTATTTTTGAGGGAGGAACAGTCTTCCTTTGCTCAGCGTTCTCTCTCTCAGCTGGGATTGCCATTGCTGGGTTGGGAGATTCCTGGAAATTTGGTGTGTGGGGGGTGGATCTTGGGGGGGGGGCAGATTTGGGTAGGTTAATTGCTTAGCAGAGATGTGATACTATAGACCAGGGATGGGCAAACTTGCTTCATGTAAGAGCCACATATAATAAATATCAGATGTTTGAGAACTGCAAGAGAGCAATGCCAGATGTTTGAGAGCAGAAAGGAAGGAAGGAAGGAAGGAAGGAAGGAAGGAAGGAAGGAAGGAAGGAAGGAAGGAAGGAAGGAAGGAAAATAGATGGGGAAGTAGAGGTGGAAAGAAAGCAACTTTAACTTCAAATGCATTCTCCAAGCTGCTGGCTAGCTTGGCTTGGAGAACATAAGAGAAGCCATGTTGGATCAGGCCAATGGCCCATCCAGTCCAACACTCTGGGTGAGGTCAGACGTTCATAAAATCCCGCTACGAGCATGAGTGGAGTCCGGAAGCATGTCGGATTTTAAGCGGTTGTCCAAACGTCAGCATCTGCGAATGGTGGTTAGCTTGTTCGAGTCCCGCGTTGAGACGACTGGGGCGCGGACTAATTTGATACTGCTTTAAATCAGGAACAAAATCCTTCTGACGGTTCCTAAGTGGAGTTTCTCTGTTTGAACGCTCCATCATTGGCGACTCGTCGGAAGCGCACCACCGCTTCCCTCCCAAAGCCCCTGCAAGTGATATCACTGCGCCAGTGAATGAGCGAGCGAATGTTGGCTCGATAAATCGTTTACCCGCCCTTATGTCCGGAAACAAAAATCACTTTTGAAAGTAGATGTGAACTAATTTGAATTCCTGGGTTCTTTTCTGCACGCGTAGTGCTCATGCTGGAAAAGTAGTGCCAACGGACTAGCAAAACTTTAGTGATCTGACCCATTTAAAAGCGACGCGCTGCAGATAGCGGGCATCACTGCGCCTGCGCTAATGCAGATTGACGTCTCATGAAACGAGGTCCGGTAGAGCAATCTGATTGACCAGCGACGGGACCCACATGGGATAGAACGGGAGCCTGGCTGTTGTCTGATCGGAAAATTGGTTGTGCGGATTATAATACAGGCGCGTTGCAGATGGATTTAATGGTGAGTGTGACCGCACCCTCTGTGTCACAGAAGAACATAAGAGAAGCCATGTTGGATCAGGCCAATGGCCCATCCAGTCCAACACTCTGTGTCACACAGTGGCCAAAAACCCCTAGTGCCATCAGGAGGTCCACCAGTGGGGCTAGAAGCCGTCCCACTGTGCCTCCCCCCAAGCACCAAAAGAAGAAGTGATTTAAATAGAAAATGGCTTCTCCAAGCTAGCCAATGGGGTGTTGGGGGCTTCAGGAGCCATTCACTGGCGCAGTGATATCACTTGCAGGGGCTTTGGGAGGGAAGCGGTGGTGCGCTTCCGACGAGTCGCCAACGATGGAGCGTTCAAACAGAGAAACTCCGCTTAGGAACCGTCAGAAGGATTTTGTTCCTGATTTAAAGCAGTATCTTTCACAATGCGTGTGAAAGAGCCACATGTGGCTCCCGAGCCACAGTTTGGCCACCCCTGCTATAGACTCTGCACTCTGAAGATGTCATTTCCTCTAACTTATACCTAGAATCAAACTTTGTCGGTTTTAAGGAGCCGTTGGGTTCAAACTTTGTTCTAGAGTTTGTAGAATGGCCTTTTACAGCTCTTTCCCTGATGCCGCCAATTGTTCCAATGTATAAATAAAAAACTTCTAAGAGACACCATAAATTTTAAACAACCAGACAGTGTAATGTAGAGGTCAGTGGTGTTCTGACCAAGCTTGCACATAGAATTTCAAATAAACAAGAGCATGTAGCAAAAAGATATCACAGAAGACAGTTCAAAAACAGTCTTTCTGATCACAATGGAGTAACAATATTCCAGTATTTCGTTCATAGAACTAAAGGAAGCCCTTCCAAAGACATCTGTTCTTTAGGGTTTGTAGAGTCTTTCGGGATCAAGTGCCGTGTTCTACTGGAGAAAGTTTTCCTTCCAGACGTTTCGTTCTCAGCTGAGAACGAAACGTCTGGAAGGAAAACTTTCTCCAGTAGAACACGGCACTTGATCCCGAAAGACTCTACAAACCCTAATGATGTTACCAACCGTGAAAACCTGAAATCTTTGATAACATCTGTTCTTGATTTCAAGACGTTTCATCCATCTTTCTTCAGTTTGGAGGCTTATTTATCACTGGAACCCAACCTTTACAATATTTTCATAGAAGACCGACAAGGTTCAGAACGTGCCTGTTAGATTTCTAGGTTCTCCTATTGCTCCAAAGCTCTGTGTGTGTAAATAATAAAATTGTGTGCAATCTCTTTAGTCACCCTGGTGGGAAGTCCACACTTTCTCCTGTCAGGGACAGGAAAATAAGAATAGGTCAGCTGACCCGGAGTTGGCTAACGTACTTTGGGGCCTCAGGACTTGATAAAGCAACTAGGCCAGCTCAGGGCTCCATCTCTGGCCTCGCTGATAACAATGTCAGATACGACTTCTTAGAAATGTTAATCTCTTTGACTCACGGGCCAGGGAGGAAATGGGTGGGATGGGTTCCAAGGGAGTGACCTTGCTGGGTCCCGAAGACCCAATCGCGGCCTGGAATTTTCTGCCCTTTAGTGAGCCGCATCTGCCCCAGTTCTGTTTTCCAGGTATGATTACCTGGGAAATTCTTAAAGTTTTGGCAGCAGGGGAAAGCCCTTCCCTAAACAGGGACGTTGTCTGGAGGACGCTCTGACTTTTGGGCAAACTCTATGGTTTAAGCTCAGTTGAACTGTAGAGTTTGCCCCAAATCTAGAGCATACCCCACACAACATCCCTGCAGCATTTCAGTCGGAACCCTCTGCTCACGACCTGAGTTCGATTCCAGCGGAAGCTGGTTCAGGTAGCTGGCTTGAGGTTGACTCAGCTTTCCATCCTTCCGAGGTCAGTAAAATGAGTACCCAGCTTGTAATGTCCAGGGAAGGCAATGGCAAACCACCCCGTAAAAAGGTCTGCCGGGAAAATGTTGTGAAAGCAGCGTCACCCCGGAGTTGAAAACGACTGGTGCTTGCACAGGGGACCTTTACCTTCCTCCCAACAACAGACACCCTGTGAGGTAGGTGGGGCTGAGAGAGCTCTTAGAGCAGCTGCCCTTTCAAGGACAGCTCTGTGAGAGCTATGGCTGACCCAAGGCCATTCCAGCAGGTGCAAGTGGAGGAGAGGGGAATCAAACCCGGTTCTCCCAGATAAGAGTCGCGCACTCAACCACTACACCAAACTGGCTCTCAGAAGGAGGAGAGATTAGATTTATATCCTGACCTTCACCACCCGAAAGAGTCTCAGAGCAGCTTTCAATCTCCTCTCCCTTCCCCTCCCCACAGCAGACATCCTGTGAGGTGGGGCTGAGATCTCTGAGAGAACTGCTCTTTCTAGAACAGCTCTGAGAGAGTTACGACTGGCCCAAGGTCCCTCCAGTAGCTGCAAGTGGAGGAGTGGGGAATCCAACCCGGTTCCCCCAGATACGAGTCTGCGCACTTAGCCACCGCACCGAACTGGCTGGAAGCCCCAACGGGAGAGGGATTTACTCAGGGATCCTAGGGCTCTCTGTTTGCAAGGCCTGAGCCAGGTAGTTAACAGCAGGATATTTTGGAAGTCTTTCATTCATAGGATCGCTATAAGCCTGCACACCCAGAGACACATGTAACACCCTGGCGCACAGGCACAATTGTGGCATGGGGTGGAGTGGGGGTTGAATGTCTACTTTCCTTCTTCGTCCTCCCCCAAGCGTTGCTTCAAATTTAGTGCTACCTTGTACAGTGGCAGAAGAAACCCCCCCCCCCTCCATATACTGGCTTCTCTGCAAAATTGCCAAGGGGTAGCAGATAACTAGTTTTGCATCCCAATCACTCGCTTGGGCTCTAATTAGTTTTGAGACTTTGAGGACACCGTCCGGGTGGGGGAAACACTTCTCCTCCAGGAGGGGATCCTGAGCACTTTATCTGGCCGGACAGATCCCTCTTAATTGAGCAGATATTTCGCATTTGCAAACAGATGGCTTCTTTGCATCAATTATTCCTTATCTGTGTAACTGGGGATGATTTTATGACAGATAGGAAGGAGGGCGAGTGGGGGTGGGTTAAAGAGAGGGAAAGCAAGGAGTAACACCCCCCCCCCCGGGCGCACGCACACACTCTTCCCAACCTTGCATTTGTGTTCTCTGAACGGCACTATCATAGAAGGGTGGTGCATAAATGGCTGGTACCAAATTTCTTGGCATCGTCCTTTGTCCCTTCTTTGCGTGTACGTGGAGCAGTGCAGCACAATTCAAACCCAGTGCCTCTGTGGTCGGGTTGCCAGGTTTGGGTTGGGATTACTCCTTTCTGAGCTGTGGAGTTTTGTACAGAGGTCCATCAGTGGCTATTAGCCACAGCGTATTGATGGAACTCTGCGCCTGGGGAAGGGATGCTCTGTATTCTTGGTGCTTGGGAGGGGCAACTGCAGGAGGGCTTCTGGTGCCCTGGCCCCACTGATGGACCTCCTGATAGCACCTGGGTTTTTTGGCCACTGTGGGACACAGAGTGTTGGACTAGATGGGCCATTGGCCTGATCCAACATGGCTTCTCTCATGTTCTTCAGTTTAAGGCAGTTATGCTCTGTATTCTTGGTGCTTGGGAGGGGCAACAGTGGGAGGGCTTCTAGCGTCCTGGCCCCACTGATGGACCTCCTGATGGCACCTTTATTTTTGGCCACTGTGGGACACAAAGCGTTGGACTGGGCCATTGGCCTGATCCAACATGGCTTCTTTTACATTCTTGTGAGCAAAAATTCTACTTCATGAGCTACTGGTATGAAAGTTGCGAGCTACTGCATAAATTTGTTTGCTGTTGGGCCATCCTTCCTGAGGTAAAACAAAAATGTGAGACAGAGGCTAAAAAACTGTGAGCTATCTCACACTAACTCAGCTTAGAAGTGTGCTTAAGAGTACATGAAAGCTTACGTTCTAAATAAAAATTGGTTGGTCTTAACGGTGCAACTTGACTCCTGCTTCGTTCGGCTTAGAGGGAGCACTGGTTGGGAAATACCAGGAGGTTTGGGGGGCTGGGCCTGGGGAGGGTGGGACTTGGGGAGCGGAACAACCTCTGCCGGGTATAATCCTGTTGAGATATTCCTTTAAGATTCAGCGGTGATGTTCGAGCAGAATGGAGACAAGACACATGCTTTAAAAAAATAAATTACAGTTTACAGAAAATAAACATGCATTCTTTGGGATGAAAGGAAAGCAAAATATGCATTCTACTTTGCTTAACTACATTAGCGGCCCCGTGGCGCAGAGTGGTAAAGCAACAGTACTGTAGTACTGTGATCTGAACTCTCTGCTCACGACCTGAGTTCGATTCCGGCGGAAGCTGGATTCAGGTAGCCGGCCCAAGGTTGACTCAGCCTTCCATCCTTCCGAAGTTGGTCAGATGAGTTCCCAGCTTGCTGGGGGGAAAGTGTAAAAGACTGGGGAAGGCAGTGGCAAAGTCTGCCGTGAAAGCAGTGTCACCCCAGAGTCGGAAACGACTGGTGCTTGCGCAGGGGACCCTTCCTTTCCTAATTACATTGTAATAGTTACATGGCTATGCTTAGGCCTCATTGAATAAGATATAATATCTGGATCTTAGCACCAAATGAAATGAAATGCTGATTTTAATTAATGAATGTACACTTTTATAGAATGTACTGTTTGTTTTAACTATTGTTGTGTTTTTATGTTGTGAGCCGCCCTGAGCCTGTTTCGGCGGGGAGCGCAGGATATAAATCAAATCAAATAAATAAATTTTGGGCAGGAGCTTACAAGAGTGGAGTTCTGGAACCTCTAAATTTTATTGTGCTCTTTCTTTCTTGTCCCCTCCCCCCTCCGGCCAAATACTTTATTCTGGGCTCCTTTGTTCAAACCCCTTGTGAGAATCTTCCTAAACTCTTAAGATCTTAAAAACTTTCTAATATTTCCCCCCACAGAAAATGTCAAGACATTGTGCGACTGCAATAAAAAAGGCCAACACCATGCTGGGAATTATTAGGAAGGAAACTGAAAACAAATCAGCCAGTATCATAATGCCCCTGTATAAATCGATGGTGCGGTCGGTCTCATTTGACATTTTCAGTGAGTTATCTACAACGACCCCCAAGATCTCTCTCTTGGTCAGTCTCTGCCAGTTCACACCCCATCTAATTCAGTCCACCTTCTGGTGATGTCAGGGGTATGTGGCATATGCAAATGAGTTGCGCGAATGAGCTCCGGCACCTTTTTTTCTAGGAAATGACCCCTGGCTATACTTGTAATGGAGATTCTTTGCACTGCTGTTTCCCTATTGATTTATATATTTTATTGAATTTTGAAAATATACAAGTTAATATCAATATTAATACTCATATAAAATTAATCTCATGGAATCAGGGTATAAACAAGCACTGTGTAAATACTTACATACATACAATAAAATATCTAGTAAGAATTTTAAGTTCTATAAATGTGTCTAGATATGTAGACCATTTTCTATCCAAGGAGAGAGATCAAGATGAAAACAAGATTAAAGTTAAGGCAATAATTCCTGCATCAAAATACAATCAATCTAATTGAACCCATATAATTATTAAACTATTAAGTAAGTATTGCTAAAAATTCTTAACTGCCTAAATAATTTTTATGCAAACTATTACAGATTATTCCAAAAATTACTATCGAGTAATTACTATTAGGTGTGATCCACGACTAACACAGTAAAAGAAAAGGAAGGTAGAAAAAGAGAGAAATAAAAAAGTACTAGTAAAAGGAAAAGAAATAAAAAACAAAACTGAAGAAAAATATTAAAAACATAAGTAAAGAAGATCAAGATATTCTGGTTTGTGTGGTTGAATATCATTTGCTGTAATGAACTCAAAAGGAAGAAGAAGATAATTGGATTTATATCCCACCCTCCACTCCAAAGAGTCTCAGAGTGGCTCACAATCTCCTTTACCTTCCTCTCCCACAACAGACACCCTGTGAGGTGGGTGGGGCTGGAGAGGGCTCTCACAGCAGCTGCCCTTTCAAGGACAGCCTCTGCCAGTGCTATGGCTGACCCAAGGCCATGCTAGCAGGTGCAAGTGGAGGAGTGGGGAATCAAACCCGGTTCTCCCAGATAAGAGTCCGCACACTTCACCACTACACCAAACTGGCTCTCCATTTCTCTGTGAATTTCGAGATATAATTGTCTGAATTTGAATGTTGGATATGATCTGTTATTTTTTCTAGTATGAGAATGTCCCAGACCTTGGATAACCAGCTGGAGATTGTTGGAACTTAAAGTGATTTCCATTTTGAAGCAATTAGGGTTTTTTGCTGATATCAGCATGCTAGATATCAGTGTTCGTTTAAATTGAGGTATTGTTGGAGCTTGCTAGATGTCCAGGAAGATCACTTGGGGAAGAAATGGGATTTCATATCCCGTTATAATTTTGATTTGATGCAAAATCTCGTGCCAGAACAAAGTAATTCGAGGACACTGCTGTTTCCCACGGAGACAAAAGATCTCCAAGATCAACACTTAACCTTGCATAGAAGATCAAAGCGTTCTTACAGACAAGGTGCTAACGGACCAAATGTGAGGTTACAGGTCAAACACACTTCCTTCTGGGTCCCCCCTCCATACTATATGGACAGTTTCTGATTGGAAACAAACTACATAATATCGTATCTTGTTTACTAATGTCAAGCATCGATATTTCCCAATAACCAGTCTTTTGTTGTTCAGTCAAAAGTTGCTTTATTGTAGAAACTCAGAAGCTTTACCAAGGACAGAATCCTTGGAAGTAATGACGTATACATGAGTACATAGTTGCTGTATAGGATTACTTCAAAGGATGCAATTTGAGTCACTGCTTCAAAGGTTCCTACACAGTATCTCTTTTATTATTAAGGAATTTAGGCTATTAAAAACATCTCCCTTTCTCACACTTCTCCAGACCTGATAAGAACTGTCTGTGTGAATCTGGGGGAGAGGCACCTCACAGCTTTACCAGCCAGGCTGCAGCGTAAACATCCTTGGGCTAGCTAGATTTACTGCTTGCCCAACCGTTGTAAAAAGGAAGGGGGCGGTGGATACTAGTGGCCTGCTCTCTTTCTAAGAAACCATCATGGCACTTAGAAATATGCATGCTTGACAACTAACAACCAGCTAAGCTGAGTTAGCGTGAGCTAGCTCAAAGTTTTTTCACCTCCGGCTCACACCTTTTTGTCTTAGGAAGGATGATTCCAGAGCAGTGTTCCCTCTAAACTGAGTTAGTGCAAGCATAGGCTTTACCACTGAGCCACCGTCCCTCCCCCCAAAAACCTGTTTGTGTGAACATATGAAGCTGCCTTCTACTGAATCAGATCCTCAGTCCATCAAAGTCAGTCTTGTCTACTCAGACTGGCAGCAGTTCTGCAGGGTCTCCAGCTGAGGTTTTTCACACCTATTTGCCTGGACCCTTTTTAGTTGGAGATGCTGGGGATTGAACCTGGGACCTTCTGCTTCCCAAGCAGATGCTCCGCCACTGAGCCACCGTCCCTCCTGTAAAATAGTTGAACATATGAAGCTGCCTTCTACTGAATCAAACCCATGGTCTATCAAAGTCAGTATTGTCTACTTAGACTGGCTTTTTCTCCAAGGTCTCATGCTGAGGTTTTTCACGCCTACTTGCCTGGACCCTTTTTAGTTGGAGATGCCAGGGATTGAACCTGGGACCTTCTGCTTACCAAGCAGATGCTCTACCACTGAGCCACTGTTCCTCCCCTAGTATCAACATATGAACATATGAAGCTGCCTTCTACTGAATCAGACCTTCCTTGGGCCATCAAAGTCAGTCTTGTCTACTCAAACTGGCAGCGGCTCTCCAGGGTCTCAAGCTGATGTTTTGCCCACCTATTTGCCTGGACCCTTTTTAGTTGGAGATGCCGGGGATTGAACCTGGGACCTTCTGCTCACCAAAATCCAAATCCAAAAACCTTCAATTGACATAATACCTTCTGCTTCCCAAGCACATGCTCTACCACTGAGCCAGCGTCCCTCCCCCCAAGGAAGGTCTTCTGTTGCATGAATCTGGGCGTTGATCCGGAGGCATCCTTTCCCAGCAGCTGAGATCCTGCCCGCTGATTGGCATTGCTTTCGGAAGAGATCCCTAGAAAGGATTTCGAGGACGTGAGGCAATGGGGTTGTTGTCACAATAGCTCTGTTGTGCGTGTGGTGTTGATTGCACAAAGCAGGGCGAGGCGGCCTTCTTTCGCCTCGGTGTCACGATAAACGCCACTCTGCCGGGGAAGACGTTGGTGTGCCAGGAAACAAAACTTCAGGGGGGGATAAAGAGAAGAGGGCTTGGGTGCTTTGCTGGAGATGCCTGGGGAAGCGGAGCTCTGCTGCTGTCTCAGGGTCTCATCCTTGACTCAGCTGGGGGTGCTGATGAGTATCAGCTAGACCCGTGGCTGCTTTTTACATCCCTGGTCCCAGTTGCAGAGCCTCGGGTTGCCAGTCCCCAGGTGGGTACCACACAGGCCCATAGCTAACCAGGGGCCCACAGGGCCTGGCCCCCTGACAGTTTTGGGGGGCGCCTCATCCCCAGGCTGCCCCTCTCTTCTGTGCAATGTAAATTGGGCAGGAGGGGCACCTAGGAGCGGCCGCTGCCCTTCCCATGCCATTTAAAAGGCCCACAAACCAGCTGATTTGTGGGGTCCAAATAGCATGGCAGAGTAGTCACCAACCTCCTGAATTATTTAAACGGCCCCCTCTCCCTGCGGCCCCCCCCATTGCCCCCTCCCCTCCTAGCTACGGAACGCTTACTAAATTTGCAGATGATGCTAAATTGGGAGGGGTTTCAAATACAGAAGAAGACAGAAACAGGATACAGGATGACCTTGACAGGCTGTAAAACTGGGCTAAAACCAATAAAATGAATTTTAACGGGGATAAATGTAAAGTTCTGCATTTAGGTAGGGAAAATCCAATGCATGGTTATAGGATGGGGGAGACTTGTCTTGGCTGTAGTATGTGTGAAAAGGATCTAGGGGTCATAAGAACATAAGAGAAGCCATGTTGGATCAGGCCAACGGCTCATCAAGTCCAACACTCTGTGTCACACAGTGGCAAAAAATTTTATATACACACATACACTGTGGCTAATAGCCACTGATGGACCTGTGCTCCATATATTTATCTAAACCCTTCTTGAAGGTGGCTATACTAAGGGTCTTAGTGGATCATACGCTGAACGTGAGTCAACAGTGTGATGCGGTGGCTAAAAAGGCAAATGCAATTTTGGGCTGCATCAACAGAAGTCTAGTGTCCAGATCACGTGATCTGATGGTATCGCTTTACTCTGCTCTGGTAAGACCTCACCTGGAGTATTGTGTTCAGTTTTGGGCACCACATTTTAAGAAGGATCTAGACAAGCTGGAACGGGTCCAGAGGAGGGCGACGAAGATGGTGAGGGGTCTGGAGACCAAGTCCTGTGAGGTAAGGTTGAAGGAACTGGGGATGTTTAGCCTGGAGAGGAGGCAGCTGAGAGGTGATAGGATCACCATCAAGTACTTGAAGGGCTGTTTGTTAATAATTTGTCAATTTTCCGGAGGGAAGAAATTGATGTTGATATTTGTATACACTGGTTTAAAGTTGTATATAGGATAAATCCTATATATAAGGATTGCACTCATGGGTGTTCAGTGGAATTCTATCTGCTTTAATTTGGGGGAGGGCCTCCAAACAAGGGGCAGGAGATCTCCCTGTTTGGAGGCCCTCCCCCCACTTGAAGGTCATTAGAAAGTGGGTGTGGGGGAGGGAAATGTCTGCTGAGCACTCCATTATTCCCTATGGAGATCAATTCCTACAGGGTATAATGGGGAATTGATTTGTGGGTATCTGATGCTCGGGGGGGCTGTGTTATGAGGTAGAGGCACCAAATTTTCAGCACAGCATCTGGTTCCTCTCCTCAAAACATCCTCCAAGTTTCAAAAAGATTGGACTGGGGGGTCCAATTCTATCAGCCCCCAAAGAAGGTGCCCCTAACCTTCATTATTTCCAGTGGAGGGAAGGCATTTAAAAGGTGCGCGGTCCCTTTAAATGCGATGGCCAGAACTCCCTTTGGAGTTGCATGATGCTTGTCACACCCTTGCTCCTGGCTCCACCTGCAGTGTCTCCTGGCTCCACCCCCAAAGTCCCCAGATATTTCTTGAACTGGATCTGGAGACCCTAGCATGGCCAGTGCTCTGGATGCCTGGGCAGAGATCTGGCCCTGGGCGAAGAGGAAGAAGATGATACTGGATTTATATCCTGCTCTCCACTCTAAATCTCAGAGCGGCTCACCATCTCCGTTATCTTCCTTCCCCACAACAGACACCCTGTGGGGCTGAGAGAGCTCTCCCAGAAGCTTCCCTTTCAAGGACAACTCCTGCAATAGTTATGGCTGACTGCCGGCCATTCCAGCAGGCGCAGGTGGAGGAGTGGGGAATCCAACCTGGTTCTCCCACTTAAGAGTCCATGCACTTAACCATGACACGGAGCCTGCCACCATTTTTTAAATTCCTTCTCTCTGCACCACATGCATTTCCATCCTCTTGCTTGGCTCTGGGGTTTCCCATAAATATTCTGTGGAAGCACCAGGGGCTCAGCCGGTGGAAGACCCCGCTGCGACAGGAAGGCAGCAGCCCATAATAATAGCACCAGGTAGTAGGAAGTCCTTGCTTTCCGCCGGCTCCCTCTGTCGTCGCGCTGCCTTCCCTCAGAGCACCCACTGGCCTACCTTGGCGGATGCAGCCGGAAAACATGATTCCTTTGAATCAGGAGCAATTACCGATTCGGCACTGCATTAAATGCAGCTCCCGCAGAGAGCTCTCCCGGCCAGGCACGCCGATCTGCATGTTGCAATGGGGTGAAAGAATGGAATAAACCCAGCAGCGCTTTCTTGGTTGCCTCTTCCAGAGAGGTGTGGAATGGCGGGAGGAAAGTCCTTGGCTTTTACAGACTTGCTCAAACAGGTCTGATGAGCTGAGGTGCAAAAAAAATCCATCCTGCGTTTGCCAGCGCTCCGGCTGGAGATGGAAGCAGAGAAATGTCCTCGCTCTTTTGCAAGAGCCTCACCTCCAAATTGACAGCCTCTCCAGTTAAGGGCCAGTTTGGTGTAGTGGTTAAGTGTGCGGATTCTTATCCGGGAGAACCGGGTTTGATTCCCCACTCCTCCATTTGCAGCTGCTGGAATGGCCTTGGGTCAGCCATAGCTCTGGGTTGTCCTTGAAAGGGCAGCTTCTAGGAGAGCTCTCTCAGCCCCACCCACCTCACAGGGTGTCTGTTGTGGGGGAAGGAGATAAAGGAGATTGTAAGCTGCTCTGGGACTGATTCAGAGAGAAGGGCAGGATATAAATCTGCGGTCTTCTTCAAAAGCGGGCCTGAATCCTGGCCTGACGTGGGGAAAGTTGGAGGGGCTGTCCTTTGACTTTCTCTTCCCAGCGTGACATGCAGTGTAGCCTGGGGAGACCTGAACCTGTTGAATTTCTGTCTGCCAGATCCAAAGGCAGAGGAGACACACCGGGGTGGGGGGGAACCCAAGTAGTTTATACACCCAGTGTGTCCTTTTAGCCCTTCATGACCCTCCTCTGAACCAATTTGGTGGTTAAGTGTGCAGACTCTTACCTGGGAGAACCGGGCTTGATTCCCCATTCCTCCTTCACATGCAACTGCCGATGTGACCTTGAGTCAGTCACAAGTTGTCGCGGAGCTGTTCTGCTCCAGATCAGTTTCTCTCAGAGCTCTCTCAGCCCCACCTACCTCACAAGGTGTCTGTTGTGGGAAGAGGAAGGGGAAGGAGATTGTAAACTGCTCTGACACTCCTTTGGGTAATGAAGGGCAAGGTATAAATCCATTCCCTTATTCTGACTTTCCCATAAATCCTTCCTCCAGGTCTGGTCAACAGATGGGTTCTGGGGGTCCCAGGCCTCTTGGTACCCAGAATTTCCTGAATTCAGCTGCTGGCTGACCTGAGGAGATGTCCCCAGGAAAAATATAGCACGGGGGTCTCAACCTTTTTGAGTCTGCGGGCAGCTTTGAGATCCAGACGCAACATGGTGGGTGTAGCCATGAAGCAGCTGCCAGAAAATGGCCGTTTCAGGAGGCGGAGCCAGCCCAAAATGGCTGCCACTGCTTCCCTTTAGGTGCAAAGAGAAGACCCTTGTGCTGTGGGGGCAGTTGCTGCCACAGCGACGTTTTTAAAAAATCTGAGCCGCCAATCAAATCTCCAATGGCCAGTTAGAAGTCTTGCTGGACAAAAGCCCCACCTGGTCCTGCTCTGTTTTTAAAAACATTTGTTGGTGGTATCCTTGGGGTAGCAAGTAGTTAAACCCTACGGCTGACATGGCTTTCTTAGCCCAGTTCCTCAAGATTAAGGGAAGATGAAGAAAGAAGGAGGAGGAGGAGGAGGATTTATCCTCCACCCTTTACAGAGCAGTTTACAATCTCCTTCCCTTTCTCTCCCCACAATAGACACCCCGTGAGGCAAGTAGGGCTGAGGGAGCTCTGAGAGAACTGCTCTTGAGAGAACAGCTCTGAGAGAATTTGTGACTGACCGAGGGTCACACCAGCGGCTGTATGTGGAGGAGAAATGGGGAATCAAATCCAGTTCTGCCAGATTAGAGACTGCTGCTCTTAACTGCTACACCAAACTGACTCTCATCTGAACTGTTGGGAACCTGGCTCCAAGCTTCTCAGTTCCATTGAACGGCCTGACTGTACATGGGCCTTCCTTTCAAGCAGGGCTTTTTTTTGTAGCAGGAACTCCTTTGCAAATTAGGTCATGCCCTTCCTGATGCAGCCAATCCTCCAAGAGCTTACAGGGCTCTTCGTACAGGGCCTACTGTAAGCTCCAGGAGGATTAGCTACATCAGGGAGGTGTGGCCTAATATGCAAAGGAGTTCCTGCTACAAAAAGCCAATCCTCCAAGAGCTTACAGGGCTCTTCGTACAGGGCCTACTGTAAGCTCCAGGAGGATTAGCTACATCAGGGAGGTGTGGCCTAATATGCAAAGGAGTTCCCGCTACAAAAAGGCCCTGCTTCTATGTATCCATCCTGCCTCCTCCTCCCGTTCCTTCCAGCTGGACTCGGCCGCCCGAAGCCTGCCCCGCCTAGACTGCAGAAGCCTCGGCGTTTAATTAATCCTAGATCAGAGTCTAATACGCATTTAACTGCCGGCTGATTGCCTGTCGCCTGGCGCTGCATCCATTTAGTAGGTCAACGGTGCTAATAACTAATAATTGTTCCCCGACACTTCAGCCCCTCTTCACCAGAGTGTCCCCAGGTCCTCCTTTGCAATTAACCTCCTTCTTTCCCCTCCCCACCCTCCCACTGCCAGCTGCAGCTCTCCAAGAGAGGCCTGGGTGTTGGTGTGCATTTGCTGAGCTGAGAAGTCCAGGGCAGGCTGGAATGTGACCCTACAGGTCACTGTGGAAGCCTTCTAGAATCATAAGAGTTGGATACCATCTAGTCCAGGCGTCCCCAACCCCTGAGCCGTGGACCACTATCAGTCCTGGCCTGTTAGAAACCGGGACGTGAGTTGTATAAATATTTCATTATATATTACAATGTAGTAATAATAATAATAAGAAGAAGACACAGATTTCAGAGTCTCTGAGCATCTCACAATCTCCTTTACCTTCCTCCCCCACAACAGACAGCCTGCGAGGTGGGTGGGGCTAAAAGAGCTCTCCCCAGAAGATACCCTTTCAGGGACAGCTCTGCAAGAGCGATGGCTGACCCAAGGCCATTCCAGCAGCTGCAAGTGGAAGAGTGGGGAATCACACCCGGTTCTCCCAGATAAGAGAGCTATTGCTGACCCAAGGCCATTCCAGCAGCTGCAAGTGGAGGAGTGGGGAATCAAACCCGGTTCTCCCAGATAAGAGAGCTATGGCTGACGCAAGGCCATTCCAGCAGGTGCAAGTGGAGGAGTGGGGAATCAAACCCGGTTCTCCCAGATAAGAGTCCGTACACTTAACCACTACACCAAACTGGCTCTTTCAACCACCCTTTCAAGGACAACCTCTGCCAGAGCTGTGGCTGACCCAAGGCCATTCCAGCACTGCAAGTGGAGGAGTGGGGAATCAAACCCGGTTCTCCCAAATAAGAGAGCTATGGCTGACCCAAGGCCATTCCAGCAGGTGCAAGTGGAGGAGTGGGGAATCAAACCCGGTTCTCCCAGATAAGAGAGCTATGGCTGACCCAAGGCCATTGCAGCAGGTGCAAGTGAAGGAGTGGGGAATCAAACCCGGTTCTCCCAGATAAGAGAGCTCTGGCTGACCCAAGGCCATTCCAGCAGCTGCAAGTGGAGGAGTGGGGAATCAAACCCGATTCTCCCAGATAAGAGTCCGTACACTTAACCACTACACCAAACTGGCTCTTTCAACCACCCTTTCAAGGACAACCTCTGCCAGAGCTATGGCTGACCCATGGCTGTTCCAGCAGCTGCAAGTGGAGGAGCGGGGAATCAAACCCGGTTCTCCCAGATAAGAGTCCCCACACTTCACCACCACGCCAAACTAACAGAAATAAAGTTCACAATTGTATCATCCCGAAATCATCGCCCACCCACGCCTGGTCCGTGGAAAAATTGTCTTTCACAAAACTGGTCCCTGGTGCCAGAAAGGTTGTGGACTGCTAATTTAGTCCAACCTCCCGCAAGAAATTCACAGATACTGTCCCCCCCCCCCCCCACACACACACACACCCAGTGACACCTACTCCATGCCCAGGATCTAAGCTTTCGTGCATCCCGAGGACACTTCATCAAAATTCGGTACAGTGAGCAAAGCTACCTATATAACTTTCTCCAGTAGAACACGGCACTTGAGCCCGAAAGATTCTACAAACCCTAATGATGTTACCAGCCGTGAAAACCGGAAATCTTAGATAAAAGCTACCTATAGTTGGCAGGCAGTGGTTTAGAATGCAATATGGAACAAATTTAAGATCTAATGACAGAATATTAAAATGAACAAATGGAGCAAACCTTTGATCTGGGTACCATGAGCGTGAGAAAGAAATAAAACAGTAATATGTCAAAATGTGAGAATGTCCGTTAATCACTCTATTGTTATAAGCTTGGGCCGAAAAGAGGGCATTTCTTTCTCAGAAGTTTTCCTTGTCTAACTAATTTACCTTTTAACATGTAACATACATGTAGTTTGCCATTTCTTGCTGCCAACGGAAGGAAATAGATTCTGGTGTTGTTTTCGGCCCAGCATTACAGAGGCACGTGATTGTTTCTTTGCCTTCGGGTGTTTTCCGCCCAACCTTGTCTCCGCTGTGCTCTTCTCCAAAAGAAACCTACCTTTGTAAAGGTTGCCCTGAACTTTTCACTTCTTGAGAAGTGGGGAGTGTGTGGGGGGTGGGGGTGGAGGGGGAGATGGCAAACCTGCACTGTTCACTCTTGCCCTTTGTAGAACAGAGTTGTCTGCTAGCCGTCGGCCTTGAGTCTTCTTCCGCTGTGGCCGTCATTACCGGCAGTATGCCCATCATAATGGCGGTTGCGCTACTTGAAGAGGGAAGTGTTTTGCATAGAGCTTGTTGTATACTTCCCTTTGCTATGGGCCAGATGACAACCCCTCTGCTCAGTGGACCTAGGGAAACCATGGGAACGGAGGCCGCATGTTCCGCCTGACCCTGGTGACCTGATTTGTTGAGTATCAAGTCAGTTTCTGTTCACACAGTTCCATCCTCCAGTTACGTTCTTTGGCTGCACCACAACGTGGTGGAACAGTGTCTTTTGCATGGAGCTTTCGTTAGCTTACAGCCCCGTGGCGCAGAGTGTTAAAGCTGCAGTACTGCAGTCCTAAGCTCTGCTCATGACCTGAGTTCAATCCCCGGTGGAAGCTGGGTTTTCAGGTAGCCGGCTCGAGATTGGCTCAGCCTTCCATCCTTCCGAGGTTGGTAAAATGAGTCCCCAGCTTGCTGGGGGGAAAGTGTCGATGACTGGGGAAGGCAATGGCAAACCACCCCATAAAAAGTCTGCCGTGAAAACGCTGTGAAAGCAACATCACCCCAGAGTCGGAAACGACTGGTGCTTGCACAGGGGGCCTTTCCTTTCCTTCATTAGCTTTCATTGCATGAGCCAGTTTGGCGTAGTGGTTAACTGTGTGGACTCTTATCCGGGAGAACCGGGTTTGATTCCCCACTCCTCCACTTGCACCTGCTGGAATGGCCTTGGGTCAGCCATAGCTTTCGTAGGAGTTGTCCTTGAAAAGGCAGCTGCTGTCAGAGCTCTCTCAGCCCCACCCACCTCACAGGGTGTCTGTTGTGGGGGGGGGGAGAAGATAGAGGAGATTGTAAACTGCTCTGAGCTTCTGATTCAGAGTCAAGGGTGGGGTATAAATTTGCAGTCTTCTTCTTCTTCGTTATGACTGTTGAGCAGGGGCTATGGCTCAGTGGCAGAGCATCTGTTTGGCATGCAGAAGGTCCCATCCCCAGCAGCATCTCTAGCTAAAAGGTTCTGGCAGCCAGTGGTGTGAAAGACCTCTGCCTGGGACCCTGGAGAGCAGCTGCCAGTCTGAGTAGACAACGCTGACCTTGATGGACCTAAGGTCTGATTCAGTACGAAGCAGCTTCATAGGTGTTCACTGCATGTGGCTACAGCCTCAGCAATGTGTGTGGGGCTTGGCAGAGTACAAGAGGACCGGGCAGATCTCTGCCCCAGAGAGTTTAACAGTCTGAACAGAAGTTCCCTCCCCGCATTTATCCAGGTAGGCAATGATTTGCCCAAGGCTGAGGTGGGATTCGATCCCTGCCCCTTTTTCACGGCCAAACCAGGCCCTCTGTCCGCATTGCTAGGCCTCCAAGCTTTCCCCAGTCACTCCGTAGTAACATTTAAAAAAAGGTAAAAGTAGTCCCCTTTTGAGCTGTGGTGCTGGAGAAGACTCTTGAGAGTCCCTTGGACTGCAAGAAGATCCAATCAGTCAGTCCTAAGGGAAATCAACCCAGACTGTTCCCTGGAAGGTCAGATGCTGAAGCTGAAGATCAAATACTTTGGCCACCAAATGAGAAGGGAGCACTCACTGGAGAAGACCCTGATGCTGGGAAAGACAGAAGGCAAAAGAAGAAGGGGATGGCAAAAGATGAAATGGCTGGACAGCGTTACTGATGTAACAAACACGAATTTGAGCAGACTTCGGAGGATGGTGGAAGACAGGAGGGCCTGGCGTGACTTTGTCCACGGGGTCGCAAAGAGTCGGACTCGACTGTGCAACTGAACAACAAGAAGTCCCCTGTGCAAGCGCCAGTCATTTTCGACTCTGGGGTGACTTTGCGTTCAGAACGCTTTCACGGCACGCTTTTTAACGGGGTGGTTTGCCATTGCCTTCCCAAGCTGGGTACTCCTTTTACTGACCTCCGAAGAATGGAAGGCTGAGTCAACCTTGAGCTGGCGACCTGAACCCAACTTCTGCCAGGATCGAACTCGGGTCGTGAGCAGAACTTGGACTGCAGTACTGCAGCTTTACCACTCTGCACCACGGGGCTGCTCATTCACTTCCTAGCAAGTGAGAAATCTCCCCACTAGGGATCCCAGCCTCTGTGCTCCTGGCTGGTGGGTTTGCAAGTCCCTTCCTTGCTTGAAAGCTTCTGCAGGACATGCCTGTCTTCTCTCCAGATCAGCCTGGCATGCCCGCCCCTGCCTTCCCCTCCCTTTCCCTTCCACCCTGGTTAACCTGAAATTGCCTCATTACCTTCAATGACCTCCCGAAACCTCCGGTAGGTCGTAGCTATTTTAGAGAGAGGCCACCGGGGAAGCGGGGCTTGGGAAAATCAGGCCGGCAGGAGAGCTGAATTCCGGGACTGGCAGAGGTTATGCAAAGGAAGCCAATTTGCATTTGTGTCCTTCCACTTATTCTGTTTCTGCTGATCCTGGGGAAGGCTGTTGGAGCAAATATTACCTGCACTAAGAGCATAGGGGATTCCTGGTGCCACCGCATGAGGACTAGACACCTGATTTGTTTTGTATTTTTTGTAAGTGTGTGTATGCATGTGTGTTCACGTGCACCTGGAAGTCATGGCGACCTCTGGTGACCGACCCTGACTGGGGGCCTGGAAGATATCCAGGGAGGTGGCTGAATACAGCCTGCCCCTGCCTCCTTACTGCTGGTATTTCAAGGAGAAGAAGATAGAGGAAGAAGATATTGGTAACGAAAAAAATTATCACAACCAGCTTACAGACACAACTGGTCTCCATAGCTCCTGTTTCGCATTACTGCTTTATCCAAGCCAATTTCCCTATTTGTAAAAAAGAAATTTACACATTAGAATAAGGGTACATCATACTTCTTGCGTTTCTTATAATACATCTGTAAGAAGAAATGTAAGAAGTATGATGCACCGTTATTCTAATGTGCTAATTTCTTTTTATAAATAGGAAAATTAGCTTGAATAAAGCAGTAATGCGAAACAGGAGCTATGGAGACCGGTTGTGCCTGTAAGCTGGTTGTGATAATTGATTTTTTTTTAAATACCTCCTGCATACGTTGTGCAAATCCGGAATATCTATGAACTTTTATGAAAGCCTGGATTGATGAACTTCTAGAAATTTTGGAATTTTTTGATATGAATAAATTAATTTTCTACAGTAATTTAAAAAATCATCTTTATCAGACATTGAAAACATTTTGTACTACACAAGAGGTATCCTATACACGGAGCTATTGCTTCCCTTCTAATCTTTTGTCCGTGTGGCTTTTGTTGTGTTGCACAATCCCCAGGTGGGGGCAGGGTATCCCTGGTTTGGAGGCCCTCCTTCCCCCCCCCCCCCGTTTCAGAGTCATCAGAAAGCAGGGGGAGGGAGGGAAATGTCTGCTGGGCACTCCATTATTCCCTATGGAGACCGATTCCCATAGGGTATAATGGAAAATTGATCCATGGGTATCTGGGGCTGTGGGGGGGCTATGTTTTGAGACAGAGACACCAAATTTTCAGCTTAGCATCTGATGCCTTCCCCCAAAACACCCTCCAAGTGTCAAAAAGATTGGACCAAGGGGTCCAATTCTGTGAGCCCCCAAAGAAGGTGCCCCTATCCGTCATTATTTCCAATGGAGGGAAGGCATTTATAAGTGTGCAGTCCCTTGAAATGTGATTGCCAAACTCCCTTTCGAGTTCAATTATGTATGTCTCAACCTTGTTCCTGGCTCCACCCTCAGTGCCTCCTGGGTCCACCCCCAGAGTCCCCAGATATTTCTTGAATTGGATTTGGCAATCCTTGGGGGGGGGATCCACAGTGTCACCTGTGTACTTTGGGATCTCTTGGCTCCCCCAAGGGGCCAAGTGTCCCAAGTCCCTTGAGCTGTCCAGGCATCCGGGTGATTCTATGAGTTGTCAGCCAGCTGGGAGTCAGGAAGTGCTGACATTCAGAGCGCCGGCTGTTTGTGCGGGTCATTACCATAAGGCCCCCATAAATCGAACTGTTCCAGGAAACGAACGGGGAATTTATGCTTTTTGCTCCTACGTGTCCCTCCCTGAACCAAAGAGCTCCGCAGCCCGAGTTTGCATGCCATTTGTCTTGCTTAGTTGCCCCAGTTTTAGAGGATTAATCCTTTTTTAAAAAAAAATTGGATTATCCTAAAATTCCTTTCTAGAAGGCAACCCCTAGCTTGCCGGCTCATAAATCAGAATGAGGGTATGTGTGTGGGGGGGGGGGCGGGGTGCTTCCCAGCTCTGACCTGCATGGCTTCCGTTGCCCAAGGCTTTTCTTTCCATTTGCCAGTGTTGCTTTTCTGATCCTCTGTAAAACCTGGAGCTCAGGCATACCTTTTCTGGCAGGCCACGGAGCCCCTTCTTGGCATGCAGAAGGCCCTGAGTTCAAATCCTGCCATCTCGAGTGAAAGAATCTTTGAGGACAGGTGTTAGCAGGCCTTGGATTCAGTGGGAGCTCACAGGAGCACAGCTCCTGAACCGTTCTGAGAGTTCCTCCTGCTCCTTCTGAGCGTTCCACCTCCTTGTCCATTGAATAGTAGGTGCAGCTGCATAACAATCCCTGGATGAGCTCCACCACCTATTTCTCTACTAAACGACCCCTGGGTATTAGGAAAGACGCTTCCCTGGTTTGGGCCCTGGAGAATGCGTGTTGCCCTGGAGAACTGTTACCAGGCTGAGAGCAGACACCGACAATCCGTATAAGGCACCTTAGTTTGTTCACACGTGTTCTGGATAAGAAAGTACTATGGAAGGAACAGTGCGTCGCTTCTCAAAGGAAAGGTTTTGGGGCTTTTGGAGAAAGAGCGCTCTTGGCTTCTCCCCTGCGAGTCGTCTGTGGTTAACGCTGTCATCTTGGAAATTCTGTATGGAGCCCATTCTGCAGCCTGCTTGAGTTATGCTGATGAAGTCATTGAGCATGCTTGTTCATTTGTGTTGTTGCCAGGCCTCATTTTGGGCAGGAGCAGACAGGAGCAGAGTTCCAGAACCTCTACATTTTATTGTGCTCTTTCCTTCTTACCCCCACCCCCCAAATACTTGCTTCTGGGCTCCATGGTTCCAACCCCCCTGTGAGAATTTTGCTGAACTCTGAGATTTGACAAACTTTCTAGTATTATTCCCCACAAAAATGGGAAAATTACCAAAACGTATAAAGCAGACAGATGGAAATCTTCCTCGTGCCACTGTGGCCACAGAGGAGAAAGTAATTTCCAAAGCATGATGAGAGTAAGGCAGGGGTGGCCAACGGTAGCTCTCCAGATGTTTTTTTTTGCCTATAACTCCCACCAGCCCCAGCCAGCATGGCCAATGGCTGCGGCTGATGGGAGTTGTAGGCAAAAAAACATCTGGAGAGCTACTGTTGGCCACCCCTGGAGTAAGGTATTATTATGACACTTATAATCCAAGAAGCGTTTTAAGGTGGATGCTGAGCTGATAATAATTTAGTACACCTTCCGGTGAAGTCAGGGTGTGTGTGGCATATGCAAATGAGTTATGATAATGAGCTCTGGCACCTCTTCTTCTGGTTTTCACCTTGCTCCTAAATTGATTCACAGCAATCTCAGGTGTGATAGATAGTTGTCTAGCTGCTCCTATTTCCCCTCTGACTTTTCTGGTGGCATTTGTGACCTGGAAGGAGAGGAGCATGGGTCATTGGTGTATGTGGGCATGGAGCAAGGGTCTCTGGGGATGTACGTGTGTGTGTGTTGGGGGGTATTTGTGAAATTTCTGCATTGTGCAAGGGGTTGGACCCTGGAAGTCTCTTACAACTCTTTGATTCTATGAGTTGTCAGCCGAATGTGGCACTGGGCATGTTGAGTAAAAATAGCACAGTTTGGTGTAGCGGTTATGAGCAGTGGACTCTAATCTGGAGAACCGGATTCAATTCCCTATTCCTCTACATGAAGCCAGCTGGGTGACCTTGGGTCACTCATAGCCCTTTCAGAGCTCTCTCAGCCCAGAAAATAAGTCTAGCTTACAAGAAAAAGAGCTAGGACTTGAGACTGCCAGACAATCTTTGGATCTCCTGGATGTACTACACAGAATGCCATATGATGATGATTTGATAATGCACAATGATACACAGCGGCTATTAGCCGCAGTGTATTGTTGGAACTCTCTGTCTGGGGCAAGTGATGCTCTGCATTCCTGGTGCTTGTAGGGGAACAGTGGGAGGGCTTCTAGCGTCCTGTCCCCCACTGATGGAGCGCTTGATTGCATCTGGGTTTTTTGGCCACTGTGTGACACAGAGTGTTGGACTGGATGGGCCATTGGCCTAATCCAAAATGGCTTCTCTTATGTTCTTATGTGACACAGGGTGTTGGACTGGATGGGCCATTGACCTGATCCAACATGGCTTCTCTTATGTGACACAGAGTGCTGGACTGGATGGGCCATTGGCCTGATCCAACATGGCTTCTCTTATGTTCTTCTGTGACACAGAGTGTTGGACTGGATGCACCAGTGGCCTGATCCAACACGGCTTCTCTTATGTTCTTACATTGTGTGTGTCTCAGTCCTTGTAGGTCAATTCCCTTCCTGTGGCCACTAGAAATGCTTATCACAGACTTCCAGGCCCTGCTGTTACACCCATGCCGTTTCCTTCAAAATAAAAAAGTCTGCCATCGGAAAGCTGTTTTATATGCTCAGAGTCTGCAGTTCTTCTGTGCTCATGTGGAACTGCAGCTCGCAGACACACAGCCAAGCTCATGCCGGGAAGAGTGAAAGGACTCCGCCAGATAGGGCTTAAGTTGACTTTGGGAAGAGGTGAAATAAGGACTGGGTGGAGCGCCCTGCACCTGTTTGCCGTTCCTACCATTCCTCTGGCTGCAACAGACACTGCCTTTGATCTGGCAAGGCCTGCAGGGCAGGACTTGGCTGCTTTGCTGAGAACCGCAGCGGTGGCGTTGCACGGCTGGCTTCAGGAGGGCTAAACGTGGGAGGGGAAGGCCCTAGAACAGAGCGTGCGCCTGCAGTCTGGAACAGGACGGTTCAGGACAATCCTGCGCTGTCAACCAAGTCAGGCTCTCGTGGCCCTCTGGCCAAGTTTCCTCAGAGACGTGTCTTCTCTTTCTTTCCAGGCTGTGTTGAAAATGCGTTTTGCAGAGAATTGTGTAAGTCACAGGCTCGGTGCGCAGATTGCGCATGCTGCCGCTTTACTCAATGAAATTGCTGAGCAGACAGGTTAAAACGGATAAAAGGAAGTCCTTCTTCACCCAAAGGGTGATCAACATGTGGAATTCACTGCCACAGGAGGTGGTGGCGGCCACAAGCATAGCCAACTTCAAGAGGGGGTTAGATAAAAATATGGAGCAGAGGTCCATCAGTGGCTGTTAGCCACAGTGTGTGTGTGTGTGTGTGTATAAATATTTTTTTTGGCCACTATGTAACACAGAGTGTTGGACTGGATGGGCCACTGGCCTGATCCAACATGGCTTCTCTTGTGTTCTTATGTGACAGAGAGTGTTGGACTGGAGGGGCCATTGGCCTGATCCAACATGGCTTCTCTTATGTTCTTATGTGACACAGAGTGTTGGACTGGATGGGCCATTGGCCTGATCCAACATGGCTTCTCTTGTGTTCTTCTGTGACACAGAGTGTTGGACTGGATGGGCCATTGGCCTGATCCAACATGGCTTCTCTTATGTTCTTATGTGACACAGAGTGTTGGACTGGATGGGCCATTGGCCTGATCCAACAGGGCTTCTCTTATGTTCTTATGACACAGAGTGTAGGACTGGAGGGGCCACTGGCCTGATCCAACAGGGCTTCTCTTGTGTTCTTATGTGACACAGAGTGTTGGACTGGATGGGCCATTGGCCTGATCCAACAGGGCTTCTCTTGTGTTCTTATGTGACACAGAGTGTTGGAGTGGATGGGCCATTGGCCTGACCCAACATGGCTTCTCTTATGTTCTTACTCACAGCTGCTGCTGCAGCTAAAAAATAAAAGAAAGAAGAAGCTCTAAGCACTGTTTAATGTGCCTCAATGGTTTAAGGTATCAGACATAGTCATTTTAATGTTTGGAATGTTTTGGTTTTTTTGCTGTTTGACGTGTTTGGATGTTCACCGCCTTTGGGACCCCTGAGTTGGGTTGAGAGGCAGCCTGGAAATGACCTATATCAGGGGTGGCCAAACTTGTGTAACGTAAGAGCCACATAGAACAGGGATGGCCAACAGTAGCTCTCCAGATGTTTGTTGCCTACAACTCCCATCAGCCCCAGCCAGCAGGGCCATGTTTTATGGGAGTTGTAGGCAAAAAACATCTGGAGAGCTACAGTTGGCCACCCAAGACATAGAATAAACATCAGATGTTTGAGAACCACAAGACAGGAACGTCAGTTGTTTGAGAGCTGCAAGACAAGGAGGGAAGGTAGATGGGGGAGAGAGAGGTAGAAGGAAGGCAACTTTAAATGCATTCTCCAAGCTCTGGCATGGCTTGGAGAAGTGATTTAAAGAGAAAAATGCCTTCTCCAAGCTGGCCAATTGAGCAGCGTGGGCTTCGAGAGCCACACAAGATGTGTGAAAGAGTCACATATGGAAGAATTGGCCCTTGTTGATGGAAGTATCGCTGCTGTGATGGAGGCTGCACATTACTGGTTGCTGGCTCAGAGTGCAGTGAACCAGGTGGATGTAAGCTGACACATAGTCAGTGCAATACTGGGCAATGCATGCAGTCTTGCTAACTGGGCAAGAGAGATTGATTTTTTGAGAGCTGCAGTGCTTAGAATGTCAGACTGGGAGTCTGGGAGACCGAGATTTGAATCTCCAGCTTGCCGTGGAAGCCTGTTGCATGACTTTTGGGCCAGCCACACTCTCAGCGTAGCTCCCCAACAACCCTACGAGGCGGGTTAGGCTGAGAGAGAGTGACGTATCCAGCCTTGAACCAAAGCACTGTAGGGCCAGAGAAAGGTCATTTCTGCCACTTCCTTTTCTGTATGGTGTAGCTGTTGAAATGCTGGACTAGGATCTCTGGGCGTCCCAGGTTTGAATCCCCATGGAAGCTAACTGGGGTGACCTTGGGCCAGTCACTTGCTCCCAGCCTGACCAACTTCTCAGGGTTGTTGAGACGTTAAGATGGAGAAGAGGAGAACAATGTAAACCACTTTGGTTCTCCACTAGGGAGAGAGGAGGAGGAAGAGGAGGAAATTGGATTTTTACCCCACCCTTCATTTTGGAGACTCAGAGCAGCTTACAATCTCCTTCCTTTTCTTTCCTCACAACTGACACCCTGTGAAGTAGGCGGAACTGAGAGAGCTGTGACTGGCCCAAGGTCACCGAGCAAGCTGCATGTGGAGGACTGGGGAATCTCACCTGGTCCTCCACTGCTCTTAACCACTGCACCAGACTGGGTTATATTTTTTTTTCCTTCCTCTTCCAAAATACTAGAACTGGAGGGCATCTAGTCAAGCTGACGGGCAGTAGGTTCTGGCCAGACAAAAGGAAATGCTGCTTTAGACAGAGAGTAATTAAACTGTGGAATTTGCTACCAGAGGCTGTCGTGATGGCCGCAGGAATAAACAGCTTGAAAAGGGAATTAGATTCACAGAGGATAAGTCTGTTAGTGGCTACTAACCATGGTGCCGGAGGGGATCCTCCACATTCAGAGGCACTAAACCTCTGACTCGCAGGGCCAGAAGGCACGACTAGGGGAAGGCCTCAGCCTCTACGCCGTGTTGTCAGCTGTCCAGAGGAACTGGTGGGATGCTGGACCAGACGGACTTTTACTGTGATCCAGCAGGGCTCTTCTGATGTTCTTATCAGAGGAAGGCCTTGGTTTCTGTTTCCTGTTGTTGGCCCTCCAGAGGAACTGGTTGGCCACTGTGTGAGAGACAGGATGCTGGACTAGATGGGCCCTCACTGGTCTGATCCAGCAGGGCTCTTCTGATGTTCTTATGAAGGCCTCAGTCTCTGCCCTGTTGTTGGCCCTCCAGAGGAACTGGTTGGCCACTGTGTGAGACAGGATGCCGGACGGCATGGACCCTCCCTGGTCTGACCCAGCAAGGCTCTTCTGATGTTCTGATGAAGGCCTCAGCCTCTGCCCTGTGGTTGGCCCTCCAACAGGAACTGGTTGGCCACCGTATGAGGCAGAAGGCTGGACTAGAGGGACCCTCACTGGTCTGATCCAGCAGGGCTCTTCATAAGAACATCAGAAGACCTCAGCCTCTGCCCTGTGGTTGGCCCTCCAACAGGAGCGGTTGGCCACTGTATGAGGCAGGAGGCTGGACTAGAGGTACCCTCACTGGTCTGATCCAGCAGGGCTCTTCTGATGTTCTTATGAAGGCCATAGCCTCTGTGCCCTGTTGTTGGCCCTCCAGAGGAACAGGTTGGCCACTGTGTGAGACAGGATGCCGGACTGGATGGACCCTCACTGGTCTGATCCAGCAGGGCTCTTCTGATGTTCTTATGAAGGCCTCGGCCTCTGTGCTCTGTTGTCGGCCCTCCAGAGAAACAGGTTGGCTGCTGTGTGAGACAAGATGCTGGACTAGATGGACTATTGGTCTGACCCAGCAGGGCTTTTCTAATATTCCTATAAACAAATAATTCCTACTTCCCTGCCCCCTAAAAGTCAGATTGTCCAGCTCCTGATGGGAGCAGCTGATTCACAAGTGTGCGCGTTTTGTGGTGAGACTTGGCCACCCGTCTGCAGAGCCGATCTCTCCCATTTCCGGAAAGAGCACTCACAGCTTTCCTCTCTGGGTTTTCATTGCAGGCACCGGCCTTTTCTCTCGAGACACCCGCTGCCCAGCTGCCTGCCACCGAGTTGGCCCCACGCCCACCAGGCACCGTGGAGAGCGCAGCTGCAGGGAACGGAGTGGCCACGGATCACAGGGCCAGCGTGGATGCGGAGGGCGCAGCCCAAGGACCCACAAGTAAGTGTCCTCTTTGTCATCTCCATCTGAAGCGTGAGCCCGCCGGCGAGGTGGTAGACAGGAGAGCATTTGTACCGGGCGCCCGAGCAGGCGGTGCCGAAGTCAAGCTGGAGGAAGTGGAGGGGATTGAGTCAGATGACAGTCATTGGGGAGGCGGGCCCACAGGAAGTGATGTAAATCTGGGCGAGGCTTGAGAATTATGAGACGGGGCTTGAGAATTACGACTCTCCTGTTTGAGAGTCGGGTAAGGTTCTGGCTTTCTCTCTCTTTTGGACCAGTTAAGAATGCAAGTGTCTATTTTCAGATGGTTTTAGTGTTGGTCTGCAGTAGAAGCGTACAGATTCGAGTTCAATAGCAGCTTAGGGACCAACAGAGGCTTCAGGGTGTAAGATTACAAGAGTCAACGCTGCCTTCATCAGATACACTTAGGAATGGAGATCCCAGCGTTGACTGTCAAAAGCTCATACCCTGACCCTGGGCTTTTTTTTGTAGCAGGAGCTCCTTTGCATATGAGGCCACACCCCCCGATCATAGACTCATAGAGCCGAAGGGACCTCCAGGGTCATCTAGTCCAACCCCCTGCACAATGCAGGAAACTCACAAACACCTCACCCTAAATTCACAGGATCTTCATTGCTGCCAGATGGCCATCTAGCCTCTGTTTAAAAACCTCCAAGGAAGGAGAGCCCACTACCTCCCAAGGAGGAAGCCTGTTCCACTGAGGAATCACTCTAACGGTCAGGAAGTTCTTCCCCATGTTGAGCTGGAAACTCTTTTGATTTAATTTCAACCCATTGGTTCTGGTCCTACCTTCCGGAGCCACAGAAAACAATTCCACACTATCCTCTATATGACAGCCCTTCAAGTACTTGAAGATGGTGATCATATCCATCAGCGCCAGGCTATCTGGAAAAACAAACCACAAAAAGGAACCAAACAAAGCACCAAGGTCCAGACTGGTTTGTAGCAAATTCGTGGTTCAGTTCGTCGTGATGTAGCCAATCCTCTAAGAGCTCATAGGGCTCTTAGTACAGGGCCTACTGTAAGCTCCAGGAAGACTGGCTACATCAAGAGTGTGTGGCCTATTATGCAAAGGAGTTCCTGTTCCAAAAAAACACACCCTGCCCTGAAACCCTTGTTAGTCTCTTAAGGTGCTATGGATTTGAATCCAGGTCAGGCGGCCATTTTGCGACTGTTGTTGTGCCCTGAAACTGAGGCTCCCGCAGAACCAGGCAGCAAAGTGGATTTCGCATCAACCCGATTTGAGCTGGTTTTGGTGATCAGCAACTTCCTAGGCTGAGGGCTACCCTTGGCCAGAGGAGCCCGTAATCCAACAGCCAAAGCTCTCTGCATGTTCCATTTCCCGCTAATGGCCTCTCTCATCGCCTTCAGTGTCAGCGAAGTAGGACACGCCTGAGCTTCCAGCGCCCCAAAACAAGGCCTGGCTGGGTGCCGTCTCCGTGGAGTTTGGTATCCTCCTGGTCAGGAGTGGCGACATTCTTGGAGCAGGCGTCTTGTTCCTCACCTTGGCTGGTTCCCAGAAGCCCTGCGGGGCTTGGGGAGCAGCACCTAGCTTCAGCTTTCCTCTTTGGGCGGCTTGCGGAAGGGAGAGGCACTGAGACACTGGGGCAGCCAGAGTTTTGGGGAAAGGGATGCCATTGGCAAATCGAAGCGCAAGGAAGCTGAGATTCCTAGTCGAGCGCCAGTTTTTTTTATTGCCTCCAGTGTGACAGCGCTGGAGACTGAATTTGTGTGTTCGCACAGTGAGGGGAGGGATTAGGCGTGGAGAGTCTTTCTCCTACCCTTGTACTGTTCGCTTGTATAAATGTTTCCGAGGAATGTCTCTGTCTACGACAAGGGTGTCTAGAAAGCAGAGATGCCTGCCTTGCCTGGCCCCAACCTGTTGGAATCAGCTCCCTATGGAGATCCGGGCCCTACCTGGCTTGTTAGCCTTTTGTAGAGCCTGTAAAATGGAGCTGTTCTACCAGGCTTTTGGATGAGGCGGCGGGCATCTACTTGTTAGATCAGTCGGCCTCCCCTGCGGTACCACACTGTGCTGCCACACTACTGTGCCATTCTGCTATATCATTCTGTTGGACCATCCTGCTGGACTACTAACTCGCTATTGTAACTGATCTTATTGTGATTTTATTGACATTTATTGTGCTTTTATTATCATCTATATTGATGTACTCTGCCCTGAGCCTCCATAGGGGAATGGGCAGAATATCGATAAACTATTGATAATAAAGATATAATAATAATCTTGCCGGAAGAGAGAACCCGAGAAAGGGGTGAGAGATGGCATTCGGAAATGGCGATGGATCAGCATTGCCTCTAAGCCGAGTGACTGTGCTGGCTGACAAGTTTTTTTAGCACCTGGTTCCCATGGTGCAGAGTGGTAAAGCTGCGGTACTGCAATCCTAAGCTCTGCTCACGACCTGAGTTCGATCCCGGTGGAAGCTGGGTTCAGGTAGCCGGCTCCAGGTTGACCCAGCCTTCCATCCTTCCGAGGTCGGTCAAAGGAGTCCCCAGCTTGCTGGGGGGAAAGCGTAGAGGACTGGGGAAGGCAATGGCAAACCACCCCGTAAAAAAGTCTGCCGTGAAAACGTTGTGAAAGCAACGTCGCCCCAGAGTCGGAAACGACTGGTGCTTGCACAGGGGACTGCCTTGACCTTTAGGAGCCCCATGGTGCAGAGTGGTAAAGCTGCAGTACTGCAGTCCAAGCTCTCTGCTCACAAGCTGAATTCGATCCCGGCAGAAGCTGGGGTCAGGTAGCCGGCTTCAGGTTGACTCAGCCTTCCATCCTTCCGAGGTCGGTAAAATGAGTCCCCAGCTTGCTGGGGGGGAAAGTGTAGGCGACTGGGGAAGGCAATGGCAAACCATCCCGTAAAAAGTCTGCAGTGAAAACGTTGTGAAAGCAACGTCACCCCAGAGTCGGAAAAGACTGGTGCTTGCACAAGGGACTACCTTTACCTTTTCACACATTTTTGTCTTACCTCAGGAAGGATAGCTGCAGAGCAAACTAATTTATGCAGTAGCTCACAACTTTAATGTCAGTAGCTCACAAAAACTCACAAGACATAAGAACATAAGAGAAGCCATGTTGGATCAGGCCAACGGCCCATCCAGTCCAACACTCTGTGTCACACAGTGGCAAAAAAATTTATATATATATGCACACACACTGTGGCTAATAGCCACTGATGGACCTGTGCTCCATATTTTTATCTAAACCCCTCTTGAAGGTGGCTATACTTGTGGCCACCACCACCTCCTGTGGCAGTGAATTCCACATGTTAATCACCCTTTGGGTGAAGAAGTACTTCTTTTTATCCATTTTAACCTGTCTTTACAGCTTAGAGGGAGTATTGGCGATGATGCACTCCCCCCCCCCCCCAGCTTTCACTTGAAGGTGCCAGAAAAAGTCTCTCCTCGACTAAAGGACGCAGTTTGCCTTGGGATAGCGTAGAGAAGGGATAGAGTAGAGCAGGGGTGTCCAACTCATTTGTTACGAGGGCCGAATCTGACAAAAATGAGAACTTGTTGGGCCGGGCCGAGTGTGTCATAAAATGTAATGCCAGTAGCAGAGATATCTTTATAAAAGATACAGACAAATACAATTAAAAATTTTGTATCTCTTCAGTGTGATCGAGGGAACTGGGCAAAGGAAGCTCTGGCTGTTTCCCTCTCCAGGGGATGAGGAAGGGGCGAAGCCTCAGCCAATAGAAGGAAAAGAGGTTTGGCTCAGTAGCTCTGCTGTGCAATTGTGAGAGCCTGGCAAAGGAAAACATTCCTCCTCCCTTCCTCCCCAAGGGAGGAGCCTCAGCCAATGGAGAAAATAGAGGTTTTGCTCTGTAGCTCCTGTGCAGTTGAGCAAGCTTGGTAAAGCAAGCTGTGACACAGAAGGAAAGAAGAAGAAGAATATCACATTCTCAGAAGAAGAGTGCAGATTTACTGTATACCTCACCCTTCTTTCTGAATCAGAGATTCAGAGCAGCTTACAATGTCCTATATCTTCTCCCCCCACACCCTGTGAGGTGGGTGGGGCTGAGAGAGCTCTCCCAGAAGCTGCCCTTTCAAGGACAACTCCTGCGAGAGCTATGGCTAACCCAAGGCTGTTCCAGCAGCTGCAAATGGAGGAGTGGGGAATCAAACCCGGTTCTCCCAGATAAGAGTCCGCACACTTCACCGCTACAGCAAACCGGCTCTCAGGAGAGAGGGAGAAGAAAGCAGATTTGCTCGTGGGCCTAATAGGAACCCTCCGGGGGCCTTATTCAGCCCCCGGGCCACACGTTTGACACCTAAGGGTTAGAGCTTCAGCATCCACTCTGTTTGGCTAAAGGGTTATACTATTTCTCTTCCTTCCATGGCTTGGAGGGAGGCAAATTGAAGCTGCACAAACTTGTGGTTTGCCTTTTACGGCCAGAGCCTGGTAGGCGATTCTCCCGCGCTCTGGTGGGCCACCAAGCCCAGCACCCTCACGGAGAGGCCTAGAAATGGTTGGCAGAGCTCCCTGCACTTGCTCTGGTGCTGCCGTTTCACAATAAGGGCTTGGAGAGCTCTTTGGCAGCGGGCGAGCTTTTAACTGCCAACCTGCTGGGCGCAGGACCCCCCGGCCTGGAAAGGGACTACGTGAAGCTGGCGGTGCTAATTACCGTAGTTGCTTGGGAGAGGCACAGAGGAACGGTTTGTTAGATGCCTGCTGTATTTTATCCGCCGGCTCCTTGAGATGGGGCCTTTGTGTTCCTGGGCTGGAACTTGGCTGGCTGATTGAGGAGGAAGAAGACGCCAGAGCCCTTGCAGGCTGTGCGTGGGTGAGCCAAGGTTACCAACGGAGGCTGGCTGTGCTTCAGGGGTCCTTCAAGAAGCCCCTTCCTCCATCCATTTATGTCCCTCCGCCTTACCCGCAGGGGGATGCAAGGGTTCTGGGGAGTTTTTGCCCAGCGTGTAACGCTAAATGTATACATTTTCGGATGGGAAGTTGGGTCCTTGTTATAAGAATGGCAGTGTAGAATTTTTGAGGAATAAAAAAATAGATTAATGCATGTGAGTGTCGATACCTTAGGACTTGCAGTCTTTGTTTGTGTGTGTGTGTGTGGCACTCCCAGCCAAGTATGCGGAAGGGACTGCCTGAACAACACAGTTGGTATAAAACATTTGGCTCACAAAGGCACTGAGAAAGCTACGAATGCGTTGAACTAGAAGAAAGGGGGCAGGAAATAGCGGACTTTGGCTCGCTGCTGCGTCGTCGTACATTAGAGAAGGCAGAAAGGGAACGGCGCTTTTTAAAACCTTATGTGAATTGCCGATCGAGGGTGTTTGTTGCTTTTCTGCTCTATAACAAAAACTGCAGGTTTTTTTAAAGTGGAAAACGGAGCAAGCGGGTAAGGGGGTCAGTAGGGGTGGGCAGAAGGGTTTTAGGCAGTGTGGCTTTTAGCAGGGGAAAGAGAGAAGGGGGTGATCGGTTGGCACTTCCTGGGGTGAGTTTCTTGCAGCCCTGACCGGGTGTCCAGAGGAGAGGCCTTTCTCCCTGACTTACCTCTGGACTCTCTGTAGGGAACCACACTACAGACAGCTCAGCCCGCAGCGGTCTGTGTCAGTGCCGTGGGAAACCAGCAGGGGGAAGAACATGGTTCGTTTCCTGGCATGGCCTAGAGTTCTAGGCATGAGGGAGACAGCGAGAGATCTTCCAGTTCCTTCTGTCCACATCGTTCAGAATTTGCAGTTGCGTCCCGTGTCCTTTTGGCAAAGACATGTTAAACTGAAGTGTGTGTGTGTATACACACGCACAAGCATACATACATATATATATATATATACATACACACACATACACACACACAAAAAAACATATATAAAGGTAAAGGTAGTCCCCTGTGCAATCACCAGTCGTTTCTGACTCTGGGGTGACGTTGCATCATGACGTTTTTCACGGCAGACTTTTTTACGGGGTGCTTTGCCATTGCCTTCCCCAGTCATCTACACCAGGGTTTCCCAACCCCTGGGCTGTGGACTGGTACCGGTCCATGGCCTGTTAGCAACCGGGCCATGAGTTGTATAATTATTTCATTACATATTACAGTGCAGTAATAATAAGAAGACAACATTGAATTTATATCCTGCCTTCCACTCCAAATTTCAGAGTCTCAGAGTGGCTCACAATCTCTTTTACCTTCCTCCCCCCAACAGACACCGTGTGAGGTAGGTGGGGCTGAGAGGGCTCTCCCAGCAGCTGCCCTTTCAAGGACTACTCTTGCGATTGCTGACCCAAGGCCATTCCAGCTGCTGCTAGTGGAGGAGTGGGGAATCAAACCTGGTTCTCCCAGATAAGAGTCTGCACACTTCACCACTACACCAAACTAATAGAAATAAAGTGCACAAATGTATCATCCTGAAACTATCCCATCCCCCTCCAACCTGTGGAGAAATTGTCTTCTGCAAAACTGGCCCCTGGTGCCAAAAAGGTTGGGAACCACTGATCTATACTTCCAACCTCAGCAAGCTGAGTGCTCATTTTACCAACCTCAGAAGGATGGAAGGCTGAGTCAACTTTGAGCTGGCTACCTGAAAACCCAGCTTCCTCCAGGATCAAACTCAGGTCGTGAGCAGAGCTTTGGACTGCAGCTTTACCACTCTGCGCTGAAGGAAACGGCTGTTGGAAGAGGCTGCTCTGCCTTTTCCTGCTCAAATGCACCCTCTCAGCCCCTCCCCACTTCCATGGGGGGTGGGAAATACAGGCTGTCTGTATTGTGGTCTGCCCGCCCCCCCAGCCTGGAGATGCTGAAACAGCGCTGCAGTCTTGCAAAGCCACAGTGGGCTAGATGTGTGGCCTGGGAACTTGCGCCTGCCTGTCACTTGTGTTTCCTGTCTCTTGAGTCAGAAGGGCAGCATGCCAAATTCTCAGCCGGAGAATCATCCCGAAACATGTTAGCGTCCAACCCGTGGAGCTGTTTGGATTCCCTCAGGATACAAGTCTTAATCAGGGAAAATCAGACTCCATAAGAATGTGAGAAGAGCCCTGCTGGATCAGACCAATGGTCCATCTAGTCAGGGCTGGCTCGCCCACTAGGCAAACTAGGTCGTTGCCTGGGGCGCTGGAAGGGAAGGGTGCTGAATTCAGCCTCCCACCTAGGCAAATGCCTAGTTTGCCCTCTCCTCAGCCTCCTCCAGATCCCAGGAAGCAGGGGGGGGGGGGCTGTGGAGAGGTCGGTGACTTGGCAGTCTGCTTATGTGCCTTTGGGCCGGTGCTGCATCTGGCTCTTTCCTTCCTTCCCCAGGGGACCAGGAGGGGGAGGAGCCTCAGCCAATAGAAGGAAGAGAGGCTTGGCTCAGCAGCTCTGCTGTGCGATTTAGAGAGCCTGGCAAAGCAAGCCGAGATGCAGAAGGAAGCGAGAGAGAGAGAGAAGGAAGCAGATGACAGCCAGTTGCTTGGGGGCCTGATAGGAGCCCTCCGGGGGCCTGATTTGGCCCCTGAGCCGCATGTTTAACACCCTTGGATTAGAGGATCTAAAAAGGTTCTTGCCCTAGTCCCCGACATAGGTGGGGGCAGTTCGGGCTGACTCATAGGGAGCCGGTCGATCCCCGGCACTGCCATTTCCGATTTCTCCAGCAGATGGCAAATCAGGCCCCCAAATCATCCAGAGAGCCTTGCCAGACCCCCTCCCATCTCAGCAGAGTCCCTCCCATGTTCCCTTGGGCCTGGAATCGGGACGCTGGGGAGCTCCTCTTCCCTTTCTCACCCAAAGGGGAAAACAGCACAAGCTGCAAAGCAATGCAAAAGTTTTCCAATGCCATTTTGCTTTTCCAAATTGCTGCCCTTTTGGGACACCAATCCTGGGATTGGGCAGCTGCACAGAGACTGCTTCAACACCCAGTCTGCCGTTTCCCGACCCAAGCAGTCAGAGTCCAATTCAGAATCTGTCACATAGTTCAGCTCAGAGAGGTAGTCAGGGATGGAATTCTAGCAGGAGCTTCTTTGCATATTGGGCCACACCCCCTGATGTAGCCAATCCTCCAAGAGCTGACAAAAAAAGAGCCTTGTAAGCTTTTGGAGGATTGGCTAACATCAGGGGTGTGTGGCCTAATATGCAAAGGAGCTCCTGCTAGAATTCCACCCCTGGAGGTGGACACCCGGAGAGAGAGATCAAGGCGGGTAGCCAGTCTGTCTGTAGCAGTAGAAAAGCGCAAAGAGTCCAGGAGCAAATTAAAGACTCATAAAACTTGTGGCAAGGGAAGAGCTTTTGTGAGTCACTGCTTGCTTCTTCAGGCACCACTGGAACGTGAGCCCCTCTGCCTGTTCTCCAAGATACAAGGACAGAGGGACTCACATTCTTGTGGGACTCCCCAAAGTTCCACCCCTGCCACGAATTTCGGTGCTTGTGGACTGCTGCTCTTTTCTGCTGCAACTGAAGTCATGGTGGCTGATGGGGGTGGGTGGGTGGGGGACTTATTTAAGGTTGACTTTTCTTACTGCCAGATCAAGATAGGGCAGCTCTCTGACTGTAGCTTTAGAAAAAAGCAACAGTCTAGGAGCGCCGTAAAGATTCACAAAATTCATGGGTGGGGAAGGAGGTTTTGTGAGTCGCTGTTCCCTTCTTCAGAGACAGCTAGGACTGTGAGTCAATCTGTCCTTTTATCTTGGAGAGTGGAGAGATTTCAGATACAAGGACGGAGGGATGCCCATCCTAGCCTTCTCTGCAGAAGTGAGCAGGTACTCACGCAGGAACACTCCTCCCCTGCCATGAATTCCCTTAAGTCTTTTGGGTGCTGCTGGCATCTTGCACTTTTCTACTTCGACTGGAGACCTTGTAGCTGATGGGGAGGGACTTGTGGAGGGGCACCCCCTCCCTGGTTTTATTCAACATAAGAGAAGCCATGTTGGATCAGGCCAGTGGCCCACCCAGTCAAACACTCTGTGTCACACAGTGGCCAAAAAACCCCAAGTGCCATCAGGAGGTCCACCAGGGGGGCCAGGACACTAGAAGCCCTTCCACTGTTGCCCGCCTCCCCCCCCAAGCACCACTGTTGCCCCCCCCCCCCAAGCACCAAGAATAAAGAGCATCACTGCCCTGGACATAAGAACATAAGAGAAACCATGCTGGATCAGGCCAGTGGCCCACCCAGTCCCAACACTCTGTGTCACACAGTGGCCAAAAGAACCAGGTGCCATCAGGGGGTCCACCAGTGGGGCCAGGACACTAGAAGCCCTCCTAATTCCCCCCCCCCCACACACAAACACCAAGAATACAGAGCATCACTGGCCTGGACAAAAGAGAAGCCATGCTGGATCAGGCTAGTGGCACCTCCAGTCCAACACACTGTGTCACACAGAGGCCAAAACTCAGGTGCCATCAGGAGGTCCACCAGCGGGGCCAGAACTCCAGAAGCCCTCCCCCTGTTGCGCCCCCCCCCCATGCATCAAGAACACAGAGCATCACTGCCCCAGACATAAGAACATAAGAGGTCATGTTGGATCAGGCCAGTGGCCCCTCTGGTCCAACACTCTGTGTCATACAGTGGCCAAAAGAATCAGGTGCCATCTTGAGGTCCATCAGCAGGGCCAGGACACTAGAAGTCCTCTTAATTCCCCCCCCACACACACCCACCCACCCACCAAGAATACAGAGCATCACTGGCCCGGACATAAGAGAAGCCATGCTGGATCAGGCCAATAGCCCCTCCAGTCCAACACTCTGTGTCACAGAAGAACATAAGAGAAGCCCTGTTGGATCAGGCCAATGGCCCATCCAGTCCAACACTCTGTGTCACATAAGAACATAAGAGAAGCCATGTTGGATCAGGTCAATGGCCCCTCCAGTCCAACACTCTGTGTCACAGAAGAACATAAGAGAAGCCCTGTTGGATCAGGCCAATGGCCCATCCAGTCCAACACTCTGTGTCACAGAAGAACATAAGAGAAGCCATGTTGGGTCAGGCCAATGGCCCCTCCAGTCCAACACTCTGTGTCACAGAAGAACATAAGAGAAGCCATGTTGGGTCAGGCCAATGGCCCCTTCAGTCCAACACTCTGTGTCACACAGTGGCCAAAAGAGCCAGGTGCCATCAGGAGGTTCACCAGTGGGGCCAAAACACTAGAAGCCCTCCTAATTCCCCCACCCCCTCGCACCAAGAATACAGAGCATCACTGGCCCGGACATAAGAACACAAGAGAAGCCATGCTGGATCAGGCCAGTGGCGCCTCCAGTCCAACACTTGGTGTCACACAGTGGCCAAAAAAACCAGGTGCCAAGAATACAGAGTATCACTGGCCGGGACATAAGAGAAGCCATGCTGGATCAGGCCAATGGCCCCTCCAGTCCAACACTCTGTGTCACAGAAGAACATAAGAGAAGCCATGTTGGATCAGGCCAATGGCCCCTTCAGTCCAACACTCTGTGTCACACAGTGGCCAAAAGAGCCAGGTGCCATCAGGAGGTTCACCAGTGGGGCCAAAACACTAGAAGCCCTCCTGATTCCCCCACCCCCTCGCACCAAGAATACAGAGCATCACTGGCCCGGACATAAGAACACAAGAGAAGCCATGCTGGATCAGGCCAGTGGCGCCTCCAGTCCAACACTTGGTGTCACACAGTGGCCAAAAAAACCAGATGCCAAGAATACAGAGTATCACTGGCCGGGACATAAGAGAAGCCATGCTGGATCAGGCCAATGGCCCATCCGGTCCAACACTCTGTGTCACAGAAGAACATAAGAGAAGCCCTGTTGGATCAGGCCAATGGCCCATCCAGTCCAACACTGTGTCACAGAAGAACATAAGAGAAGCCATGTTGGATCAGGCCAATGGCCCATCCAGTCCAACACTGTGTCACAGAAGAACATAAGAGAAGCCCTGTTGGATCAGGCCAGTGGCCCCTCCAGTCCAACACTCTGTGTCACTGAAGAACATAAGAGAAGCCATGCTGGATCAGGCCAATGGCGCATCCGGTCCAACACTCTGTGTCACACAGGGGCCAGAAAACCCCAGGTGCCATCTGGAGGTCCACCAGTGGGGCCAAGACGCCAGAAGCCCTCCCACTGTCCCCCCTCCGCCCCACCCCCAGCACCAAGAATACAAGGCCGGCTTCCCTTACCGCTTCTCTTTGCTCGAGGGCTCCCGACCTCCCCGCCTGGGGAAGCGAGCCGGGGCCGACGGGCTCCCGGAGCACGTGCAGAGGACATTTCTCCCTCTCCCCGCACTCCTGGAGGCCGGGGAGGCGGGGAGCACGTGCTGGGCTGCCGGGAGCGGGCGGGGAGTTCGGGGGCGGCCGCCTGGGCTGGGCTGGGCTGGGCGGGGGCAGTGGCGCCGCTGGAGCAGGAAGTGGCCGGCCAGAGAGCGAGCGAGAGAGCAAGCGAGGCCGCCGCTGGGCTCCTCCTCGCCGCCCGCCCGCCCGCGAAGTTGGGCCCGGGCAGAAGTTTGCAGGCGGCGCCATGGAGGAGAGGAGCGCGCGCTGGAGCCGTCCGGGGCCCGGTGAGTGAGCGCGCGAGAGAGAGGCGCGGCTGGCTCGGGGCGGGGGCGGGCGCGGCCAAGAGGTGCCGGGGCTCCCGGCTGGCGGGGCCGGCCTCCGAGGCGGATGCAGGCCCTGCTTAGGGGAGCGCAAAGCGCCCGGGGGTTGGGCGGGTCTGGCTGGAAGTCTGCCCCCAGCGCTGGGGGGGAGGCGGAGAGGCTGGCCGGGGTTGCCCGTCGGCGGAGCGAAGGCGCGCTCTGCACATGCTCGGGGACCCTCTCGCGATCAGCGTGGCTCCGGAACGGCGGCGGCGGGCTGGCGAGGCCAAGGAAGGCGGCCCTTCTCGGCGGGGCGCTTCTGGGAGACGAAGGAAAGCTCGGGAGGGGGGTGTTTGTGTGTGTTGTGAGGCTGGCCGGCAGCTCTGGCGTTGGGGAGCGGTCTGTAGAGGAGGGTGAGGGTTTTTTTTGGGGGGGGGGGTATGACACCACAGAGCCCACCCGCCAGAGCTGCCTTTTTTTGTTCCAGGGGAGCTCCTCTCTGGCACCTGGAAGTCAGTTGCAATTCTAGGGGGAGTCCAGGCCCCACCTGGAGGTTGGCAGCCGGGTCTCACGCACCTCTGATTTCGCCTGCCCGAATGTCTGGAGCCCTCATCAGAGTTGGGTGCCTTTCTTAGCTGCCGTAGGCGCTGCTGTATTGTGGTTCTGGAGCGTGAATTCGAAAAAGGGGGCTGTCAGTGCGGACTTCCGGGTGTTCAAAATGCCAAGTTCTCACCCCCACCCCCAAGGTATCTTCTGTGCATGTTACACTTCGGTTGCAACCATTTTTGAAATTCCCCTTGAGTTCAGACATTGGGGGAGGGGGCAACATAGCTATCCGGTTCTAGGGTTGCCAACTCCGGGTTGAGAAACTCCTGAAGATTTGAGGGGGGGGGGGGCTAGGGAATGGCGAAGTTTGTGGTGGGGAGGAACTGGGGGGGGGGGTATCACAGAGCCCACCCTCCAAAGCTTCCATGGGGACTCATCTCTGTCACCTGGAAATCAGTTGCAATTCTAGGTGGACTCCAGTCCCCGCCTGGAAGTTGGCAACTCTTTCTCACATAGTGCTTCAGCTGATATGTACACTTGGCAGGACTTCTAAAGGTCAGAAAACCTCATGTTCTCCTTACTTGCATCTTTGTTTACAGCAGCAACTCAAGGGTAGCCACCCAAAGTTTTTTGGATTATGAATTTTTGAGCATTAGAGGAGCATAAGATCACTGCTGGATCAGGCCACTGACCTAGAATCATAGGTTTATTAGCAATAGAATAATTAACAGGCATTCTCGCATTCTGACATGTTGCTGTTTTATGCTTTCCCACGCTAATGCAACCCAGATCAAAGGTTTTCTGAATTTGTTACTTTTACTATTCTGCTATTGGATTTTAACTTTGTACTCCTTTGCATTCCATACCCCACCAGCTATATGTGGCTCTGCTTACGGGGGCATTCCTTGTGTGAAGAAGTGTGCACGCACAGGAAAGCTTACATTCTGAATAAAACTAAGCTGGTCTTAAAGGTGCGATCGACTCCTATTTTGTTCTACTACTTCAGACCAACATGGCTGCCTACTTGGATCTATCTAGAATCATAGAGTTGGAAGGGACCCCCAAGGGTCATCTAGTCCAACCCCCCTGCACAGTGCAGGAAACTCACAAATACCTCCCCCTAAATTCACAGGATCCACATTGCTGTCAGATGGCCATCTAGCCTCTGTTTAAAAACCTCCAAGGAAGGAGAGCCCACCACCTCCCGAGGAAGCCTGTTCCACTGAGGAACTGCTCTTACAGACAGGAAGTTCTTCCTAATGTTGAGCCGCAAGCTTTTGATTTCATTTCAACCCACTGGTTCTGGTCCTACCTTCTGGGATCACAGAAAACAATTCCACACTATCCTCTATAGGACAGCCCTTCAGGTCCTTGAAGATGGTGATCCTATCACCTCTCAGCTGCCTCCTCTCCAGGCTAAACATGCCCAGCTCCTTCAACCTTTCCTCATAGGACTTGGTCTCCAGACCCCTCACCATCTTCGTTGCCCTCCTCTGCACCCATTCCAGCTTATCAGCTAGTCTGTATCCTGTCTGGTCCAACATCCTGTGGCCAACCGGTTCCTTTGGAGCTCCAGCAACAGGGCGTAGAAGCTGAGGCCTTCCCCTGATGTTGTCTCCTGGCACTGGGGTTCAGAGGCTGACTGCATCTGAAGTGGAGGTTCCCTTCAGTCAGCATGGCTAGCAGCTACTGATAAATCTATCCTCCATGAATTTGTCTACTTCCCTTAGCTGTCTCTTCCTGTGGCCATGAGAGCTCCCTGATATCTGACAAAGGGTGATTTCGCTCTAGAAAGCATATGCCCTGGACGTGTTTGTTGGTGTCCAAGGTGTTACTGTACTCAAATTTATTTATTTATTCATTCATTGATTTGATTTGATTTATATCCCGCCCTCCCCGCCGAACAAATCAAGAGTTGTTGCTATTAGTAAGCGGAGGTATTTATTTTATTTTATTTTTTATTTGGTGGATTTATATTCCTCCCTTTCCCAAGTGGACGCAGGGCGGATTGCAGCAAAAAACCCCCCCAACCCCAGTTAAAATATAGCAATAAATCAATGAAATGCAATTAAACAACACAACTCAGTAAATACAGCAAAGGCGGGGCGGGCTCATATTGCAGAGTACGGTATCGTTATCGGCCTGAATATAATTTATTGTTATTATTATTATTTGGTTCATTTATATCCCGCCCATCCCGAATGGGCTCAGGTCAGATCACATACAGATAAAATCAAACAGATACAGTACAATAAAACCAATAAATCGATAAAATCAATAAATACAGTTAAAACAATGACATAGCCCAATACGGTGTGACATAGGCCTGAAATCTAACAGGGATAGGGCTTTCTCTGTAATGGCACCTTCCTAGTGGAACCAGCTGCCGGAGGAGGTGAGGGCCCTGCGGGACGTTGCTCAATTCCGCAGGGCCTGTAAGACAGCCCTCTTCCGGCTGGCCTACAACTAACCGGCATAGGAAATTAAGTGTAGTTCCAATAGACTTCTGATGTTTTAATGCTTTTAATGTTTTAAATGTTTTTAACTGTGTAAAATGCCCTAAAACTTAATATTGTTATGTTAGACTTCATGTGTTGTGAGCCACCCTGAGCCACCTTGGTGGGGAGGGTGGGATATAAATCATAAATAAACGAAACTAAACTAGGCAGCGGGCTCATAATACAGGTTAGGGTAGAGTTAGCGGGCCAGGTACCAAAATTCCGACCACTGTGGGGGAGGATAGCCGATGGTATAGGCAATAGGGCAGGGGGCGTCCGCCCGCCTCAGCCGAACTCCTGGTGGAACAGCTTCGTCTTACAAGCCCTCCAGAAAGGTAACAGGTCCAGTAGGGCCCGTATCTCCACCGGGAGCTGATTCCACCAGGATGGGGCCAGGGTCAAAATTTATTTATTTTTTATTTACCGGTATTTATTTTATGATTTATATCCCGCCCTTCCCAACAAGTGGCTCAGGGCGGCTCGCAACATAAGAATTTGACATAAATAGAATTTAAGCATAAAAACAGTTAAAATAATTAATACATTTAAAATTTTAAGACATTTAAACCATTTAAAACATTAGTGTAACTACACTCAGTTTCTTGTACCAGCTAGTCATAGGCCAGCCGGAAGAGGGTTGTCTTACAGGCCCTGCGGAACTGGGCGAGGTCCCACAGGGCCCTCACCTCTTCCGGCAGCTGGTTCCACCAGGAGGGGGCCGTAACAGAAAAGGCCCGGTCCTTTGTAGATTTTAAGTGGGCTTCTTTTGGCCCCGGGGATAACTAGGAGATTTTGAGTTCCCGATCTCAGTACTCTCTGGGGAACATGTGGGGAGAGACGGTCCTTCAGGTAGGCAGGTCCTAGGCCATATAGGGCTTTAAAGGTAATAACCAGCACCTTGTACCGGACTCGGTAAGCTATTGGCAGCCAGTGCAGATCCCGGAGCCCTGGCCGGATGTGCTCCCTTCTTGGGAGTCCTAACAGCAGCCGGGCCGCGGCATTCTGCACTAGCTGCAGCTTTCGAGTCCTGGTCCTGGTTGAGGCAAGACGGACGTCCCATGAGCCAGAGATAACCAGAAGATGTTGATTGGCAGATCGAAGCTGCCTTCGGAGCTCATATGGGGAGAATTTACTGATTCACAGATAGTTTCTAGTTGGTTATGGAGGCAATACAGGGTAGTTCTAGGCTGGTCAGGAGGGTTCACTGCCTTCCTTTTGTAAACCGGGCAAACAACTTGTGACCCAGCAAGCCGAAGATTTATTGCATTCTCGGTAGGCCGTTGTTGGGGTTGCTATAAAGCGCAGCCGGATGGGTTTATAGCACGTCTCTGATCCCGTGAGTGGGGTTGAAAGAGTCCTTGCTTGGTCTCGGGATGTGTCGCCCTTCAGGGGTTTACTTTTGCAGCCAGTAGAACCGGGCCTCTGAATTTGAACCCGCTTCCTACTGAGGGTGCCCCACTGAGCATAATGGAACTGGCTCCTGAGCAATACCGGGGATTGCAGCATGAAATGGTCTCTGCCCCACAGGCCTGCAGTCTAGGGACGAGGCCTCAAGGGTAAGGCTGAATCTTAGAGCTTGTTTGGAAACCTGGCCGGAGCTCTTAGCGTCCTCTGGCTTCGGGTGGCTGGCTCTCGCTTTGAAGTGCACGCTGTCTCTGTTTTCACTGGCTTGCCTGCCAGATAATTAGAAGGGCCGGGACTTAATTTGCTCCTTTTGGGTGTGGGCTGCCATTTTATAACCCTTGTAAGCTGGAGATGGAATGGAGCTCTGCCTAGTGGTTGGTGTTCAGCCGTGGACTTCGGAGATGGGATCCTTATCCTTGGGGTGGATGGTGGGGACGTGGATTGGCTGATTTCAGACCTGGGATCTCTGAGAGGTGTATTGCTGCTGTGATGTGTGATAGAGAAGGATGTGACACGCCGCCAACCCCAGCTCATGTTTGAGCTCCTTAGCTTCACTCGGCTCTAGGAATGGGAGCAGATGGGATGAACCTTTCTTCCGGGCCAGAAGTTGTGTTACAACCGTGCCTTGTCCTCCTGAAGGATGACCCTTTCTCACAATACGAGAACTTGTGGACATTCAATGAAATTGCTGAGCGGTCGGGTTGGAACGGATAAAAGGAAGTCCTTCTTCATCCAAAGGGTGATTAACATGTGGAATTCACTGCCACAGGAGGTGGAGGTGATTGCAAGCATAGCCAGCTTCAAGGGGGGATTGGATAAACATATGGAGTAGAGGTCCATCAGTGGCTGTTAGCCACAGGGTGTTGTTGGAACTCTCTGTCTGGGGCAGTGACACTCTGTATTCTTGGTGCTTGGGAGGAGGGACAGTGGGAGGGCTTCTAACGTCCTGGCCCCGCTGGTGGACCTCCTGATGGCACCTGGGGTTTTTTTTTTACCACTGTGGGACACGGAGTGTTGGACTGGATGGGCCATTGGCCTGACCCAACATGGCTTCTCTTATGTTCTTCTGTGACACAGAGTGTTGGACTGGATGGGCCATTGGCCTGACCCAACATGGCTTCTCTTATGTTCTTCTGTGACACAGAGTGTTGGACTGGATGGGCCATTGGCCTGATCCAACATGGCTTTCCTTATGTTCTTATGTCTGGGGCAGTGATTCTCTATATTCTGGGTGCTTGTGGGGGCACAGTGGGAGGGTTTCTAGTGTCCTGGCTCCACTGATGGACCTCCTGATGATTCCTGGGTTTTTTGGCCACTGTGTGACACACAGAGCGTTGGTCTGGATGGCCATTGGCCTGTTCCAACATGGCTTTTTTTAGGTTCTTAAGACCCTGCCACGGATTGGGTTCCGACTTGTCTTTTAAATGGGTGTCCACACTGCTTTTAAATGGGGAAGGGGCGTTGAATTTCTTGCTGCAATAGACCTCTCAGGAACCCCAGCTTTGGGTAAGGTTGATTGTTCCCCAGAACTGCCCCTGAATAAACTTTCAGTTTATTTAATAAACTGAATAAACTTCCAGTTTATTTCCAGGAGAAACGTCGACTGTGTGGTGGCATGATAGAGGCTTACAAGATTATGCATGGGATGGAGAAAGTAGAGAAAGAAGTACTTTTCTCCCTTTCTCACATTACAAGAACTCGTGGGCATTCGATGAAATTGCTGAGCAGTCAGGTTAAAATGGATAAAAGGAAGTATGTACTTCTTCACCCAAAGGGTGATTAACATGTGGAATTCACTGCCACATGAGGTGGTGGCGGCTACAAGCATAGCCACCTTCAAGAGGGGGTTAGATAAAAATATGGAGCAGACGTCCATCAGTGGCTATTAGCCACAGTGTGTGCGTGTGTATATATATATATTTTTGGCCGCTGTGTGACACAGAGTGTTGGACTGGATGGGCCATTGGCCTGATCTAACGTGGCTTCTCTTATGTTCTTAAGTTCAGTTGTGTCTTCTGGGTGCTTGGGTCCCACATATGAGAGGAACAAGTAAGCGCCGTTCTGTCTTTTCTTCCTGGAACAAGCCAGCCAGCGCCTTCCTTGATCCCAGAGCCCCTTGAGGTGACACAAGAAGGATTACAAAAGGGATCACTTCCTTTGTTGAGACAGAGCTGCTGGCCGTTGAAGAGCTCTCTTCAAGGTCTGTTTGCATTCTCTGCCCCCCCAGAGCACGATACTGCGTGGCTGATGATTGTAAAGGGAAAGAGCCCAAGGCAAATGGAAGGAGCTGTAGGACTGATCAAACGCAAGCAGTGCCCGTTGTTAGCAAAGACGGGGAAGGGGGAATTGATTTTACAAAAAGTTGGGTGCGAGTTAGACCCATCTTTCCAGTTGCTGCTGACCTAATCAGCTCCCATGCTGCTCGACAAAGAGCTCTGTGAAACCCTAAAGCCTGCATACTTCCCCCAAACTGGAGTGGGTCCCTTTTTGCCCAGTATGTCTGACCCTTGAGTACCACTGGCGGTACCACAGAGGCCCGTTCTATGCCTTCCTTTGGGGTTGGTCTTTAAACGTCCTGTTGGAACCTCCAGTGGCAACTCCTTTGCCTCTCCTGTCTTGGATTCAAATTAGAGAGTGGCGTTTGTGACTCAACTGGAAGATGCTGAGCTGTTCCATTCTTTGGGGCAGAGTTTACTTTCTGGTACATTCATGCCTTGGGACTCTCTGGACACCTTGACGGGGGAGGTATCGGCAGCAGAGGGAAAACCATAGAGGGTTAGAATGGATAAAAGGAAGTTCTTCTTCACCCGAAGGGTGATTAAGACATGGAATTCACTGCCACAGGAGGTGACGGCAGCTGCAAGCACAGACAGCTTCCTAGAGGGGATTGGATAAACATGTGCAGCAGAGAAAAAGAAGAAGATGGTATTGAATTTATATCCCGCCCTCCACTCCAAAGAGTCTCAGAGCGGCTCACAATCTCCTTTCCCTTCCTCCCCCACAACAGACACCCTGTGAGGTAGGTGGAGCTGGAGAGGGCTCTCACAGCAGCTGCCCTTTCAAGGACAACCTCTACCAGAGCTATGGTTGACCCAAGGCCATGCTAGCAGGTGCAAGTGGAGGAGTGGGGAATCAAACCCGGTTCTCCCAGATAAGAGTCCGCACACTTAACCACTACACCAAACTGGCTCTCCACACCAAACTGGCTCCATCAGAGGTCCATCAGTGGCTATTTTTTGTTGTTCAGTCGCCACAGCGTATTGGTGGAACTCTTTGTCTGGGGCAGTGATGATCTGTGTTCTTGGTGCTTGGGGCGGGAAACAGTGGGAGGGCTTCTAGTGTCCTGGCCCCACTGATGGATCTCCTGATGGCGCCTGGGTTTTTTGGCCACTGTGTGACACAGAGTGTTGGACTAGGTGGGCCATTGGCCTGACCCAACATGGCTTCTCTTATGTTCTTCTGTGACACAGAGTGTTGGACTGGATGTGCCATTGGCCTGGTCCAACATGGCTTCTCTTATGTTCTTCTGTGACACAGAGTGTTGGACTGGATGGGCCATTGCCCTGATCCAACATGGCTTCTCTTATGTTCTTCTGTGACTCAGAGTGTTGGACTGGATGGGCCATTGGCCTGATCCAACATGGCTTCTCTTATGTTCTTATGTCTGGGGCAGTGATGCTCTGTATTCTTGGTGCTTGGGTGAGGGGCAACAGTGGGAGGACTTCTAGTGTCCTGGCCCCACTGATGGACCTCCTGATGGCACCTGGGTTTTTTGGCCACTGTGTGACACAGAGTGTTGGACTAGGTGGGCAATTGGCCTGATCCAACATGGCTTCTCTTATGTGCTTAGGATGCAAGTCAGTATGGGCACAGTTTGTGTCTGTGTGTGAAGGGGATGGGAAGAAGGCCATGGGAGGGGCCCACAGGGGTGGAAAACCGCTGGCCTCCCCTTATCTCACTGTGGCTTCAAGCAAGAAGCACCAGCCGTGTTTCTGTCCAAGGCCTTTTCCCTTCCTCGCTCAGTAATGCACTTGAAAAGCTCACTTGACTGCGCCAAAGAATGCGCAGAGTCATTTTGTTCATGGCTCCTCTGGGTTTTGCCACACTCATCAGGGATCTGTGGGTAAACCTGAGTGTACTGGAATGAACTGTGCGTTTGTCAACATGGGCATGGGGCACTTAAAACGTTTCGGTGTACTCTTGCAAAAAATTACGTGCAGTGGTTCTTAGAAGCATGCGCCCCTGTTCTCCTGTGTGCTAAGTGTTCTCCATTAGCCCCTGCTTAGTTGTGGTCTCTTGGGAGGGCGATGCTTTTGGGAATGCAGGCAGGAAACAGCGTTGTCGCTGTCAGGAACGCTCAACAGCTGTGCTGATGGAGGCAGTACAGTGTAGTGGTTTAAGTGTGGGAGCAGAATATAATGTCAGGTAGCAGAGATAAACTTTGTAAAGGACACAGACAAACACAGTTAAAGATACTTTAAAAACTTAAAATAAAACATGCTTAAAAGATTAGCATTCTTGCAATGTTTTGTTTATTTTACAGTTTCTGATAACTGGCACTTCTTGCGCTGAATTATTGCATCAAGATCTGGAGATAGCATCTGTGCTGTAGCAATCTTGAGTATGCTGTTCAGGTGTGCATCTGTAAGTTGCAAACCTAGTTTTGCATTAGTGACATTGATTACCGAACTCTCATGGTGAATGCTTTGAGCCTAAGACCCAGGGGAAAACATGAAATGGCTGGGCATTGCGCGCTTTTGTATACAAGTTGCTTCATGTGCTGGTCAGTGAATGGAGAAAATAGAGGCTTTGCTCTTTAGCTCTTGTGCAGTTGAACAAGCCTGGCAAAGCAAGCTGTGATGCAGAAGGAAGCAAGAGAGAGAGAAGGAAGCTGATGACAGTGAGTTGCTCCCGGGCCTGATAGGAGCTTTCAGGGGGTCTGATCTGGCCCTCAGGCCATGAGTTTGACATCCCTGCTTTAGACAGTTACAAGTTTTTTGGGGGGTATCGGCTTTTCAGAGTCTTTTTGGTCTCTAAGTTGGACTTGAATCTAGCTTTCTTATTCTGCAGTGGAAGCTTATTGGGTGACATTGGGCTCAGTTAGTGTCTCTTAGCTTAGCCTACATTGCAGGGTGGTTGTGAGGATAAAACAGGGAGGAGAAAGCCGTGTTGCTTCGCTGCAGTCCCTGGAGCTTAGCCTACATTGCAGGGTGGTTGTGAGGATAAAACAGGGAGGAGAAAGCTGTGTTGCTTCGCTGCAGTCCCTGGAGGAAGGGTGGGGTAAGATAGATGGGAGATGAGTTTGGGATCCCACAGGCCAGGATACTACCAAATTGACAGATTTCCCCCCCCCCCCCCATATGTTTTGCAAACAGGAAGCGTGAGGAACTGATGGGACTTGGCCTTTTGTCTTCAAAGGCCAAAGGATCTTCCTGCATTTCTCTTGTTCCTTTGGGGATTTCTCAGGCCTTCCAATTGGCTGAGAGCCCAATAGAAGCTCCACGTGCGGGGCCAGCTCCAGAGCCGGGCATGGCGTTGGCAGTTTGGTGCCAGGGAATCTGGCCTTCTCTCGTGCTCCTTTGTTCAGAACAGCTTGGTCTTGCTCTCCCGGCCAGGGCTTGCTGCACACTTCTATCCCTGCTGGAGCCAGTTTGTCTGGAATTAATTGTCCGGCCCTTGAAACTAACCCTAAGACTCATTTGGACTCAGACTTCCTGCTTCTGCTCTTGGTAGAGAAGAAGATGATTATATTGGATTTATATCCCGTCCTGTACTCTGAATCTCAAGATAGTCAGTCTCCTCTACCTCCCCCCCCACCAACGCACACCCTGTGAGGTGGGTGGGGCTGAGAGAACTCTCCCAGAAGCTGCCCTTTCAAGGACAACTCCTACGAGAGCTATGGCTGACCCAAGACCATTCCAGCAGCTGTGAGTGGAGGAGTGGGGAATCAAACCCGGTTCTCCCAGATAAGAGTCCGCACACTTAACCACTACACCAAACTGGCTCTTTCAACCACCCTTTCAAGGACAACCTCTGCCAGAACTATGGCTGACCCAAGGCCATTCCAGCAGCTGCAAGTGGAGGAGCGGGGAATCAAACCCGGTTCTCCCAGATAAGAGACCACCCACTTAACCACTACACCAAACTGGGGATCTCTTGGAATTGCAGCTTATTTCCAGACTTTAGCAGTCAGTTCTGGAGAAAAATTGATGTTTTGGAGGGTAGACTCTGTGGCATTGTACCTCTCTGAAGTTGCTCTCCTCCCTGGGCTCCGTCTCCAAATCTCCAGGAGTTTCCCGGCCTGGATCTAGTGACCCTGCCCCTCACAAGTGGCGGGGGGTGGGGGTGGGGAGAACCTGACAACCCTAGCTCTTGGAGGTTATCCTGGCAAAGTGTCCTTCGACGACGCCAAATAGACCAGCTCCTTTTCCAGAGTAGGTGGTTTGCGATCAGTTCCGGCTTCTTGTTGCCTCTCGTTAAATGCATGCAGATGCACCTCTGTGATTGTCAGGGGTGGCCAAACTGTGGCTCAGGTGCCACATGTGGCTCTTTCACACACATTGTGTGGCTCTCAAAGCCCGCACTACCCCACAGGCTGGCTTGGAGAAGGCATTTGTCTCTTTAAATCACTTCTCCAAGTCAGCCAGTGGTTTGGAGAATGCATTTAAAGTTGCTTTATTTCCACCTCTCTCTGCCCTATTTTTTCCTTCCTTCCTTCCTTCCTTCCTTCCTTCCTTCCTTCCTTCCTTCCTTCCTTCCTTCCTTCCTTCCTTCCTTCCTTCCTTCCTTCCTTCCTTCCTTCCTTCCTTCCTTCCTTGTCTTGTGGCTCTCCCAACATGTGACATTTGTGTCTCGCAACTCTCAAGCATCTGACATTTATTGGATGTGGCTCTTACAGTAAGCAAGCTTGGCCACCCCTCGTGATTGTGCTTCTTTTTAAACAGGGTTGGACATTTCCTCCCCTGTTGCTTGGTGCTCATTGTTTCGGCGGTGACTTTGAGTAAGCCAGGCGGGCAGTGATTCTGTGCTTCCTTGTGAGCGATTCTGGCTAACTTTCCTGCTAACTGGTGGAGGTTACTGGCACAGAGATTGGAGGCTGGGCGCTCGTCAGTGCAGTCCTCGGTGCATTAGCTTTGTGGATTTAATTAAGTACATGGTTCCGAAGGAGCGTGCCTGCAGTTTCCCCCGGCACAGTACGTGCGTGCACCCACAGGCCATGTGTGCAGCGGTGGGCCGATCCCGATGCGGTCAATCCCACCGTGCCCCCGGTTAAGTATCCGTATGTGTGGGATTTGCGAGCGTCTGCAGAGAAAGATGCGATTGTAGGACTGTGAACGCATGTGGGCTTTTTGTTTATGCTGGAGAGCATGGGATGTTGGGTGTGGTGTGTTTGCTCCTCCCCTTGGCCGCCTGTGCGCATGCATGCTGGCTCCGAGGCAGACGGAATCTCAGCGGAGAGGGTGGCTCGGGCTGGCAGCCAGGAATCTGCTGTCTCTGGTGTAGGTGGAGGCCGGACGGTGACCCTCGCCCCCCAGGAGACAATTTGATCACTTCCGGACATAAACGGGGCCCTTGTGGGGGTTATAGGTTGAGGACGAGAGAGGGCGGGGGAAAGCACTATTGCTTTCTAAGTATAGCCGTCCTGGAACTCTCCATGGGGGCCAGAGAAGGGAACCTAGGGCCCCTCCACGCCAGATTGGGCTTGGAACCATGTTCATTGCTGTGCCCACTAGCTCACACTGCCTGCCTTTTGGGACTCTGGCCCAGAAACATTTGTGGGGGGTCCTGTCTGGACTCCTGACTTCTTCAGACATGGGGGCGAAACTCTGGCTTGGAAAAGGCACAGCAGCTGTCCCAGGGAATTGATTAGCGGCTTGGCTCACTGTGCCATGATGATACTGGATTTATAACCCACCCTCCACTCTGAGTCTCAGAGCAGCTTACAATCTCCTTGACGTTCCTCCCCCACAACAGACACCCTGTGAGGCGGGTGGGGCTGAGAGAGTTCTCCCAGCAGCTGCCCTTTCAAGGACAACTCCTGCGAGAGCTATGGCTGACCCAAGGCCATTCCAGCAGCAGCAAGTGGAAACCCGGATAAGAGTCCGTGCACTTCACCAATACACCAAACTGGCTCTTTCAACCACCCTTTCAAGGACAGCCTCTGCCAGAGCTATAGCTGAGCCAAGGCCATTCCAGCAGCTGCAAGTGGAGGAGTGGGAAATCAAACCTAGTTCTCCCGGATAAGAGTCCACTTATCCGCGCACTTAACCACTACACCAGACTGGCGCTCTCTCCCCCCCTTGCCCCACTTTGTGGCCCACATGCCAGTGGCGGCCATGACCCTTCTCTAAGCTGGCAACAACCCCTGCCCCTGATGCCCTAGGAGGTGCCCAGGGGGGCACTGTGCCCAGGCTAAGCGGGCAGTTTTGGCCTGCCCCGAGCCCTCTCTGGCATCGCTCTCCGGCTGCGATGGAGCAGCTGGGGCCGTGGGGGTTTACCTCTGAGCCACGGCTCGGAGCTGTTGATCTGGCTGGTCTCCTTTTCGTGTCTGGCGGGGCCGCTCTGGAGTCCTTTCTGTTCTGGGAGGACACATGATCCCCCCCCTTTCCTCCCTCCTTCCAGGCGTCACTCTCTTCCCAGAGCTGTGGGAGGCAAACCTTCCCTGACGCCCAATCTCTGCTCTCTCCCTCCCCGTTTTCTGGCTCTGAGCTGGATGGCGGCCCAGAAAGAGGAAAAAGGACGGTGGCTGGCGGGGCTGTTAATCTCTCAATGGGCCAGAAGATTGCTTTCCCACCCGCCCCCCCCTTCCTCGGCGGCTCCTTCTAAGGAGGTGTGAATGGCAATCCCAGTGGTCTACATTATAGGGGGGGGGGCAGTGCCAGATTAAACCCTGTGGAGGCCCCCTAGGCAGTCAAAATTGAGGGGGTGGGGCTTGCAATTTATCTCAGAGTTGGAGCGCCCACCCCACTGCCCCGTGGCCTCCGCTGCAGCCTCCTTCTCAAAAGTCCCTTTGATGAAGCTGTGGGGGAGAGGCAGAGAGAGGCAAACTTGGCAACGATGCCAGCAGCAGCCGCACCAGGCAAGTCGGGCAAAGAGCGGCTCCGTTGCTGACTGCGTGTGCAGGCTGGGAGGGCCGCAAGCAGGGGGAAAGCCCGGGGCCTCTAAAAGCGTGGGGCGCCATATGTGGTGGACTTGAGAAAAAGCGAAAGAGTATTGGAAGATGATACAACAAGAAATCTCCAAAATTTTGGGCTATGGCTTTAAGAAAACTGCAGAGACTTTTTTGCTTGGATTACAATTAGAAAAATTTCCAAAGGAAGATAGGGCTTTAATTTGGTACTTGCTCTCAGCTGCTAGGACATTGTATGCGCAGCTGTGGAAACAAGGAAAAATACCAGAGAAATGGGATTGGATTGTGAAAGTTTTATCATGGAGTGAGATGGACAAATTAACTAAAACCTTAAGAGACTATGATGTAGACATATTCAAAAAGGAGTGGAAGAAATTTAAAGGATATATGGCGAAAGAGTGGAAAGTTGAACGATTGGACAATTTTTTAGTATTAATGAGAAAAGTAAAGTATTGAACTTTGATAGATTAGTGGTACCTTTATAATTGAACTCAAATTAATAACTTCGGGGAAGTCAAATATTGGAGGGGGGGTAGAATTATCATATGGGTTAGTATAGAAAAAGACAACTAAATATTGTAACCATATGTTATTAATAAATTGTTAAAACATAAAAGCGTGGGGGCCCATAGGCCAGTTTCTCCTTGGCCTAATTGTTAATCCGCCCCTGGGGGGGCGGGGAAGAAGAGGAGGGAGATTCTTTGAGAGAAAGTAGGAGAGGCACAGAGATGAGATTGAAATCGTATGCCTCTGGGATTGGCCGAGGGAGAGACAGGCCCATCAGAGTGGGAGATCACTTGAGGCCAGCTAGCCTGACCCCAGTTTGCAAGGCATTGCTAGCTGCTACCCAAATCTCTCTCCGACCTTCATCGGCTCGCACAATCCAAACCAGCGTGGATGTGGCAGAGAGCAGGGGCCCTGTAAGGGACACCCATCCGTTCCAAACCATACCTGGAATGAAGAGGTCTCTCTCTCACCTCCGAATGTCAGTTCCTATGCAAGAGCAGAATCTTTATTTTATTTATTTATTTCCGTAGATTTATAGGCCGCCCTTTCACATAGTGCAGGGGTGGCCAACAGTAGCTCTCCAGATGTTTTTTGCCTACAACTCCCATCAGCCCCAGCCATTGGCCATGCTGGCTGGGGCTGATGGGAGTTGTAGAAGAAGAAGATAAGAAGAAGATATTGGATTTATATCCCGCCCTCCACTCCGAAGAGTCTCAGAGCGGTTCGCAATCTCCTTACCTTCCTCCCCCACAACAGACACCCTGTGAGGTAGATGAAGATATTGGATTTATATCCCGCCCTCCACTCTGAAGAGTCTCAGTGCGGCTCACAATCTCCTTTAACTTCCTCCCCCACAACAGACACCCTGTGAGGTGGGTGGGGCTGGAGAGAGCTCTCACAGCAGCTGCCCTTTCAAGGACAACCTCTGCCAGAGCTGTGGCTGACCCAAGGCCATTCCAGCAGGTGCAAGTGGAGGAGTGGGGAATCAAACCTGGTTCTCCCAGATAAGAGTCCACACACTTAACCACTACACCAAACTGGCTCCCCGCAAACTGGCACCAAGAAGACAGAGTTGTAGCCAAACAAAAACATTTGGAGAGCTACCGTTGGCCACCCCTGCCTTAGTGAACTCAGGGAGGTTTCCAACACAATAAAACAAACCAATTTGCAACAATTTAAAATTAAGACAAGTAAGCCACAGCTCACATTAAGTGGGGCGGCATAGTTGGTATAAACCAGGGGTGGCCGACGGTAGCTCTCCAGATGTTTTTTTGCCTACAACTCCCATCAGCGCCACCCATCGGCCATACTGGCTGGGGCTGATGGGAGTTGTAGGCAAAAAACATCTGGAGAGCTACCGTTGGCCACCCCTGGTATAAAGAGATCGATTAGGCTTACTTGTCCCAACTTAGGTGTTCCAATCCTGGCTGTATTGGTTTCAAGGAAGCAGTAGGATGCAATCGGTGCAGGAGGCCCTGTTTAAATGATAGGATGCCCGTCTGCCTCAGCCGTAGGCCCGATGGAACAGCTCCGTCTTACAGGCCCTCCGGAATGGTAACAAATCCTGGAGGGCCCGAACCTCCACTGGGAGCCGATTCCACCAGGTCGGGGCCAGTGCCAAAAAAGCCCTGGCCGAGGCAAGCCAGATGTCCTTTGGGCCAGGGATGGTCAGAAGATGTTGGCTATCTCCTGATCCATCCCGCTTCCCCACCGGCTACCTCTCAAGCTGGGATGTGCAGCTGGCTTTCATTCATTCCTGCACTGTGCAGGGGTTGGACTAGATGACCATTGGGATCCCTTCCAGTTCTGTGTTTCTGCCCTTTATGAGCACAGTTGGTTTCTCACTGTGCTTTTTTCAATTCTCCAAAACATTTCTATCTGTGCGGAGACATGGGTTCTGAAGGAGATTTGGGCAATTACCTAGTGTGTGTGTGTTGTTACGTGCGTGCTTGCTGTGGGGATGTTTGTGAATCCGTTTGTGAATCCGTCTGAGTGAGCGTTTGCTTCGATTCCTTTACGAACAGAAAAGAAGCCATGTTGGAGCAGGCCAATGGATTATCCAGTCCAACACTCTGTGTCACACAGGGGTCAAAACCCAGGTGCCATCAGGAGGTCCATCAGTGGGGCCAGAACGCCAGAAGCCCTCCCACGGTTCTCCCTCCAAGCACCAAGAACACAGAGCATCACTGCCCCAAACATAAGAACTTAAGAGAAGCCGTGTTGGATCAGGTTGATGGCCCATCTAGTTTAATACAGTGGCCAAAACCCAGGTGCCATCAGAAGGTCCACCAGTGGGGCCAGGACACTAGAAGCCCTCCCACTGTTGCCCCCCCACCCAGCGCACCAAGAAGACAGAGCATCCCTGCCCCAGACATAGTCTTCCATCTCTACCTTGTGGCTAGAAGCCAATGAGGGACCTCTGCTCTATATGTTGATCCAGTTCCCCCCTTCTTGTGTTATGTCCGGTTGTGTGTTTGTGTTTGCATATGCTTGTGTAGGAGGGACATTGGATGTGCCTGGAATTTGTTGGGGAGATCTTTTGCAGGGTCTTTTTTTGTACCTGAGGGAAATGGTTCCAAGCAGCATTGTGTGGATGGTCTTTGTACTTTTCTTGAAGATGGTTTCAGAGAGCAGCCATGTCGATCTGCAGTTGAAGAGCTGAATTTGGGTCTCAGAGCACTCATGAGCTCTCAAGAGTCCAAACTCCCTACATCTGAAACGACAGTTGATTCTCAAAAGTGTATACTGTAGAAATCTTGTTGGTCTGCTGGGTTCGAATTGAGCTGTACTTTCCTTGGCAACGATTGAGTTTTCTGTAATTATGCCTTGCTTGAACCTCCCAGCTTTTTGACTGCTTACCATTTTTCCCCCTTCGTAGCCTTATATATGTATATACAGACATGCAATCTGTCTGTGAAGAAGAAGATGATGATATTGGATTTATACCCCGCCCTCCACTCTGAATCTCATAGTCTCAAAGCAGCTTACAATCTTCTTTGCCTTCCTCCCCTACAACAGACACTACCTGTGAGGTAGATGGGGCTGAGAGAGCTCTCCCAGAAGCTGCTCTTTCAAGGACACCTCTGCGAGAGCTATGTCTGACCCAAGGCCATTCCAGCAGCTGCAAGTGGAGGAGTGGGAGAATCGACACCCTGTGAGGTGGGTGGGACTGAGAGAGCTCTCCTAGAAGCTGCCTTTTCAAGGATAACTCTGCGAGAGCTATGTCTGACCCAAGGCCATTCCAGCAGCTGCAAGTGGAGGAGTGGGGAATCGACACCCTGTGAGGTGGGTGGGACTGAGAGAGCTCTCCTAGAAGCTGCCTTTTCAAGGACAACTCTGCGAGAGCTATGTCTGACCCAAGGCCATTCCAGCAGCTGAAGTGGAGGAGTGGGAGAATCGACACCCTGTGAGGTGGGTGGGACTGAGAGAGCTCTCCTAGAAGCTGCCTTTTCAAGGACAACTCTGCGAGAGCTATGTCTGACCCAAGGCCATTCCAGCAGCTGCAAGTGGAGGAGTGGGAGTATCGACACCCTGTGAGGTGGGTGGGACTGAGAGAGCTCTCCTAGAAGCTGCCTTTTCAAGGACAACTCTGCGAGAGCTATGTCTGACCCAAGGCCATTCCAGCAGCTGCAAGTGGAGGAGTGGGGAATCGACACCCTGTGAGGTGGGTGGGATTGAGAGAGCTCTCCTTGAAGCTGCCCTTTCAAGGACAACTCTGTGAGAACTATGGCTGACCCAAGGCCATTCCAGCAGCTGCAAGTGGAGGAGCAGGGAATCACTCCTTTATTTTATTTTATTTTATAATTTTATTGTTTTACTGTTTTTAGAATTTTATTTAATTGTTACCTATTGTTTAAATTATTGTATAATCTGTTATATTGATTGATGCTGTTAGCCGCCCTGAGCCTGCCTCGGCGGGGAGGGCGGGATATAAATGAAATGTATTATTATTATTAGAGGAGAGTATGCGCACTTCGCTGCTGCACCAAACTGGCTCTCGGAGCATCTGGTGAAGTGGGCTGCAGTCCATGCAAGCTTAAACTCGACCAGAAACATGTTGGTCTTCCAGGTGTGGCAAAACACCTGTTCATTTTTGCGTTGCCAGAGGAAGGCAGCTGCTGCACTGGAATGATTCCCCCGTGTCCCAGGCGGGCCTGTGGGTGTGAACGAGGACTGACGTGCAAAGCTTTCCTCCCCGCTAGGGAGTTGCCGTTCTTGCCTGCACTGAGATTCTGCAGGGGTTGGGGGAAGAGGCCAGCAGGGCGAAGTGGTGGACCAGTATTGGAGCTCTCTGGGTGACCTTTGGCACACTCTCATCTGTACCTACCTCCCAGGACTGTCGTGAGGATAAAATGGAGGCAAGGGGGAGGGCCTAAATGAGTTAAATAAATAAGCCGTATTCCCCTGGTAGCAGCTTGGTGGAAAAGGCCGAACTTGGCGTGTGCTTTCTTTTCTCCTTCCTTGCTGAGATGGAGCACCCGCTGGAGTGTGTGTGTGTTTTATCTGGCCGCCATCCCCTGCCTGTCTTTTCTGCTTGGAGAGACATCTCAGCACCTTCCGCACATGATTGCCTGTGGCATTCCGGATTCACTTCAAGGTGTTGAGAGAGCTCTCCTGGAAGCTGCCTTTTCAAGGACAACTCTGCGAGAGCTATGTCTGACCCAAGGCCATTCCAGCAGCTGCAAGTGGAGGAGTGGGAGAATCGACACCCTGTGAGGTGGGTGGGACTGAGAGAGCTCTCCTAGAAGCTGCCTTTTCAAGGACAACTTCCAGGTGCTGGTCATAACCTTTAAAGCCCTATAAGGCCTGGGACCTGTCTACCTTCGGGATCGCCTCTCCCCAGAGAGCACGACATCTGGGGTCCCGAAATCTTCTAAAGATCCCCGGACCGAAAGAGGCTCCACCACCAGAGCCAGAGCGTTCTCGATAATAGCTCCCTCTCCGTGGAATGCCCTCCCCGAAAACATCAGGGCCCCGTGGGACCTGCCACAGTTCCTCGGGGCCTGTAAGACCGAACTGTTCAACGGTTGAGGGGAGGTGGCTGTTATTCTACAGCACCGACAATCTCACTGAACGAACATAATTGAAACCAGAAACGTTAGCGGTCCCCAACCTTTTTGGCACCAGGGACCAGTTTTGCAGAAGACAGTTTTTTCACGGCCTGGGGGAATGGTGATGGTTTCAGGATGATACAATTGTGCACATTATTTCTATTAGTTTGGTGTGGTAGTTAAGTGTGTGGACTCTTATCTAGGAAAACTGGGTTTGATTCCCCACTCCTCCACTTGCAGCTGCTGGAATGGCCTTGGGGGAACCATAGCTCTTGCAGAGTTGTCCTTGAAAGGGCAACTTCTGGAAGAGCTCTCTCAACCCCACCCACCTCACAGGGTGTCTGTTGTGGGAGAGGAAGGTAAAGGAGATGGTGAGCCACTCTGAGACTCTGAAATTCAGAGTTGAGGGCAGGATATAAATCCAATGTCCTATTCTTATTTTTACTACTATTATGAAATAATTATACAACTCATGGCCCGGTTGCTAACAGGTCACGGACCAGTACTGGTCCATGGCCCGGGAGTTGGGGACCCCTGCATTAGAACATCCAGAACATCAACGTGCATCTTGGACTTTTAATGACTATAAAATGTATGGAAATGATTTTATTGTATACTGTATTTTTGATATTTTGTGATGCTTTTATTTGTTGTTAGCTGCCCGGAGCCTGTCAGGGGAGGGCGGGATAGAAATCTGATTAAATAAATAAATGATGCTCTTCCTGTTACCCAGAATCCCTCTCTCCGTCCCGCGGGGTCTCCTCTGGTTGCCGGTCCCCCTCCCTTTTGGCTCCGCGAGCCGTGCTGCTGGCGCTTGCCAGCTTTTTCCTCCCTCGATCGGTTTTGAAGTCTAAAATCCATTTAAGTCAAGAGGGAGGGAAAGTTACTGCCTCTAAAGCCCCGTGCGTTTAACAGTAAATCCTCTTTACTGCTTTGACACAGCCTCTTAGCCCCGGCTGTTGCCGCAGGGAGGGGAGGCGCCCAACTGTGCGGGGCTCTCCCAGGTCGGAGGCAGGTCAGGAAGGAAGTGTGTGTGTGTGTGTGTCTGTGCGTGTGCATGTGCATGTGCGTGCGTGTTTTGGAAAGCAGCGTGGATGTGATGCATTAACAGGGTTTTTGCAAGGAAGAAACGGGGAGGGAGGCTGTACGCCAGCCAGCCTGTTAACCGTGTCAGTGATTTCTTTTGTTTACTTCATCGGTGCCCTACCTTTCTCCCCAGTGGGGACAACAAAGTGGCTTTCCTCATTCCCCTCTCCTTGGGTTTCATCTTCCCCGCGAGGTAGGTTAGGCCGAGAGACCCAAGGTCACCCGACAAGCTTCCATGGCACGAGTGGGGATTAGAACCTGGGTCTCCCACGTGCTAGCCCACCGCAAGTGTCTGCCAATGGTGTCCCTCGGGGCGTGCAGCTCAGACAGAGGTGGTTTAAGGGCTGGGGCCTTCGTATGAACATTATACTGAATCAGACCCTCGGTCCATCACAGTCAATATTATTTTCTCAGACTAGCAGCAGCTCTCCAGGGTCTCACGCTGAGGTTCTTCACGCCTATTTGCCTGGACCCTTTTTTAGTTGGAGATGCCGGGGGTTGAACTGGGGACCTTCTGCTTCCCAAGCAGATGCTCTACCACTGAGCCACAGCCCCATTCATGGCTCTCCAGGGTCTCAAGCTGAGGTTTTTCACGCCTATTTGCCTGGACCCTTTTTTAGTTGGAGAAGCTGGGGATTGAACCGGGGACCTTCTGCTTCCCAAGCAGATGCTCTACCACTGAGCCACAGCCCCATTCATGGCTCTCCAGGGTCTCAAGCTGAGGTTTTTCACGCCTATTTGCCTGGACCCTTCTTAGTTGGAGATGCCGGAGGTTAAACCTGGGACTTTCTGCTTACCGAGAAGATGCTCTACCACTGAGCCACCGTCCCTCCCCTACACTGTGCTATGTAGTGGGTGGACTTCATGCTTAGGGATTACAACCACACTGTGAAACCCTCAAGGGGGGAGGCTTCGGGCTTTGTTTGGTGACCGAGACTCAAAGTGGCTTTCAGAACACCCTGCTCCCCCTCCTCCATTGTTGTGCAATGACAACCCTGTGAGGTAGGCGAGGATGAGAATTTGTAACAGGTCCAAGGTCATCCAGCAAGCTGGAAGTGGGGATTCGAATCCAGGTCTCCCAGAGTTGTAGTCTTCCTCTCTATTCACCACACCACGCCGGCATGGGCACCAGTTCCAGTGCAGAGGATAAGAGGAGCAACCTCTGCACTTGTGTCCAGCAGTTCTGGGGCACGGGTGACCACGCTGTGATTCAGGAGCCACATGTGGCTCTTTCACACATATTTTGTGGCTATCGATGCCTCTACCACCTGTTGGCTAACATTTCTTCAAATCACATTTAAAGAATGCATTTAAATTTGCTTTTTTCCCACCTCTCTTTCCCTCCTCCCCCATCTTCCTTCCTTCCTTCCTTCCTTCCTTCCTTCCTTCCTTCCTTCCTTCCTTCCTTCCTTCCTTCCTTCCTTCCTTCCTTCCTTCCTTCCTTCCTTCCTTCCTTCCTTCCATCCATCCCAAACATTTGATGTTCATGTCTTGCGACCTTCAGGCATCTTACGTTTATTCTCTGAGAGCCAGTTTGGTGTAGTGGTTAAGCGTGCGGACTTTTATCTGGGAGAACCAGGTTTGATTCCCCACTCCTCCACTTGCAGCTGCTGAAATGACGTCGGGCCAGCCATAGCTTTAGCAGAGCTGTCTTTGAAAGGGCAGCTTCTGTGAGAGCTCTCTCAGTCCCACCTACCTCACTGGATGTTTGTAGTGGGGGAGGAAGATAAAGAAGATTATGAGCCACTCTTAGGGAGGGACGGTGGCTGAGTGGTAGAGCATCTGCTTGGTAAGCAGAAGGTCCCAGGTTCAATCCCCGGCATCTCCAACTAAAAACGGTCCAGGCAAATAGGCATGAAAAACCTCAGCTGGAGGCTCTGGAGAGCCGCTGCCAGTCTGAATAGTGAAGACTGACTTTGATGGACTGAGGGTCTGATTCAGTATAAGGCAGCTTCATAAGTTCTTAGATTCAGAGTAGAGGGTAAGAACATAACATAAGAGAACACATGTTGGATCAGGCCAGTGGCCCATCCAGTCCAACACTCTGTGTCACACAGTGGCCACAAGAAAACACCCAAAACCTAAGTGCCATCAGGAGGTCCACGAGTGGGGCTAGAAGTCCTTCCACTGTGCCCCCCCTCCAAGCACCAAGAATACAGAGCATCACTTGCCCCAGACAGAGAGTTCCAACCGTATGTTGTGGCTAATAACCACTGATGGACCTCTGCTCCAGATGTTTATCCAGCCCCCTCTTGAAGCTGGCTATGCTTGCAGCCGCCGCCCCCTCCTGTGGCAGTGAATTCCACATATTCATCACCCTTTGGGTGAAGAAGAACTTCCTTTTATCCATTCTAACCCGACTGCTCAGCAATTTCATTGAATGTCTTCTACATTAAGCAAGTTTGGCCACCCCTGTACTGGGGCTTGGCACCTCCTTGGTATGGGGGAATATCCCTGTTCTGTGTCTGGTGGTGGTGGGGGGGAGCTCAATCTGGCTCTACCAGATCTCTCGTGCTGCATCGAACCACAGCGGGGAGTACATCTGCCTCCCTTTCATCTCTGAGCTTGTTGTAGGAAGCTGCTTTGCTCGCTGCACTTGCGGATTGACAGATGTGGGGAGAAGGGTCGAGTGCAAAGATATGTGCTCTCCGGGGGATGAAGCACCGGGCTGGTTGCTCTCCTGCTCGCCTGCTCTGAGGAGGAGAGCTGCTCGGATTATTCCTTGCGGTTCGAAATCCTTTCTGCAGCACGGAAGTCGCAGTGCCGAAGTGCTTTCCAGTTTGTACTGTTCTCATGTACAGGCCTCTCTGTGCAGCTGGGTTATTCAAAGAGGAGCTGTGGTTCCGTGGCAGAGCCCCCACTTTGCACGCACGAGGCCGCGAGTTCAATTCCTGAAACTGCCTGTTCAACAATTGCACGGAGCAGGCGTAGAGGAAAGATGATGATGATGATATTGGATTTATATCCCGCTCTATACTCTGAATCTCAGAGTGGCTCACAATCTCCTTTCCCTTCCTCCCCCACAACAGACACCCTGTGAAGTGGGTGGGGCTGGAGAGAGCTCTCACAGCAGCTAACCTTTCAAGGACAATCTCTGCCAGAGCTATGGCTAACCCAAGGCCATTCCAGCAGCTGCAAGTGGAGGAGTGGGGAATCAAACCTGGTTCTCCCAGATAAGAGTCCACGCACTTAACCACTACACCAAACTGGTTCTTTCAACCACCCTTTCAAGGACAACCTCTGCCAGAGCTATGGCTGACCCAAGGCCATTCCAGCAGCTGCAAGCAGAGGAGTGGGGAATCAAACCCGGTTCTCCCAGATAAGAGTCCACGCACTTAACCACTATACCAAACTGGCTCTTTCAACCACCCTTTCAAGGACAACCTCTGCCAGAGCTTTGGCTGACCCAAGGCCATTCCAGCAGCTGCAAGTGGAGGAGTGGGGAATCAAACCCGGTTCTCCCAGATAAGAGTCCACGCACTTAACCACTACACCAAACTGGCTCTTTCAACCACCCTTTCAAGGACAACCTCTGCCAGAGCTGTGGCTGACCCAAGGCCATTCCAGCAGCTGCAAGTGGAGGAGTGGGGAATCAAACCCGGTTCTCCCAGATAAGAGTCCACGCACTTAACCACTACACCAAACTGGCTCTTTCAACCACCCTTTCAAGGACAACCTCTGCCAGAGCTTTGGCTGACCCAAGGCCATTCCAGCAGCTGCAAGTGGAGGAGTGGGGAATCAAACCCGGTTCTCCCAGATAAGAGTCCACGCACTTAACCACTACACTAAACTGGCTCTCAAGGCCTGTCTGTGTCTTGAGAGCTGCTGCTCGGCAGAGTAAACACCCCCGCAGCTCTGCATGAGCATGAACGTTTATAACAGGGAGCTCTCTGTGAGCTTCGTGGGGGCAGACTCTTGAGCCACAGACTCCCGTGTGGCTCAGTGGCACAAGGTCTCAGGTTCATTCCCCGGAATCTCCAGTTGAAAGGATCGGGTAGCAGGTGATGGGGAAGATTCTGGAGATCCACTGCCAGTCTGAGCAGGTGAGACTGACTTTGAGGGACCAGTGGTCTGATTTAGTGCTGGGAACTTTCATGTGTTTCACCCTAAAGAGGCTGTCAGTTGCCTAAAAGCCTGAATCTCTAGCCTGTCCAAGTAGGCCTCGCTGGCCTGGGGCTCTCCTTTCTTCCATCCGGTTGCTTTTGGCTGGGGGTGGGGGTGGCGGCATATGCTAATGAGTTATGCTAATGAGCTCCGCCACCTTTCTACAAAACTACCCCTGGAGGTGTGATGAGATCAGGCTAGTCCGGGGCAGCCAGGTCAGGGCAAAAGGAGGGCGATGAAGTTCCCGTGATCAACTTTCCCAACTCCATGCATAATTTTTTAGAAGCCTCTGTCATGCGGCCTTTTCTGCAAACTAAACCCCCTAAGACTCCATTAGCTTTTTCTCGGGTGCTCCAGTCCTCTGCTCATTTCGGCTGCCTCTCTGGAGCTGTTTCCCGCGCCGCAATATCCTTTCCAAAGCTGTGCGCGGAATTCCAAATGCGGGTGTGCTGTCGGTCTATGCCAGTGCGCTGCGATACTGGCCTGAATCGGCTACAGTTGTCATTTTTCCAGCGGCCTGTTCTCTCTCTGCCGCTCGCTCTTCGCTAGCTGTTGTAGGTCAGCAAGGGGTGGTTCCTTCATTCCAGGTCTTTGCCCCTTCGGTTCCTGGATCGCTCATACCTCTGCTTTGCGTCCTCTGCTCTTCCGGGTTTCCAGGATTGGCTCTAACAGGGGCGGGGAACCTTTTTTCTGCCAAGGGCCATTTGGATATTTATAACATTATTTAAGAGCCATACAAAATTATCAACTTAAAAAACAGTGCTCTGCCGAAGGAGAACGATTCAGGCCGGCAAAATTAATGCAAATAATTGGTTTTCTATTTGCAATATGGGGAGAGGAAAGGGGGAAGAAAGGAAAATAAAGAAAGGGGGAAAGAAAGGGAAAGAAAGAGAAATAAAGAAATGGGGAAGAAATGGAAATAGAGGGAAGAAGAAAGGGAAATAAATGTGGGGAAGAAATGGAAATAAAGGGACGAAGAAAGGGAAATAAATAAATGTGGGGAAGAAATGGAAATAAAGGGAAGAAAGGGTAATAAATAAATGTGGGGAAGAAATGGAAATAAAGGGAAGAAAGGGTAATAAATAAATGTGGGGAAGAAATAGAAATAAAGGGAAGGAAGGGTAATAAATAAATGTGGGGAAGAAATGGAAAGAAAGGGAAATAAACAAGTGAAGGGGAAAGTTACCTGAACTGTGACAGTGACTTTTCCAGGCCCCACAGTGATTCTGGCTGGCTAGCCGGGCCCCAGGGAGGCTGCCGCATGGCTCGGATCAGCCCAGGAATCCCTGAGGGCCCAGACCAAGTGATCTCGAGAGCCATAAACGGCCCTCGGGACAGACGTTCCCCACCCCTGCTCTAACTGGACAGCACAGCTGGAAATTGCTGTGGCTTCCGCAGGTTATCTCCTACGCTGTTTCTCTTTGCGTTTTCCAGTCTGGCAACCAGGCTCAGTGCCTTAAATCCCCCCCCCCCCCAACTGTGTCAGGAAATCAAGAGGGAAATGTCTGATCCCGGCCAAGGTCAGCGGAGAATGGATCGGCTGCTGCTTTTCTGCAGGTTTCTTTCCACTTAGCACCCATTTTCTACAGCATTAACCCCTGGAGCCCTCGTGCTCTCTCGCCCCTCCCTGCCTCCCTCCCTGCCTTGCCCTTTCCCCTGCTGGCTTTGTTATCTCCCTTTCAAGCCCTGTGACCTTGTATGGGCACAATCTCTTCCTTTTATTTGTCTTCACATGTGGGGGGGGGGGGGCGCCCACGCAGAGCTCCCCTGCTAATCTACCCAGCAAACCCCTCCCACCCTGTCCCTACTCCTCTGTGAGATTTCCAAGGCTGCGGGCTCCCAAAAATAACATCACGTCCCCAGCAGCTGAAATGCAAACCGAAACGCAAGCACCCATTTTGGTAGCAAGGGTGCTGCGGTCAAGCTAGGGAAAGGTTTGCGTGATGACCATTGTTCCCTCTAAGCTGCAGAACCTTGTGAGCAAAAATTCTACTTTGTGAGCTACAGGCATTAAAACTGTGAGCTCCTGCATAAATTAGTGTGCTCTGGGGTCATCCTTCCTGAGCTAAGACAAAAATGTGTGGAAAGGAAAGGTCCCCTGTGCAAGCACCAGTCGTTTCTGACTCTGGGGTGACGTTGCTTTCACGTTTTCACGGCAGACTTTTTTTTTTTACGGGGTGGTTTGCCATTGCCTTCCCCAGTCATCTACGCTTCCCCCCCAGCTAGCTGGGGACTCATTTTACCAACCTCGAAAGAATGGAAGGCTGAGTCAACCTGGAGCTGGCTACCTGAACTCAGCTTCTACTGGGATCGAACTCAGGTCATGACTCGTGAGCAGAGGGCCTCAACTGCAGTACTGCAGCTTTACCACTCTGCGCCATGGGACTCCTTCAATGTAGATAGGAAAGGAAAGGTCCCCTGGGCAAGCACCAGTCGTTTCCGACTCTGGGGTGACATTGCTTTCACAACGTTTTCATGGCAGACTTTTTTTTACGGGGTGGTTTGCCATTGCCTTCCCCAGTCATCCATGCTTTCCCCAGAGCAAGCTGGGTCCTCATTTTACCCACCTCGAAAGGATGGAAGGCTGAGTCAAACTTGGGCCATTGTGTGAGCTGGAGGCTAAAAATCTGTGAGCTAGCTCACGCTAACTCAGCTTAGGGGGAACACTGGCGATGACTATTTTTATTTATTTATTTTATTTACTTTCGATTTACATCCCACCCATTCCAAATGGACCCAGGATGGCTGACATTCATAATGAAACCAACATCTGAATTTCAGGTATAAAACAACAGGATGAACAGTTATAATTTAAAACCATTTAAAACAAAGTATTGGTGCTATACAGAGTATACAGTTTTATCTGTTGATTGTCCTTCTGGTGGAATTGCCCAGTGGTGCAAAAGCGGCAGCCTTCTCCCTTAGTTGTTACAGGCCCGTTTAAAAAGTTCAGTTTTACAAGCCCTGTGGAATTGGGAGAGATCCCGCAGGGCTCTTACAGCCTCGGGGAGCACATTCTACACCATTGGTGCTGCCACTGAGAAGGCCCTGGCCCATGTAAAACCCAGTCTGGCCTCTCTTGGTCCGGGGAGGGACAATAGATTTTGAGTTCCCAAACGCAGTGCTCTATGGGGAACATATGGGGAAAGGAGGTCCATTAGATAGACAGGTTCTTGGTCATATAGGGCTTTAAAGCTCAATACCAGCACTTTGAAACGGACTCAGAACACAATAGGCAGCCAATAGGAACACCCAGACTATGGTTCTGGAAGCTAATAAGCGCAAGCGGCTCCAATTATAAGGCGTGCTTTCCTTCGTGTCGCTTGGCGGGTCGTTTTCTTCTACTGTGCGCCGACGGGCGCTGGACTGAGTGGTTTTTAAAAGCGCATCGTTTTCATCACAGCCGTCGTATATGTGGTGCCGTTGCTGTTCTCATTTTACATTGGAGTGCAAAACGGGGCATGGGGGGTATGATTCAAACCCAGGACCCCCAGGTTCATTTGAATTTTGGGACCCATTTGCAGTCGGCCTTTCTCAGTGGACCTCAAGGAGGATTACAGGTAGGGTAAGGAAAGACAGGAGCCGCGGGAAAAGACAAGAATGCTAGGAAAAGTGGAAAGCAGCAAACCCAATGAGAGATGGATTGACTCTGTCGAGGGCTTCAGTTTGCAAAACCTGAGGAAGGTTGTGAACGAGATGATGTTTGGAGGTCATTAATACATAGGTCATTCATTCATACTGCATTGAAGCCCTCTGCTCACGACCTGAGTTCGATCCAGGCGGAAGCTGGGTTCAGGTAGCTGGCTCCAGGTTGACTCAGCTTTTTATCCTTCCGAGGTCGGTCAAATGAGTCCCCAGTTTGCTGGGGGGAAAGTGTAGATGGCTGGGGAAGGCAGTTGGCAAACCACCCCGTAAAAAGTCTGCCGTGAAAAATGTAAAAGCAACATCACCCCAGAGTCGGAAACGACTGGTGCTTGCACAGGGGACTACTTTTACCTTTTTTAAAAAAAAAAATTCATAGGGTCAACACAAGCCAGAAGCGACTTAATGGCACATAATGCGCATTCACACACATGCGCGAACACACGCGCAGCTATCGAACAGCAAAATTACAAGACGTAACTAGGGAAAAGAAAGAGTCCCATAGCACCTTACAGACTGGCACTGTAGGAGCTTTTGTGAGTCACGGAGTCACGGGACTCTTGCTCCGTCCCGCTGCGACAGGCAAACTCACACAGCTACACATTTCGATCTATAAACCATAGCAAATCCCGCCCCCCCCCCCGTCGGAATTCTATTGGCTAGAATGCATTGTGAGTTCTGTTCCAGAAGTAATGCTTTGCTAGACAGTTTGCTAGCACCTGTTGCTGGCTATACTCCCCCCCCCCCAGTCTCTTTGAGGGGGGTTTTTGGCAGGGAGAAGACCCCACGGAGTTCTTGCAGAGCCTGCAATTTCACAACTGCCTTTTGGTGCTCCGGTTTTAATTGGGCTTTACAAGCAGCAGAGAGACTTCTCGACACGACGGTGTTATTTCCCTCCCCTTTCTCTCTCTTAAGGAAAAAAAAATTTTTTTTTGATTTCTTTTCTCTGGAGCTGGTGATATTTAAATATTAATGCTCGTCTCTAATTGCTGCGTTAGAAGTGTGGATTCAAGGGGAGTCGGTGGCGGAGGCGCAGGGGACGGAGGGAAAGAGCCGCCACCGTGCAGGCAGATAATTTGTGTTTTCTCAGGGCCTGTTTGTGGAGGAGAGATGTTTGTATATTTCCAGGAGGATTTGCCAGGCTGGGGGAGAGGGGAGGCGGAGGGAGAAGGAGAAAGAGCCGCGCCTGTGGAAACAGCCACCGGCCTGAGCAAGACCTGCTCTGGGAAAAGAGGAAGAGGAGGGGTGTGGGTGGGTGGGGGGCGTGCTCTCCTTTCCCCACTAGATCTGTAGCTGTCTGTTGCTTGCTTCAACAGAAGGAAGCTCCCTGCCCCAGGGAAACTACAGTTTTGGCACCCTCATGCACACTCTGCTAGTTTGGTGTACTGGTTAACTGTGTGGACTCTTATCTGGGAGAACCGGGTTTGATTCCCCACCCCTCCACTTACAGCTGCTGGGATGGCCTTGGGTCAGCCAAAGCTCTTGCGGAGGTTGTCCTTGAAAGGGTGGGCTGAAAGAGCCAGTTTGATGTAGTGGTGAAGTGTGCGGACTCTCATCTGGGAGAACCGGGTTTGATTCCCCACTCTTCCACTTGCAGCTGCTGGAATGGCCTTGGGTCAGCCATAGCTCTCGCAGAAGTGTCCTTGAAAGGGCAGCTGCTGTAAGAGCTCTCTCAGCCCCACCCACCTCACAGGGTTTGATTCCCCACTCCTCCACTTACAGCTGCTGGGATGGCCTTGGGTCAGCCAGAACTCTGACAGAGGTTGTCCTTGAAAGGGTGGTTGAAAGAGCCAGTTTGGTGTAGTGGTTAAGTGTGCGGACTCTTATCTGGAAGAACCGGGTTTGATTCCCCACTCCTCCGCTTGCACCTGCTGGAATGGCCTTAGGTTAGCCATAGCTCTTGCAGAGGTTGCCCTTGAAAGGGTGGCTGAAAGAGCCAGTTTGGTGTAGTGGTTAAGTGTGTGGACTCTTATCTGGAAGAACCGGGTTTGATTCCCCACTCCTCCGCTTGCACCTGCTGGAATGGCCTTGGGTCAGCCATAGCTCTTGCAGAGGTTGTCCTTGAAAGGGTGGTTGAAAGAGCCAGTTTGGTGTAGTGGTTAAGTGTGCGGACTCTTATCTGGAAGAACCGGGTTTGATTCCCCACTCCTCCGCTTGCACCTGCTGGAATGGCCTTAGGTTAGCCATAGCTCTTGCAGAGGTTGCCCTTGAAAGGGTGGCTGAAAGAGCCAGTTTGGTGTAGTGGTTAAGTGTGTGGACTCTTATCTGGAAGAACCGGGTTTGATTCCCCACCCCTCCACTTACAGCTGCTGGGATGGCCTTGGGTCAGCCAAAGCTCTTGCGGAGGTTGTCCTTGAAAGGGTGGGCTGAAAGAGCCAGTTTGATGTAGTGGTGAAGTGTGCGGACTCTCATCTGGGAGAACCGGGTTTGATTCCCCACTCTTCCACTTGCAGCTGCTGGAATGGCCTTGGGTCAGCCATAGCTCTCGCAGAAGTGTCCTTGAAAGGGCAGCTGCTGTAAGAGCTCTCTCAGCCCCACCCACCTCACAGGGTTTGATTCCCCACTCCTCCACTTACAGCTGCTGGGATGGCCTTGGGTCAGCCAGAACTCTGACAGAGGTTGTCCTTGAAAGGGTGGTTGAAAGAGCCAGTTTGGTGTAGTGGTTAAGTGTGCGGACTCTTATCTGGAAGAACCGGGTTTGATTCCCCACTCCTCCGCTTGCACCTGCTGGAATGGCCTTAGGTTAGCCATAGCTCTTGCAGAGGTTGCCCTTGAAAGGGTGGCTGAAAGAGCCAGTTTGGTGTAGTGGTTAAGTGTGTGGACTCTTATCTGGAAGAACCGGGTTTGATTCCCCACTCCTCCGCTTGCACCTGCTGGAATGGCCTTGGGTCAGCCATAGCTCTTGCAGAGGTTGTCCTTGAAAGGGTGGTTGAAAGAGCCAGTTTGGTGTAGTGGTTAAGTGTGCGGACTCTTATCTGGAAGAACCGGGTTTGATTCCCCACTCCTCCGCTTGCACCTGCTGGAATGGCCTTAGGTTAGCCATAGCTCTTGCAGAGGTTGCCCTTGAAAGGGTGGCTGAAAGAGCCAGTTTGGTGTAGTGGTTAAGTGTGTGGACTCTTATCTGGAAGAACCGGGTTTGATTCCCCACTCCTCCGCTTGCACCTGCTGGAATGGCCTTGGGTCAGCCATAGCTCTTGCAGAGGTTGTCCTTGAAAGGGTGGTTGAAAGAGCCAGTTTGGTGTAGTGGTTAAGTGTGCGGACTCTTATCTGGGATAACCAAGTTTGATTCCCCACTCCTCCACTTGCAGCTGCTGGAATGGCCTTGGGTTAGCCATAGCCCGGCCTTTTTTTTGAGCAGGAATGCACAGGAACGCAGTTCCGGCTGGCTTGGTGTCAGGGGGTGTGGCCTAATATGCAAATGAATCCCTGCTGGGCTTTTTCTACCAAAAAAGCCCTGGCCTTAGCTATCGCAGGAGTTGTCCTTGAAAGGGCAGCTGCTGTGAGAGGCTGAGCTGGAAGTAGGGTTCCCAATCCCCAGGTGGAGGTAGGGGACCCCCCGTTTTGGAGGCTCTCCCCCCAGCTTCAGGGTCATTGGAAAGTGGGGGAGGGGGAGGGAAATGTCTGCTGGGCACTCCATGATTCCCTATGGAGACCGATTCCCATAGGGTATAATGGAGAATTGATCCGTGGGTATCTGGGGCTCTGGGAGCAGCTGTTCGTTGAGATCGAGGCACCAAATTTTCAGCATAACATCTGTTGCCTCTCCTCAAAACACCCTCCATGTTTCAAAAGGATAATTCTAGGAGCCCCAAAAGAATTAGCTTGCCGATCCTTCATGATTTCCAATGGAGGGAAAGCATTGAAAAGGTGTGTGGTCCCTTTACATGTGATGGCCCTTTGGAGTTCAGTTGTGCTTGTCACAACCTTGCTTCTGGCTCCACCCCCAGTGTCTCCTGGCTCCAGGGCCAAAGTCTCCAGGCTCCACCCCCCAAACTCCTCAGATATTTCTTGAATTGGACCCGGCCAACCAAACTGGAAGATAAGCGGGGTTGAGCAGTTAGTGTGCTCTGACCGAGATGGGCCAGAATAGCTCAGTCTTGTCAGATCTCAGAAACTAAGCAGGGTCGGCTCAGGTTAATACCAGGGTGTCAAACTCATTTGTTATGAGGGACGAATCTGACACACGAATCTGGAGAGCAAGTTTAGTGTAGTGGTTAAGTGTGCGGACTCTTATCTGGGAGATCCGGGTTTGATTCCCCACTCCTCCACATGCACCTGCTGGAATGGCCTTGGGTCAGCCAGAGCTCTGGCAGAGGTTGTCCTTGAAAGGGCAGCTGCTGTGAGAGCCCTCTCCAGCCCCACCCACCTCACAGGGTGTCTGTTGTGGGGGAGGAAGGTAAAGGAGATTGTGAGCCGCTCTGAGACTCTTCGGAGTGGAGGGCGGGATATAAATCCAATATCTTCATCTACCTCACAGGGTGTCTGTTGTGGGGGAGGAAGGTAAAGGAGATTGTGAGCCGCTCTGAGACTCTTCGGAGTGGAGGGCGGGATATAAATCCAATATCTTCATCTACCTCACAGGGTGTCTGTTGTGGGGGAGGAAGGGAAAGGAGATTGTGAGCCGCTCTGAGACTCTTTGGAGTGGAGGGTGGGATATAAATTCAATATCTTCATCTACCTCACAGGGTGTCTGTTGTGGGGGAGGAAGGTAAAGGAGGTTGTGAGCCGCTCTGAGACTCTTCGGAGTGGAGGGCGGGATATAAATCCAATATCTTCATCTACCTCACAGGGTGTCTGTTGTGGGGGAGGAAGGGAAAGGAGATTGTGAGCCGCTCTGAGACTCTTTGGAGTGGAGGGTGGGATATAAATTCAATATCTTCATCTACCTCACAGGGTGTCTGTTGTGGGGGAGGAAGGTAAAGGAGGTTGTGAGCCGCTCTGAGACTCTTCGGAGTGGAGGGCGGGATATAAATCCAATATCTTCATCTACCTCACAGGGTGTCTGTTGTGGGGGAGGAAGGGAAAGGAGATTGTGATCCACTCTGAGACTCTTTCTCGGAGTGGATCCGGGAAATTACAGGCCAGTCAGTCTGACTTCAATACCGGGAAAGTTGGTAGAAACCATTATCAAGGACAGAATGAGTAGGCACATTGATGAACACGGGTTATTGAGGAAGACTCAGCATGGGTTCTGCAAGGGAAGATCTTGCCTCACTAACCTGTTACATTTCTTTGAGGGGGTGAACAAACATGTGGACAAAGGAGACCCGATAGATGTTGTTTACCTTGACTTCCAGAAAGCTTTTGATAAAGTTCCTCATCAAAGGCTCCTTAGAAAGCTTGAGAGTCATGGAGTAAAAGGACAGGTCCTCTTGTGGATCAAAAACTGGCTGAGTAATAGGAAGCAGAGAGTGAGTATAAATGGGCAGTCTTCGCAGTGGAGGACGGTAAGCAGTGGGGTGCCGCAGGGCTCGGTACTGGGTCCCATGCTCTTTAACTTGTTCATAAATGATTTAGAGTTGGGAGTGAGCAGTGAAGTGGCCAAATTTGCGGATGACACTAAATTGTTCAGGGTGGTGAGAACCAGAGAGGATTGTGAGGAACTCCAAAGGGATCTGTTGAGGCTGGGTGAGTGGGCGTCAACGTGGCAGATGCGGTTCAATGTGGCCAAGTGCAAAGTAATGCACATTGGGGCCAAGAATCCCAGCTACAAATACAAGTTGATGGGGTGTGAACTGGCAGAGACAGACCAAGAGAGAGATCTTGGGGTCATGGTAGATAATTCACTGAAAATGTCAAGACAGTGTGCGTTTGCAATAAAAAAGGCCAACGCCATGCTGGGAATTATTAGAAAGGGAATTGAAAACAAATCAGCCAGTATCATAATGCCTCTGTATAAATCGACGGTGCGGTCTCATTTGGAGTACTGTGTGCAGTTCTGGTCGCCGCACCTCAAAAAGGATATTATAGCATTGGAGAAAGTTCAGAAAAGGGCAACTAAAATGATTAAAGGGCTGGAACACCTTCCCTATGAAGAAAGGTTGAAACGCTTAGGGCTCTTTAGCTTGGAGAAACGTCGACTGAGGGGTGACATGATAGAAGTTTACAAGATAATGCATGGGATGGAGAAAGTAGAGAAAGAAGTACTTTTCTCCCTTTCTCACAATACAAGAACTCGTGGGCATTCGATGAAATTGCTGAGCAGACAGGTTAAAACGGATAAAAGGAAGTACTTCTTCACCCAAAGGGTGATTAACATGTGGAATTCACTGCCACAGGAGGTGGTGGCGTCCACAAGCATAGCCACCTTCAAGAAGGGGTTAGATAAAAATATGGAGCAGAGGTCCATCAGTGGCTATTAGCCACAGTGTGTGTGTGTGTGTATATATATATATATATATTTGGCCGCTGTGTGACACAGAATGTTGGACTGGATGGGCCATTGGCCTGATCTAACATGGCTTCTCTTATGTTCTTATGTTCTTTGGAGTGGAGGGCGGGATATAAATCCAATATCTTCATCTACCTCACAGGGTGTCTGTTGTGGGGGAGGAAGGGAAAGGAGATTGTGAGCCGCTCTGAGACTTTTCGGAGTGGAGGGCGGGATATAAATCCAATATCTTCATCTACCTCACAGGGTGTCTGTTGTGGGGGAGGAAGGGAAAGGAGATTGTGAGCCACTCTGAGACTTTTCGGAGTGGAGGGCGGGATATAAATCCAATATCTTCTATCTTCAAATGAAAGCATGTTGGGCAACAAAAAAACAAAACAAAACATTGCCTGGCCTCACATTTCATTTTTTTTTTAAAAAAAACACCTTAAAACTTGCTTTCTTAAAACATTAGCATTCATTGGTCTTGAAGGTGCTTTCTTTGTATCTCTCCCGTGTGATCCAGGGAATTGTGGAAAGGAAGCTCTGGCTCTTTCCTTCCTTCCCCAGGGGACCAGGAAGGGGAGGAGCCTCAGCCGATAGAAGGAAGAGAGGCTTGGCTCAGTAGCTCTGCTGTACGAGTCAGAGAGCTTGAGGAAAAAAGCAAGCTCTCCCTTCCCACCTTCCTCCCCAAGGGAGGAACCTCAGCCAATGGAAAACAGTAGAGGCTTGGATCTGTAGCTCCTGTGCGGTTGAACAAGCCTGGCAAAGCAAGCTGTGATGCAGAAGGAAGCAAGAGAGAGGGAGAAGGAAGCAGATGGCAGCCAAGTTGCTCAAGGGCCTGATAGCAGCACTGCTGATTCGGCCCCCGGGCTGCATGTTCAATACCCCTGGGCTAATACTTGGATTGGAGGCCACAAAGGGAATCCGGGGTGGTTATGCAGAGGCAGTCAATGGCAAACCACCATTTTTGTCTCTTGCCTTGAAAATCGCACAGGGGTTGCCATAAATTGGCTGTGATTGTATAGTATAAAGGTCAAGGTAGTCCCCCTGTGCAAGCACCAGTCGTTAGGGACTCTGGGGTGACATAGCTTTCACAACGTTTTCACGGCAGACTTTTTACCGGGTGGTTTGCCATTGCCTTCCCCAGTCATCTACGCTTTCCCCCCACCAAGCTGGAGACTCATTTTGCCCACCTCGGAAGGATGGAAGGATGAGTCAACCTGGAGCCGGCTACCTGAACCAGCTTCCGCTGGGATCGAACTCAGGTCGTGAGCAGAGGGCTCCGACTGCAGTACTGCAGCTTTACCGCTTTGCGCCACGGGGCTCTTTGATTGTATAGTATGCTTGCCCTGAATTGGGTAGCCCAGGCTAGACTGATGTCATCAGATTTCAGCTGCTAAGCTGTACATGATTTCATTTTTTTGCATGAGAGGCCACCAGGAAAGTCCAAGGTCGCTATGCAGAGGCAAGCAGTGGCAAACCTCCTTTGAAGGTCTCTTGTCTCGAAAGCCCTCCAGGGGTTTCTGTCACGTGTCTGAAACTTGACACCACTTCCCACCCTCAGTGGTCAGTGTATCAGATGAGGACCTGGGAGGTCTGGATTCGAATTCCCCACTTCGAGGCCAGGTAGCTTGCCAATCTCTCTCATGGGCTAAAAAGCACACTTCATCAGACAATAGCATGGAATGGAATTAGCAGTCCTACGTGTAGAGAGAGTGGGCAGTGAATCAGTATGCAGGGCCTACTCAGAGGGCAAAGCGAGAGACTCGAACGCGGCTCTCCCCAAGCGGCGTCCAGCCGACTCGGGGAGGGTCAGGAGACTAAGCCTTTTGCGTGTCTTCAGCGTCTCTCGCAACCCAGGTGGCCTTTTACAAGCCCGTTCTCCAGTCTTTATGGAGTTAGTAAAAATTTAACGTTCAATAAGCCTGTTGTAAAAAGCTTGGCAAATGGACTCTCCTGAAGACGGTTGCCGAAGAAGACGCAGCTCACGCCGGAGGTTGGCGATGGTGTGTGGGTGTTCGAAGTGTGTGTGTTTGTGCAGCAGTTGTGGCCGGTCTGTCTGTCCTTTGCTCCCCAGCAAGCAGATTAGGAGGGTGTGTTTTCGGAGTTGCTACAGGTCTAGGTTTAGAGTATTGCTTCTGCCCTCATTGTTTCAGCCGGCGGCGTTGCCAGAGCTGACGGGCGGTTGCCTCACTCTGTGTTAGGACAGCGTGAACCATTTTATCTTGGGGCGGCAGCGCTGGTGGAGGCGGGGCGGGGATGAGGAGTTTCCTGGGCTCCAGCCAGGCACCCAAGAGGCCCAAGGAAGGAGCCAGCCGGCCCCGTTCAGGATTATCAACCGGCCTGTCCTTGTCGCTGTTTGCAATGGTGCCTCGAGATCCCGTCGTGGGCGTTGGCCGCTCCCTCATAATGCCGGGTCACGTTCCTTACCAGGGTGGCAAAGAGAGGCGGATTTCTCCCACCCGTCCGAAGCATCTTTTTTGGAGGGGAAGCAAAGTTTCTAATCTGGATTAGCGCTGCCTAGTACGGAACCAGCGATGCGGGCTACTTCTGGTTAAGGGTTGCCAAGTCCAATTCAAGAAATATCTGGGGACTTTGGGGGTGGAGCCAGGAAACACTGGGGTGGAGCTAGGGTTGCCAAGTCCAATCCAAGAAATATCTGGGGACTTTGGGGGTGGAGCCAGGAGACTTTGGGGGTGGAGCCAGGAGACATTAGGGGTGGAGCCAAGATCAAGGCTGTGACAAGCATCATTGAACTCCAAAGGGAGTTCTGGCCATCACATTTAAAGGGACGGCACACCTTTTCAATTCCTTCCATAGGAAGTAATGGATAGGGGCACCTTCTTTTGGGGCTCATAGAATTGGACCCCCTGGTCCAATCTTTTTGAAACTTGGGGGGTATTTTGGGGAGAGGCACTAGATGCTATACTGAAAATTTGGTACCTCTATCCCCAAAAACAGCCCCCCCCGAGCCCCAGATACCCGCGGATCAATTCTCCATGATTTTCTATGGGGATAAATCTCTATAGGGAATAACAGAGTTCCCAGCAGACATTTCCCTCCCCTCCCCCCGCTTTCTGACGACCCTGAAGCGGGGGGAGGGCCTCCAAACCGGGGGATCCCCTGCCCCCACCTGGGGATTGGCAACCCTAGGTGGAGCCAGGAGCAAGGGTGTGACAAGCATAATTGAACTCCAAAGGGAGTTCTGGCCATCACATTTAAAGGGACCACGCACCTTTTAAATGTCTTCCCTCCATTGGAAATAATGAAAGATAGGGGCACCTTCTTTGGGGGCTCATAGAATTGGACCCCCGGGTCCAATCTTTTTTAAACTTGGAGGGTGTTTTTAGGAGAGGCATTGGACGCTATGCTGAAGATTTGGTGCATCTACCTCAAAAAACAGCCCCCCCCTCAGATACCCATGGATCAGTTCTCCATTATACTCTATGGGAATCGGTCTCCATAGGGAATAATGAAGTGCCCAGCAAACATTTCCCCCCACCCCCGCTTTCTTATGACTGAGTGGAGGAAGGGCCTGCAAACCAGGGGATCCCCTGCCCCCACCTGGGGATTGGCAACCCTAGGGCACTGTCTTGTTTGTGGGGTGAGCTTTGGGGATGTCTGAAGGCTCAGTGGTGTTGGGGGGATGCTGAGGAGGGGGTCACCCCTTAAGCTGTATCGAGGGCGGCAGAAGTGGGAATCCTCCTTCCCTTTGCCCTTCCACCCCACCTCCTTTCTGGTTTGAAGCCACATCTCTTTTCAGAATTACCGTGCTTCAAAAAGGGGAAACTCCCTGGATGGTGAATTGGCATGCAACACTGTGCTTGCGTGGAATAGGCCGAGCCCCGAGTGAAATGCGCAAAGCCCTGCGTTGTGGTAGATTGCCAACGGTGTCGTGCTTGAAGTGTTGGGCTGGTATCCAAGAGACGTAGGTTCGAATCCCCACTTTGCCATGCTGGGGGACCTTGGGCCCACTCACACATGCGTGGCCAGACCTACCTCACAGGGTTGTTGCAAGTATAAAATGGAGGGGAAAGGCATCAGCTGCTTTGGATTCCCATCGGGCAGAATCGGGGCTTTTTTTGTAGCCGGGACTCCTTTGCATATTAGGCCACACACCCCTGATGTAGCCAATCTTCCTGGAGCTTACAATAGGCCCTGTACAAAGAGCCCTGTAAGCTTTTGGAGGATTGGCTACAACAGGGGGGAGTGGCCTAATATGCAAAGAAGAAGAAGATCATGTTATTGGATTTATATCCCGCCCTATACTCTGCATCTCAGTGTCTCAAAGCAGTCACAATCTCCTTTGTCTTCCCCACCACCACCCACAACAGACACCCTGTGAGGTAGGTGAGGCTGAGACAGCTCTCCCAGAAGCTGCCCTTTCAAGGACATCTCCTACAAGAGCTATGACTGACCCAAGGCCATTCCAGCGGCTGCAAGTGGTGGAGTGGGGAATCAAACCTGGTTCTCCCAGATGTGTCCACACACTTAACCACTACACCAAAATGGCTCTCAAAGGAGTGCCTGCTGCCAGAAAAACAAAACAAAGCAAAAAACCCTGGGCAGGATATAAATGATGTTAAAAAAAAGAAAAAGGTAAAGGTATGTGCAAGCACCAGTCGTTTCCGACTCTGGGGCGACGTTTTTACGGCAGACTTTTCACGGCGTGGTTTGCCATTGCCTTCCCCAGTCATCTACACTTTCGCCCTAGCAAGCTGGGTACTCATTTGACCGACCTCGGAAGGACGGAATCAACCTTGAGTCAACCTCGAGCCGGCTACTTGAACCAGCCTCCGCTGGGAACGAACTCAGGTCGTGAGCAGAGCTTGGAGTGCAGCACTGCAGCTTTACCGCTCTGCGCCACAAGGCTCCCTAGAAATGAAGTTAATAAAATAAGGATCAATATTTTGGTGGGAGAGTTGCAAAAACAGTGCAGAGAGCGGCTCCCTGGAGTGCGTGCCCGGTCCCTGCAGCACCGAGAGGGTTAAGCCCTCCCCCTTGTGCCCTCCTCCTTCCCGCTATTGTTCCGGCCTGGCGGCTTCCTCTTCACAAAGTAAACCCGGCTTGCCTGTCACCTGCTCCGGGCGGCCGCCGCTCTGTAGTCCTGCCAAGTGGCAGGCAGCTTCTTGCTGGAGAGGCCTCCGGCTGCCTCGCCTCCCTCCCTCCCTCCCTCCTTTCCTGCCAGGAAGAGTTGCCCCGTGGCAGCGTGACCTTAGCAGGTGTTTTTGGGGAGCGAGCGAGGAACTGTTGCTGCACGTCGCGCGAGAGAGAGGCAGCTCTCGACTTTGGCTCGCAGCGGTCCGGCAGCGTTCTTCTCTTTCTTTCCCGCTCCCTCCCTGCCCCAGCGAGCAAGCAGGCAAGGCTCTCTCCCTCACATCAAACCCTTGCCAAGACAACGGGCCCCCTATCTCGGCACGGCAAATCGAGAGTCAGAAGCCCGGCTGTCTCTGGCCCTGTTGCTTTTGCTACCAGGAAAATGCCGTTCCGGATATGTGTCGCACGCTCTTGTCTGCTTCTCTCCTTCCAGCTGACCTCTGGTTTGAGGGGCAGAGTGCTTGGCACGTGGGTAGCCAGAGGTCTGAGATCTTTGGAACAATTGCCTGGGGAATGGGGGAGACGCTCCCTTTTGCTGTCTGTATGCCAGGCCCAAGGTATGGTTGGAGGGCGCAGGAAGGAAATTGTTCCCGGTGGGCCAAGGTGCCCTGAATTCCCTGGAAGAAATGCAGGAGATGTACCAGCCTCATGATGTTTTGGTGGGGACTCCTTTTCCTTTTTAAGATGGGGTAAAATTATCTCCAAAGTAGCCCCGGTGGTGCAGAGTGTTAAAGCTGCAGTCCTGCAGTCCAAACTCTGCTCACGACCTGAGTTCGATCCCGGTGGAAGCTGGGTTCAGGTAGGCGGCTCAAGGTTGACTCAGCCTTCCATCCTTCCGAGGTCTGCACACCAGCATCAAACGTGAAAAGTAAGGGGGGGGGGAGAAAGAAGTGGAACCATTGGATTATCATGACAGTTCTTTAAAATCAAGGAATGTCTAATCAGGGCCTTTTTTTTGTAGAAAAAGCCCAGCAGGGACTCATTTGCATATTAGGCCACACCCAGTGACACCAAGCCAGCCGGAATTGTGTTCCTGCTCAAAAAAAGCCCTGGCTATACTGAAGCCAGCCCTTGGGGTGCCATTTATTTCTTTATTTCTCAGATTTCTCTCCCGCCCTCCCCGCCGAAACAGGCTCAGGGCGGCTCACAACAGTCAAACTAAAACAATAAAACAGTAAATAAACAATTGAAGTTTTAACAATTATTTAATACCAATTAGATAATTTCAAAACCGTTTAAAACGATTTAAAACGATTTTGGTGCTAGTGCTGATTTGATTAAGTTCAGCGATGCTGGGCATCTACGTAGACTACGATTCAGCTGAAGGCAAGTCGAAATAGGGCTGTTTTGCAGGCCTTGCGGAACTGAGCAAGGTCCCCGCAAGGCCCTTACTTCTTCTGGGAGTTGGTTCCACCAGTGGGCGGGTGGGGGGGCCGCAGTTGAGAAGGCTCTTTCTCTGGTAGCCTTCAGTCTCGCCTCCCTCGGCCCGGGGATTGACTAAATAAGTTCTGCGTTCCAGATCTGAGTACCCTCTGGGGAACATGTGGGGAGGAGATGGTCCCTAAGGTAGACAGGCCCTCGGTCATCTCTTTGCACGCAGTCCATTCTGCCGGGGGACCCTGGCCTCTTCCCCCACTGCCTGCCCCGCGGAAGACTCTTTTTCCACGTGGCACAGTGGGGTGGGTGTGCCACGGCTTCTGGATCAGTTACCTCCACGTGTGGTCTGCCCCCGTGCCGTGGGAAGGTGCCTCCTGTTTGCAGCTCACGCGGACAAGGTGCAGGTGGGTTTGGTGAGTCAGCTGCCTGCAACGTGGCATTTCCCGTGGCACCGATTTCCCCCTCTTTCCCTCCCCATGGAGGCGCTTGCTCTCCTTCCACTCTTTTCCCCTCCAACCCTGTAGCCCTTTTTGTGATCTCTGCAGCCACCCGTCGCCTCTGCCTCTTCCGCCTGCCTTTGCCGGCCTGTCTCGTGACAGTGAGCTTTCCACACCCTCCTTTGTTGAAAGAGGGATGACAAACCCCAAACCGCTCTCTGGCTGGGAAGAGAGAACTCGGGATCTGACTCTTGCTTGCACAAGCCCCGAGGCAAGGCTCGGATAGCAACTGCTCGACCGCGGCTAGCTAGCGTGGGAAGGGATGTGCCACTAGCCCAGCGGGGCGGCGGGTCGGGGAGGGTAATTGGAAGCGGCCGACCTTGCTTTTCTCTCTCCGCCGCACGGAGCCTCACGGGGCAGGCAGCTCTTGCTCGGTGGGAAGTTGCAGGGCAGCGGGAGAGACCTGCCCTTTACTCTGGCTGTTTTCCAAACACGGCGGGTGCCTTGTCGCAGGGCTTCGGCTCAGCACCTGGGGAGCTGGTTGGGAAGGAACAGTATTAACAGAAATGCAAGCTGAAGGATTGGCGTAGTCCGATCTTTGCGGCTGGGGCCTGTCTGTTTGCTTCGCGGCCATTGGCAGGGGCTTGCTTGAAAGCGTCTGGTCGGGAGGGACATATGAACATATGAAGCTGCCTTATACTGAATCAGACCTTTGGTCCATCAAAGTCAGTATTGTCTTCTCAGACTGGCAGCGGCTCTCCAGGGTCTCAAGCTGAGGTTTTTCACACCTGTTTGCCTGGACCCTTTTTGGAGATGCCAGGGGTTGAACCTGGGACCTTCTGCTTACCAAGCAGATGCTCTACCACTGAGCCACCGTCCCTCCCCTAACGGGGTTAGAAAATCTGCTTTGCGCGTGTAAGGTCCCAGGTTCAATCCCCAGCATCTGTAGGTAAAAGGATGAGGTGGTAGGCAATGTTCCCTCTAAACTGCAGAGTCTTGTGAGCGAAAATTCTGCTTTGTGAGCTGCTGGCATGAAAGTTGTGAGCTCCTGCATCAACGAGTGTGCTCTGGGGTCATCCTTCCTGAGCTAAGACAAAAAGGTGTGAGCTGGAGGCTAAAAAATCTGTGAGCTAGCTCACACCATTTCAGCTTAGAGGTAACACTGGTGGTAGGTGATGTATCAGACCACTACCTGAGACCCCGGAGAGCCGCTGCCAGTCTGAGTGGACAAGACTGACCTCCATGGACCGGGGGGGGGGGGGGCGGGTCTGATTCTGTATAAGGCAGCTTCATGTCGTCTGGTTCTTCCTGAAGATGTCAATTTGCTTCTGGAAGGTCCTACTGCAGTGAGTGGCTTGGGGGTGGTGGTGGGGGGATTACATTCTTGAAAGCAAAATTCCCTTTGCACAAAAACTATAGCAGGGGTGGCCAAACTGTGGCTCGGGAGCCACACGTGGCTCTTTCACACGTATTGTGTGGCTCTCAAAGCACCGACTGCCCTGTAGGCTGGCTTGGAGAAGGCATTTGTCTCTTTCAATCACTTCGCCAAGCCAAGCCAGCTTGGAGAATGCTTTTAAAGTTAAAGCTTCCTTTCCACCTCTCCCTCTCTCATCTATTTTCCTTCCTTCCTTCCTTCCTTCCTTCCTTCCTTCCTTCCTTCCTTCCTTCCTTCCTTCCTTCCTTCCTTCCTTCCTTCCTTCCTTCCTTCCTTCCTTCCTTCCTTCCTTCCTTCCTTCCTTCCTTCCTTCCTCCCTCCCTCCCTCCCTCCCTCCCTCCCTCCCTCTCTGCTTTGTGGCTCTCAAACATCCGATGTTCATGTCTGAGACTTCTGACATTTATTCTATGTGGCTCTTGCATTAAGCAAGTTTAGCCACCCCTGAACTCTAGCATTCGTGGGGAAGGGTCTAGCTCATCGTTGTTATCTTTCTGCCATCTTTGCATGCAGGGGCTTTTTGTCTTGTTCCGTTAGAGGAGTCCTCAGACGGGCGAGCGAGCGTTCCCCTGCAGTTGGGTGGAATAATCCACGAACTGGTTTATCACTTCATTGAGAACCAGAACAGTTATTGAGGGCAAAGGTTGGAGATTCTTTGCTGTGAATTCTGTGCTGGCTCCATGGCTGAACGAGCTGAAATGGAGCACTCCAGCCTCCCAGCCTGCAGTAGCGGTAGTGATTTCTGAAGCGTGGGATGGTGGTTATTCCTCGGGATTTAGTGCACGCTGGGCCAGGTTGTGGTACTTACAGGCAGCCTGCAGACTCCATGAATTTGGGCCTTTCAAGACATTTGTTTAGCCGCAGTGGGACGTGGGATGCTGGACTCAGCTGAAGTGTTGTGATGAGCTGTACAACTGCACACCTCCCCATTTTCTAGCTCAGGGGCAGCCAGATTTGCTTAAAGTAAGAGCCATGTAGAATAAACGTCAGCTGTTTGAGAGCTGTAAGGCATGAAGAAGAATTTTAGATTTATACCCCGCCTTCTCTCTGAATCAGAGACTCAGAGCGGCTTACAATCTCCTATATCTCCTCCCCCCCACAACAGACACCCTGTGAGGTCAGTGGGGCTGAGAGAGATCTCACAGCAGCTGCCCTTTCAAGGACAACCGCTGCCAGAGCTATGGCTAACCCAAGGCCATTCCAGCAGGTGCAAGTGGAGGAGTGGGGAATCAAACCCGGTTCTCCCAGATAAGAGTCCACACACTTAGCCACTACACCAAAGTGGCATGAACTTTAGATGTTTGAGAGCTGCGAGGAAGGAAAGCAAACAGATGGGGAGGGAGAGATGGAAAGAAAGCAACTTTTAAGTGCAGTTTCCAAGCCACTGGCTGGCTTGTCTTGGAGAAGTGATTTAAAGAGATAAATGCCTTCTTGCAGCTGGTCGACGGAGTGGTGGTTGTCTCAAGAGCCACACAATGTATGTGAAAGAGCCACATGTACCTCCTGAGCTGTAGTTTGGCCACCCCTGATCTAGCTCCATGCCAGACTTTAAAAGAACTTCCTGAACTTCTGACAGCTGCCATCTGAATGTTGTTTTAGCTTCCTTCGGACCTGTCTCTGTGGGCTTCTTTCAATGCAAACCATGCAACCTTTTGAACTATGCCACGTTTTCCACAGAGGCGTCTGCTGGATGAAAAGTTCTGTGCACTCAGAGGCTCGCCTGCTTCATCGCTAGAGCAGCGCACAAGCTTGAGGGAGTGAGCTGGGAAGGCCCCGGGTTCGAATTTTAGCTTCCTATATGGCCGAGGACCTGCCTACCTTAGGGACCGCCTCTCTCCATATGTTCCCCAGAGAGCACTACGATCCAGTTCACAAAACCTTCTGGAAGTACCTGGCCCTAAAGAGGCCAAACTAAAAACAACTAGAGAACAAGCCTTCTCTGTAAAAGCACCCCAATGGTGGAACCAGCTGCCGGAAGAGGTGCGGGCCCTGTGGGATCTTGGCCAATTCCGTAGGGCCTGCAAAACCGCCCTCTTCCGGCTAGCTTTCTAAGATGGAGCTTGGAATAAACATCGTGTCATCATTAACATTAACATTAACATAACTGAGATAATAGCACTATTAGATTATATATTTTAGACTGTTTTTAGATTATTTAAATATTTAATTGTTATTTGTATTGAATTGTATAATCTTGTTTTATTGTTTTAACATGGTTTTACCATGTCCTGTAAGCTGCCCTGAGCCTGCCTCGGTGGGGAGGGCGGGGTATAAATAAATTTATTATTATTATTATTATTATTATTCCTCCACAGATGTAGTGGCAGGCGAGCCCCTGTTCCCCTGAGCCCTTTCCTCCTGTCTGGAGGGAATAACAGCACTGGCTGATAAAGGAAGTCGTCGTGGGTGTGCCTGTTATGCTTGTTTGTGGGAGAGGAATGACATGGGCTATATTTAACATCTGTGGGCAGGTTCCGAAAGGGTTTTGCACCCCCAGATATTTTTTGGGTATGGCTCAGGAGCACCCCCTGCTGGTGGATTTTCCTGTTGCGCTGGAGCTCTTAATAAAGGTAAAGGTAGTCCCCGGTGCAAACATCAGTAGCTCCTGACGCTGGGGTGACGTCGCATCACGACATTTTCACAGCAGACATTTTATGGGATGGTTTGCCATTGCCTTCCCCGGCCATCTACACTTTCCCCCCTAGCGATCTGGGGACTCATTTGACCGACTTCGGAAGGAAGGAAGGAAGGCGGAGTCAACCTTGAGCTGGCTACCTGAACCCAGCTTCTGCCGGGATCAAAAGCAGAGCTTGGATTGCAGCACCGCAGCTCTACCACTGCGCCACGGAGCTGTTAACGCACAACATTAATCATTTTGGGCAGCACTTGAAGGGGGCAGACCTTTTTAAAAGAAAGCACAGATAGCTGTCGGAGGAGGTTCAGGCATCTATGCAAAAGCAGAGCCGGGGGAAACAGTGGCAGCCCACCATAGCCTCTTCTGAGTGAGTACAACCTAGCCTGGGATGACCTACCTCACAGGGGGCTACTGTAGTGATAAAATGGAGGAAAGAGAATGCTGTAAGCTGCTTTGGAGGTTCAAATCTCACCTTTATTTTGTTGACTTCGCTTATATTCTTCTTTTCTCCCCCACGGGAGCTCAAAGCAGCAGATCTCATTCTCCTCTCCATTTTATCCTCACAACGACCCTGCAAGGTAGGTCTGGCTGAGAGCACACGACCGACCCAAGGTTACTCAGCCAGCTTCTTTGGTGCAAGTGGGGATTTGAACCCACGTCTAACCACTGGCCTGCCCTGGCTGGAACATAGGGGTGCTTCGAGGAAGGGAGGCGTCCCATCTGAATCTTCTCCATCCCGTATTTATCCCAAACGGCTAGAAAACAGAGGTTCTGATCCAGACACTGCTGTGCACCATCCATGTTTGTACCATGAGAGCCAGCTTGGTGTAGAGAGCCAGTTTGGTGTAGTGGTGAAGTGCGCGGACTCTTATCTGGGAGGACCGGATTTGATACCCCACTCCTCCACTTGCAGCTGCTGGGATGGCCTTGGGTCAGCAACAGCTCTTGCAGAACTGTCCTTGAAATGGCAGCTTCTGTCAAAGCTCTCTCAGCCCCACCCACCTCACAGGGTGCCTGTTGTGGGGGAGAAGATATAGAAGTTTGTAAGCCGCTCTGAGTCTCCGATTCAGAGAGAAGGGCGGGGTATAAATCTGCAATTCTTCTTCCCGCTCAGTGTGCCTGGATGGAACCTCTTGTTGCATCTAATGGACTGAGGGATCAGTGTCAACTTCATAACCCATGCCTTGGGTTGCCAAATCCCTGGAGATTTTGGGGGTGGAGCTTGGAGAAGGCAGGGTTTGGGGTGGGACAGCAGTCGAGTATAATGCCATAGAGCTGGAAGGGACCCCAAGGGTCATCTAGTCCAACCCCCTGCACAATGGAAGGACTTCACAATTACCTCCAGGGCTTTGTAAAAAAAAAGCCCAGCAGGGACTCATTTAGATATTAAGCTACCCCTCCTGACATCACCATTGTTCCACACAGAGCTCTTTTGTAGAAAAAGCCCAGCTCTATGCCCAGAGGAAGGCAAAAAAATCCCCAGGATCCCTGGCCGATCTGGCATGGAGGAGAATTCCTTCCTGATCCCTGAGCGGTGATGGGTCGGCAGGACCCGTGACTCATAAGAAACAGCCACAAGGTCCGAATCCACCTTCCAAAGCAGACATTTTCTCCAGAGCAGCCAATCTTTGCGACCCGGAGACCAGTTGGAATTCTGGGAGAACTCCAGCCTGCCCCCTGGAGGCCAGTACCCTGCCAACCTCAGCCCGATAATTAACCTCCAAGTCTCTCATCTGGGTCTCCCTCCTGCTAGTCGGCTTTCCCTCCGCCATATAACAAGCTGAAGGCCCCCCGGGTCATGCCTTAGATTCATAACTCCGGGAGAAGTTTCAGGCCCATAAAGGTGTCTGGCTGTTGATCGGGTCGTTTTTTATCCCCGGGCCTTTCTCGGGCCTCCCCCTCCCTACCGGCTCCAGGCCTGGATTTACTGCAGAGGGGGACTATTGGAGCAGGCCCCAAAGTGAGAAGCTGCAGCTTGTGCTCTTTCTCTCCTGCCCCCCTCCGCCGATCTGTCCCTCCATTCCCCGGCTCAGCCCCCTGAGCTGAAATGTTTACCTCCCACCTCCTCTGACAGCTCGAGCCGTCTCCTGAAGCAGGGGTTATTGAACTGCGAATGTTATGACATTACATGCCTGTGTCTCCGCTTTCAAGATGCACGACGCAGCCGGAATGATAAGAGAAGAGCTTCCTTCTTCTCCTTCGCTTGGCGCTTTATTCCTCCCTCAGCTCAGATCTGTCTGCCTCGCGCACTCCGGAGGAAATTGATAACGGTTCTCTTGCCCACCACCGCCGCCTCCCTGTAGCTCAGTCCCTTTTCATTCTTACCAGAGCTGGGGAAGGGAAGCAACGGGGTGTGTGTGAACGGGAAGAGTTCAGAGGCTGTATTTTAACGGGTTGGGCTGACGGGACTCTCTGACCCGGGTCCTGTTCCCTTTCCTGGCCTCCCCCTTGTGCTGGCTTTTGAAAGGGGGTCCCTGTCTTGCAGGTCTTGCCAAAGGAAGAAAATCAGCTGCATTTTGGCATGACTGTGTCTAGAGCAGGGGTGTCGAACTCATTTGTTATGAGGGCCGGATGTGACATAAATAAGAGCTTGTTGGGCCGAGCCATGTCAGGCTGGGGTGTGTCTGCACCTCTTGGAGATTAGGTAGCAGAGATAGAAACTTTGTAAAGGACACAATTAAAGATTTTTTTTTTAAACCCTTAAACTAAAACATGCTTAAAACATTAGCGTTTGTTGGTCTTAAAGGTGCTTTCTTTGTATCACTCTCATGGGATCCAGGGAACTGGGCAAAGGAAGCTCTGGCTCTTTCCTTCCTTCCCCAGGGGGCCAGGAGGGGGGAGGAGCTTCAGCCAACAGAAGGAAGAGAGGCTTGGCTCAGTAGCTCTGCTGTGTGATTGAGAGAGCCTGGCAAAGCAAAGCTCTCCCCCCTTCCTTCCCAAGAGAGACGCCTCAGCCAATGGAGAAAATAGAGACTTTGCTGTAGCTTTGCTTTGCAGCAAAGCAAGCTGTTATGCAGAGAGAGAGGAAGAAGGGATCATATGACAGCCAGTTGCCCCGGGGGCCTGATAGGAGCCTTTGAGGGCCTGATTTGGCCCTCAGGCCACATGTTTGACACGCCTGGTCTAGAGCAATCTCAAAGGGGTAGCCGTTTTTTACCGGCTGCAGAAGGAATGCACTTTATGGATTGTGCATCACTTCTTTGGTGCCTCTCCTGCCTTGCAGTTCCTTGTGTATTTGAGGGGAGGGCAAGATGAACCCCCCCCCCCCCGGGAAGAAGGGAATGGGAGGTGGGGTCTCTCTGGCCTTAGACCGTCTGGATCGCAGCTGTGCTCTTCAGCGCTGAGAACTAGTGTGACGAACTGGGTAAAGTGCCAGACTAGGATAAGGGAGGATTCCAGGTTCGAATCCTTGCTCTTCCACAAAACTTGCTGGATCACCTTGGGCAAGTCCCCTTCTTTGCCTTAACCTACCTCCCAGGGTTGTTGTGAGGATATAATGGAGGATAAGGAGGAGGACGCAAGCCACTTTGAGGTCTCCACTAGGGAGAGAGGCAGGGTATGATAAATAACCCTCTTCTCTCGATGCACGCGGCTGACGGTGCCCGGTGTGATGCGGGTGCTCTGCACAGTTGACCTCCTGTGCTGAGCGTGGAGGTTTTCCTGGTGTTGGGTGCCTGCAGATTTCAGGAATATGTGAAGAATTGTCAGAATACTGCCTAGGGTGTGCTGTAGTGTCTTAGTCCTTGGGAGTCTTTAAGAGCAGGTCATATCTGTTGAGAGCCCCGTGGCACAGAGGGTTAAAGCTGCAGTACTGCAATCCTAAGCTCTGCTCACAACCTGAGTTTGATCCCCGGCGGAAGCTGGGTTTTCAGGTAGCTGGCTGTAGGTTACTCAGCCTTCCATCCTTCCGAAGTCAGTCAAATGAGGACCCAGCTTGCTGGGGGGGAAGCGTAGATGACTGGGGAAGGCAATGGCAAACCACCCCATAAAAAGTCTGCCGTGAAAACATTGTGAAAGCAACGTCACCCCAGAGTCGGAAATGACTGGTGCTTGCACAGGGGACCTTTCCTTTCCATATCTGTTGATCATATTTGCTTAATCCGTGAGCCAGGAAGAGAAATTGGATTAGCTTCATGACCTATTGTAGTCCTATATCTGAGGCGTATCGGGGTGGAATTATAGTAGGAGCTTCTTTGCATATTAGGCCACACCCCCATGATGTAGCCAGTCCTCCCAAGAGTTTACAAAAAAAAGAGCCCTGGAAGCTCTTGGAGGATTGACTACATCAGGGGTGTGTGGCCTAATATGCAAAGGAGCTCCTGCTAGAATTCCACCCCTGGTGTCTTGTTATTGTAGATTTGGATAGAGCAAGTCTCTCTCTGTCTCTTTGTCTCTGTCAGTCTCTGCCTCTCTGCCCCTCTCTCTCTCTCTGCTGCACTTGGGAGAGACTTGGCAGTCATTTGACACGTCCCAGAAAGGTCTTTGGGATACCACAGTCTTGATATGTAGCCATCCTAATTCTGGGGGGAGGGGGAATAAATTATAGAAATGAAAATAAAAAGGAGCGAGGAGGGGCAAGTCAGCTTTGTGCCCACTAGAGGGCAGCAGCACGCTTAGCCAGTGCCCAGCCGGGCTTGTGGCCCGGGAGACAAATTACATCCAGCCACCCTTGTGGAGGTCCTTGTGGAGGTTTAACCTTTCGAATTTGCCAGATCCGGTGGCATTTCCTGCAGCGGGCGGGAGGCGTCACCTGCACACCTGGGATGCCTTGCAGCTGACATGGGAAAGGATAACGCTGTGGAGGGTTTGGGGGAGGGTGGGGGGGGGGATCAGGCGAGACCAAGAACGAAGCGTTTGTGTGTGTGTTTGGGTTTGCGGCTTTAGCAGAGACTGCAAACGAATTAAATTTCTCCATAAATCTTGGCCGCTTCGGTGTGCTCTGGGTCCTTAAAAAAAGAACGAGAGGAAGGGATCCAGATTTGGCTCTCCGATAGCGATCAGCAGGGAATCTAAGTGCAGGGGGAGATGGATATCAGAGGGGGTCTGCAAAAGATCTGCTCCAATTGCCTCTGACAAGCCAGGAGTCTGCTCTGGGTGGTGGAACGGCTTGTCTTCTAACAGAAACCATCTGTGTGTGAGTGTAAAGGAGAAAGTGGAGGAGGGGGGGGGGAGAGAGAATTTGGGGTGAGGGATAAGTGGGGAAGGACGAGATCAGAGGCCTAGAGGAGACGAGAGGGGGAAAAAAGAGGTCAGGGCCCGGGAAATTAAACGTTCATCATCGTGGGCCGGAGCACGCCGGGGAAAGTAGGCCAGAACCATTAAATCTCATTAAAGTTTCATACGTATCACTGCCACTTCAGGCAGGCCTTGGACATTGCTTTAATTTGATGGGTGTTCAGGGAGAATTATCAAATAATTGTGCCGGCTGGGGGCTGGCTTTTATCACGTTTCGTGGAAAGCCCACTAGGCTTTGTACCGCACATTAAAAAAAAAAAAACCACCCCAAGCCTTGGCTAGGTATTGTTCTAAGGGCTGGCGGGTTGCATAGAACCGACAAGTCGGTCCTTTTATCCTGTCTCCCCTCCCTTCCCGCATGCATTAAGCCGCCTTATCTGGAATCAGACCCATCAGTCTGTCAAGGTCAGCACCACCTACTCAGACTGGCAGCAGCTCTCCAGAGTCTTCCATACAGAATCATAGAGTGGGAAGGAACCTCCAGGGTCATCTAGTCCACCCCCCCTGCACAATGCAGGAAACTCACAAACTTCTCCCCCTAAATTCACAGGATCTTCACTGCTGTCAGAGGGCCATCTAGCCTCTGTTTCAAAACCTCCAAGGAAGGAGAGCCCACCACCTCCCGAGGAGGAAGCCTGTTCCACTGAGGAACCACTCTTAACAGTCATAGAATCATAGAGTGGGAAGGAACCTCCAAGGTCATCTAGTCCAACCCCCTGCACAATGCAGGAAACTCACAAACCCCTCCCCCTCAATTCACAGGATCTTCATTGCTGTCAGAGGGCCATCTAGCCTCTGTTGAAAAACCTCCAAGGAAGGAGAGCCCACCACCTCCCGAGGAGGAAGCCTGTTCCACTGAGAAACCGCTCTTAACAGTCATAGAATCATAGAGTGGGAAGGAACCTCCAGGGTCATCTAGTCCAACCCCCTGCACAACGCAGGAAATTCACAAACACCTCCCCCTCAATTCACAGGATCTTCATTGCTGTCAGAGGGACATCTAGCCTCTGTTGAAAAACCTCCATGGAAGGAGAGCCCACCACCTCCTGAGGAGGAAGCCTGTTCCACTGAGAAACCGCTCTTAACAGTCATAGAATCATAGAATTGGAAGATACCTCCAGGGTCATCTAGTCCAACCCCCTGCACAATGCAGGAAACTCACAAACACCTCCCCCTAAATTCACAGGATCTTCATTGCTGTCAGATGGTCATCTAGCCTCTGTTGAAAAACCTCCAAGGAAGGAGAGCCCACCACCTCCCGAAGAGGAAGCCTGTGGGAACTTAGAGTTACAGAATTTAGAGTGGTAGGGACCTCCAGGGTCATCCAGTCCAACCCCCTGCACAATGCAGGAAACTCACAAACGCCTCCCCCAAAATTCACAGGATCTTCATTGCTGTCAGATGGCCAACTAGCCTCTGCTTAAAAACCTCCAAGGAAGGAGAGCCCACCACCTCCCAAGGTGGAAACCTGTTCCGCTGAGGAACCGCTCTGACGATCAGGAAGTTCTTCCTGATGTTGAGCCGGAAACTCTTCTGATTTTATTTCCACCCCTTGGTTCTGGTCCGACCTTCTGGGGCTATAGCAAACAATTCCACACCATCCTCTGTAGGACAGCCCTTCAAGTACTCTGTGTTCCAGAGGCCGCTGCTGGACTTACGCCAGAGAGAAAAGGGGGCTTCAATCTGTCCTACTCTGCCAGAATAGAATAATAGAATCATAGAGTTGGAAGGGACCTCATCTAGTCCAGGGGTCCCCAGCCCCCGAACCAGGGATCGGTACTGGGCCGTGGCCTGTTTGAGATGGGCCGCGCAGCCTCGCCACCCCTCTCCCCCCCCCCCATGACGCCTTCTCTTTCCCCCGTTTTCACCATTTAAAGGCCGGAGAAGGGAAAGCCCCTTCCCCAGCCTTAAAATGGTGAAGCTGGGGGGAGGCAGTGAGGCTGCGTGGACAGTGGCGATAGCAAAAGAGGAAAATGAAGGGGGGGAGGCAGGGAGGCTGTGCAGACGGCGGCCACAGAGGAAGGAGGAAAACGGAGGCAGGGAGGCTGCACAGACAGCAGCTGCGAAGAAGGAAACGGGGGAGGAAAATGGGGGGAGGAGGAGGCAGCGGCGAGGCTGTGCGCGGGGGGGGGAGGGTGAAGGAGGGAGGAGGAAACGTCGCAGGGGAGGAGGCCGAATTGGGTGCCTCTACCCTGCCGGCCCTGGGGCCGGTCCCTGGAGCCAAAAAGGTTGGGGACCACTGATCTAGCCCACCCCCTGTACAATGCAGGAAACTCAGAAATACCTTCCCCACATACATCCCCAGGGAGCCCTGCCCAGAAGATGGCAAAAACCTCCAGGATCCCTGGCCGAGCTGACCTGGAGAAAAAGTACTGGATCCTTTTCGCTGGAGATACTGGATATTGGACTTGGGACCTTCTGCATGCCAAGCAAAAGAAGAAGAAGATGATGATGATATTGGGTTTATATCCCACCCTCCACTCTGAATCTCAGAGTCTCAGAGCAGCTGACAATCTCCTTTACCTTCCTCCCCCACAATATGCACCCTGTGAGGTGGATGGGGCTGAAAGAGCTCTCCTAGAAACTGCCCTTTCCAGGACAACTCCTGCAAGAGCTATGGCTGACCCGAGGCCATTTCAGCATGTGCAAGGGGAGGAGCGGGGAATCAAACCCAGTTCTCCCAGATAAGAGTCCGCACGCTTAAGCACTACACCAAACCAGCAGAAGCTCTGCTACTGAGCTGTGACCCCTTCCTTGCATCACAACCTGCTCTCACCGTTTAACGGGAGGTGGCAGACAATGTAACTGCTTCTGAGCATTTGCGGGTGAAAGCTGCCACACCGGTGCCCGTTGCACCCCTGGGTGTCTGGTGCAGAGTTCAAATATGACTCCCTGGGAGGGGCCACACCTGGTGCCTTTCTCTAGCTGGCGAAGAAGAGACTCCTTCCCCCCTTTCTCTGTGTTCCCTGTTATTCCCAACCCGTGAACTGTCCTTCCTGGCAGGGGTAGAATTCTAGCAGGAGTTCCTTTGCATATTAGACCACACCCCCTGATGTAGCCAATCCTCCCAAGAGCTTACAAAAAAGAGCCCTGTAAGCTCCAGGAGGATTGGCTACATCAGGGGGTGTGGCCTAATATGCAAAGGAGGTCCTGCTAGAATTCCTTACAGGGCTCTTCTCACAGGGCCTGTTGTAAGCTCCAGGAGGATTGGCTACATCAGGGGGGTGTGGCCTAATATGCAAAGGCGGTCCTGCTAGAATTCCTGACAGGGCTCTTCGTACAGGGCCTACTGGAAGCTCCAGGAGGATTGGCTACCTCAGGGGTGTGTGGCCTAATATGCAAAGGAGCTCCTGCTCGAATTCCAGCCCTTCTTCCTGGCCAAGTAAAGGTGGGTCACCAGGTGGGTCAGACACAGAAGTGAAGACCACGCTTGGTTTCTGCAGAGGCAGGTGAACAGGCCATAGATTTATCTCCTGTTTTCTTGCACTGAAAGGTATGTGAGGCGTTTCCCTTTAGACTTCTCTGAGAGGGGAGTGTGGTGTACTGGGGGGTCGTGTGGATTAAACAAGAGGGAAATAGGCAAGCGAGGGGGGAAGGGGGTTCCGTTCTGAAGCTCAGCAGGTCCTTTCCGAGGAGATTTTTGCCCTGAATTGAATTCAGCAGCAGTCTTTTCAGTCACTCTGACGAGGTTGGAGAAAGATTCCCCCAGATGGGCTAGTAACTCCATGGAGTATTGAGGCTTTTCTCTTTGGCATGCAGCTTGGCTCACTTGCCAGAGTCATCTAGAGCTAAGCTGTTGCTCTGTAAGGCCTTTTGGTACCCTTTAAGATCCTGTTGCGCTACAGCTTGATTTGGGCGAAGCAGGTTGGCCTGGATATGAGACCCAGCAACAGATGAACTCTCAGAGAAGCCAGACTCCTGCCGGCCGAGTCTGGGACTTTGTCTGATGACGTCTGTGCTCAACTGTTTTCAGGCACAAGCATGTTGTGGGGCTCTGGCCCCTGGGACCGGCGTTCAGTCCCAAGCGTCTCTGTTGGACTGACCTGGTCCCTGATGCTAGAAGTCCTTGCCTGGTCAACAGCGCAGGATCCTTGCAGGTTGCTCCTTGAGGCTCTGACTTCTCGCCTTGAAACCCCCACCTCGGCTCTGGATTCGAGTCCAGCTGGCCCCGTCTTTTGGAGGAAGAGGTGTAGGGGAGCATCTTGGTGTTGTCGTCGTCGTCCCTTCTAAGTTTTTTAAAAATATTCTTATGAACATATGAAGCTGCCTTATACTGAATCAGACCCTTGGTCCATCAAAGTCAGTATTGTCTTCTCAGACTGGCAGCGGCTCTCCAGGGTCTCAAGCTGAGGTTTTTCACACCTATTTGCCTGGACCCTTTTTTGGAGATGCCGGGGATTGAACCTGGGACCTTCTGCTTCCCAAGCAGATGCTCTACCACTGAGCCACTGTCCCTCCCCTACAGTTCTTCAGTTCTGGTGAACCGATACACCTTTGGAACCCAGGTGTGGTGGGGGCGCCTCAGCCCGTTCAAGGGGGGGGGCACTTGTGCGTCTGCCTCTGTGTGCGATCTCTCTCCCCTTCGTTAGCCTGGGGGGGAGGGGAGGGCTGAACGAATCGAGGCAGGCTCCCGCGGCTGCTTAAATGCTGATGCCGAAGCGGCTGCTGGTGGGGGGAGCGGCTGACACATCTGGAAGGCTTTTAAAGCACGGCAAAGCAAATTGCCGCCGGGAGCAACGGCCGGGGCCACGTGACCAGCTCCTGGCTGCAGACGCCGAGCTTTCCCGCTGGCTTCTGTCGCATTACCCAGCGTGGAAAAGCGGCTTTTGGCCTCTGCTCGTTGTTGTTTCCCCCCCCCCCCGTGTCCTCCTTGGTGGGGTGGGGGGAGAATGCAAAATGCAAAATTCTGCTCCTTCATCCGGAGATGCTGGGCGAGAAGTAGCCAATCTGAGGGTTTGTCTAGCGCAGAACTCAAGGGCTCTCAGGTGTGTCGAATTCATTTGTTATGAGGGTCAGATCTGACATAAATGAGACCTTGTTGGGCCGGGCCGTGTCAGGTTGGGCTGGGCCATGTGTGTACCTATTTAAGATTAGGTAGCAAAAATATCAACTTTATAAAGGACACAGACAAACACAACTAAATATTTAAAAAAACAACAACCTTAAAACACGCTTAAATTGTCAGCAGTCGTTGGTCTTAAAGGTGCTTTCTTTGTATTTCTCCTATGGGATCCAGGGAACTGGGCAAAGGAAGCTCTGGCTCTTTCCTTCCTTCCCCAGGGGACTGGGGGGAGGAGCCTCAGCCAATAGAAGGAAGAGAGGCTTGACTCAGTAGCTCTGCTGTGCGATTGAGAAACCCTGGAAGAACAAACTCTGCCTTTCCCCTTCCTCCCAAAGGGAAGAGTCTCAGCCAATCGGAAAAAAAAATAGAGGCTTTGCTCTGTAGCCTCTGGAGTGGTTGAGCAAGCCTTGCAACGCAAGCTGTTACGCAGAAGGAAGCAAGAGAGAAGGAAGCAGATGACAGCCAGTTGCTCGGGGGGCCTGATTTGGCCCCCAGGCTGCATGTTTGACGCCCCTGCTTTAGGGTCTTAGCATGGTGCCTCCTGGGAGGCCTTTTCTGGCCTCCTAGAAGAGGCTGTGGCTCAGTGGCAGAGCATCTGCTTGGCCTGCCAAAGGTCACGGGTTCAGTCCCCGGCATTTGTCAGTTAGAAAGGACCAGACAGTAGGTGACGGGGAAGACATTTCTGTGCCTGAGACCCTGGAGAGCCGCTGCCAATTTGAGTAGACAGACTTTGACAGGCTGCTGGCTGATTTGTTATAAGGCAGCTTCATTTGTTCTCCAGACTTCGGTACCATCCGAACGTGTAGATCTAAATGAGTTTTTCTGATGTAAGTGCTTCAGGGTCTGTGTGCTTCTTTTCCAGAGCCTTTTCTGCTTTTAAGATCCCCAAGGTTCAAAGGGATACAGAGGTTAAATCCAGCAAAGCGCGTTGGCGTGGGAGAAGAGGAGGTGTGTCTATTTAAAACGCGGGCTGTTACAGGAAAATAGCAACCGCGGGAAGGAATCGTGAGGCAACGGGGCTTTTTTTCAGCAGGAACGCCGTTCCGGCTGGCTTGGTGCCAGGGGGTGCGGCCTAATGTGCAAATGAGTCCCTGTTGGGCTTTTTCTTCCCAAACAGCCTGTGTGAAATCATGGCGACGTCAGGGGTGTGGCCTAATATGCAAATGAGTTCCTGCTGGGCTTTTTCTACAAGAAAAGCCCTGTACAGCAGACCTTATGGGGCAGAAGGTTATAGTCTCCAAACCGCACCCCCCTCACCCCCAAGTTGTGGCCTAATCCTTCATTTGGAGATAGGGCCGAATGTGGTCTCTTTATTAGATCACCCAGGCAAGTTGGGGGATTGGTGCAGAACTTCCAGAGGTTCTCACTCTGGTTGTGGGGGCTGCAGCTGTCCCCCTCCCAGTGGGAAATACAGAGATGAGAGAGCCGCGGCCAGTGCGGGAGGCAGGCGAAGCCCCAGGTTGCACACACACCCGCCCCCGCACAAATCCTCAGACGTCCTTCTTGCGGCCTCGCCTGCTTTCCCCATGTTCAGCTTAGGTCTGAATTGCACAACTCGTTGTTGTCTGGGCTCAGTGCAGATCGCAGCCAAAATGCCCAGGGGATGCTGTGAAATGGAGAAACATGCGTTTCGTATCAAGCACGAGCTTAGACTAGAACTGGAGAATCTCCAGCTCACAGCCACATTCAGCCATGAAGGTCACTGGGTGACCTTAGTCTGGTTGGGAAGGGGGGAGGCTGCAAAGCAGAGGTGTCAAGCATGTGGCCTGGGGCCAAATCAGGCCCCCAGAGGGCTCCTGTCAGCCTCCCCCCCCCAAGCAACTGGCTGTCATCTGCTTCCTTCTCCCTCTCTCTTGCTTCCTTTTACATCACAGCTTGCTTTGCCAGGCTTGCTCAATTGCACAGGAGCTACAGAGCAAAGCCTCTGTTTTCTCCATTGGCTGAGACTCCTCCCTTGAGGAGGAAGGGGAGGAGGCAGAGCTTGCTTTGCCAGGCTCTCTCAATTGCACAGCAGAGCTACAGAGCCAAGTCTCACTCCCTTCTATTGGCTGAGGCTCCTCCCCCTCCTGGTCCCCTGGGGAAGGAAGGAAAGAGCCAGAGCTTCCTTTGCCCAATTCCCTGGATCACACAGGAGAGATACAAAAAAAGCACCTTTAGGACAAATGCGTGCTAATACTCTAAGTGGATTTTATTTTAAGCTTCAAAAAAATCTTTGTGTTTGTCTGTGTCCTTTATAAAGTTTATATCTCTGCTACCTGGCATTGCATCTTAGGACACACATGGCCCAGCACAACGAGGTCTCATTTATGTCAGATCCAACCTTGGTAACAAATGAATTTGTTGCCCCTGTTGTAAAGGGTGGGGCTTGGGAAGGGGAGGGGCCTCAGGATAAAACGCCATAGAGTCCCACCTCCCAAAGCTGCCATTTTCTGATTTCTGTAGCCTGGAGATTGCTTGTCATTCCAGGTTATCTCCAGGCCCCGCCTGGAAGTTAGCACCCCAGCTCCTGTAAGGAGAAAAGCGACGTATGAATGAATGAACGGCTTTTGCACTTGTTTTGGACCGTCTTGCCCACAGAGATGGTTGGGGCTGCCTGTCGTGTGAGCCCGACGTGTCGTTTGGCGTGCCTCGACCGTGTTTTCCCCACTTTTGCTGACCCACCTTCGGATTTTCCGTTTAATTCCGCCTTCCCGTTTGCCAGAAATAAAAGCCCTCGGTTGAGAAAGGATTAGCGGCAGGTCATTAGGCAGTCAGATTATGGGCCAGAAGGTTGCGTCCTGCGCAAAAGGCGAAGTGGAAAGGGGCGGCCGGAGCTATGAATTATTCACTCCCCCCCCCCCTCCGATTTCACGTTCTTCTCTCCCTGGTACTTTTACAACCTGCCTGTAAATACAAACATCCTGCATTATTTATGGGGATGGACCTGAACCGCTGCCTGGGATTTACTGTAGCTGTTTCGGGAGGGAGGGGGGCTTTGGTTGTGGGGGTGGGCTCGGTTTTTATTCCTTGTTAGGAGGGATATTGCCGGACCCTTTTTCTCCCACAATTGCGGGTGGCGACTCAGCAAGGGAAGAGAAGCTGACCTCTGACGGAAACTGGTAGCGTAGCATCAGCGGGCACAGGCGTTTCTTGACCTGCCAACTTTTATAGGAGTTGACAAGTGACCCGCTCTGACTGGTTGGTGCCAGGAGGGTTTGTAGGCTCCTCTGGCTGACCTCTCTGGAGGCTGGCTCACAGATGAAGAACGTCAGAAGAGCCCTTCTGGATCAGACCAGTGAGGATCCATCTAGTCCAGCCTCCTGTCTCATACAGTGGCCAGCCAGTTCCTCTGGAGGGCCAACAACAGGGCAGAGAGGCTGAGACCTTCATAAGAACAACAGAAGAGCCCTTCTGGATCAGACCAGTGAGGGTCCATGTAGTCTAGCCTCCTGTCTCACACAGTGGCTAGCCAGTTCCTCTGGAGGGCCAACAACGGGGCAGAGAGGCCGAGGCCTTCATAAGAACATCAGAAGAGCCCTGCTGGGTCAGACCAGGGAGGGTCCATCTAGTCCAGCCTCCTGTCTCACACAGTGGCCAGCCAGTTCCTCTGGAGGGCCAACAACAGGGCAGAAAGGCCGAGGCCTTCATAAGAACATCAGAAGAGCCCTTCTGGATCAGACCAGTGAGGGTCCATGTAGTCTAGCCTCCTGTCTCACACAGTGGCTAGCCAGTTCCTCTGGAGGGCCAACAACGGGGCAGAGAGGCCGAGGCCTTCATAAGAACATCAGAAGAGCCCTGCTGGATCAGACCAGTGAGGGTCCATCTAGTCCAGCCTCCTGTCTCACACAGTGGCCAACTGGTCCCTTTGGAGGGACAACAACAGAGCAGAGAGGCGGAGGTCTTCCCTTGAGAAGAACATCAGAAGAGCCCTGCTGGATCAGACCAGTGAAGGTCCATCTAGTCCAGCCTCCTGTCTCACACAGGGGCCAACTGGTTCCTTTGGAGGGCCAACAACAGGACAGAGAGGCAGAGGCCTGATGTTGCCTCCTGGCTCTGGGATTTAGAAGATTAGTGCCTCTGAATGTGGAGGTTCCCTTCCACCACTATGGCTAGTAACCGTCAACTCCCTCGGGCCACAACTTCAAGGCCCCTTTAGCCCGAAGAGCAGATTCAGACCCACTCGGTACGTTTGCTGTTTATTATCGATAATATCCATTATTAATGTTATTTATATTCCGCCTTTCTTCTGTCTCTTCTGACAGGAGAATCTAGGAGTGTTGGACCAGCCCAAGTTCATCCTGCAAGCCTCTATGGTAGAGTGGGGATTTTGAACCCTGCTCCCCCAGATTCTAGTCCAACAATCTAAACCAGGGCTGTCAAACATGCAGCCTGGGGGCCGGATCAGGCCCCCAGAGGGCTCCTATCTGGCCCACGAGCATGTCTGCTTCCTTCTCCCTCTCTCTTGCTTCCTTCTGCATCACAGCTTGCTTTGCCAGACTTGCTCAATCGCACAGGAGCTACAGAGCAAAGCCTCTTTTTTCTCCATTGGCTGAGGCTCCTCCCTTGGGGTAGAAGGTGGGAGAGGGAGAGCTGGCTTTGCCAGGCTCTCTCAATCGCACGGCAGAGCTACTGAGCCAAGCCCCTCTTCCTCGTATTGGTTGAGGCTTCTCCCCCTCCTGGTCCTTTGGGGAAGAAAGGAAAGAGCCAGAGCTTCCTTTGCCCGGTTTCCTCAATCACACGGGGGAGAGAGATACAAAGAAAACACCTTTTAAAAAAAGAAAGAAAGGAAAAAAAGCACGTCTGTGTCCTTTATAAAGTTGATATCTCCGCTTCCTGGCATTACATTTCATGACACAAGTGGTCCGGCCCAGCGAGGTCTCATTTATGTCATTTCCGGCCCTCATAACAAATGAGTTCGACACCCCTGCTCTAAACCTTCGGATCTAGTGGGGGGGGGGGGTTGAAATTCCTTGCAATAGAGGGGAAGGCTGATTCCCACCTAGATCTCTGTAAACACAAAATTAGCAGTAATTTGAGCAAAAAAGAACTTTGCAGTTCACGACCCCTGGGCTTTTGCAGAGAACCGGGCAAGTGTTTGGCTGACCTTTTAAAACCCTTTGCCTGGGGGGGGGGGAGTTCTCTTTCTCCACACACACCCCATCCACACCGTACATTCTTCTGAGTGGTTCCTCCATTTCAGGGGCTATTTTTGGCAATTCCCCGGGGCGCTTTTACTTTGTGGTTCCTCCTCCAGCTTCCTCAGAGCTCCACGATGGCGCTTAAATAACCCTGAATGGTATCGGCCTCATGGAAGGCTGACTCATGCTGGCAAGAGGTGGCCGACAGTAATTCCAGCGGCACAGTCCACTTTTGGCAGCTGGGTTCCCGCGTCTTGCCGAGAGGTGGACCTCCCCCCCCCCGCGCGTGCGGCAGTATAATTGCAGGTGGAAGCTTCTTGGCTGTTTTGTAGGCTGCGCACCGCCTGTCCTTCCCCAGGCCTGGGCGGTGTTTCTGGCTTTTTAAAGTTCACGTCCCGTCGTGGAGCTTTGTGGGATGCCGAGGCCTGACATTTTCCAAACTCAGTGCCCAGAAGACAGTGGGCTTCCGAATGCAGAAGGGGGAACGCTGTTTGGGTTGGAGGTGCAATCCAGCTGAGCGGGCGAGTGGGTGGCTCCTCCGGCTTCCGTAGCCAATCCCGTGCGAGCAGGCCTTGAATTCATCAGGAGCTCACAGGAGCACAACTCCCGAACCTTTCTGAACAACTAGGGCAGCTAGAATGATTAAAGGTTTGGAACACTTTCCCTGTGAAGAAAGGTTAAAACATTAGGGTTTGTAGAATCTTTCGGGCTCAAGTGCCGTGTTCTACTGGAGAAAGTTTTCCTTCCAGACGTTTCGTTCTCAGCTGCGGAGAACATCCTCAGTGGCGTTGCAGCCGGAGCAGGCGCTCAGACCTTCTTGGCTGCTGTGCATTGAGTGAGGCCAGGGCTGCTGGAGAGCTGCTATTTCTAGGCTGGAGGGGGTGTGGTGAAAGGGCAATTGGTTTGTGGATGTGCCCATTGTTTGGTGGGGCTTCCTGGAAGGGTAGTGATAAGGAAACTGGCTGTTGAATGTGACCATTGTTCTGTGTTGATTGCTGGGAGGGTTGGAAGGGGTGTGAAGATAAGGAAGATGGTTGTTGACTGTGCTGATTGTTCTGTGGAATGTGCTGGTTAAAACGTTTGAGGCTCTTTAGCTTGGAGAGAAACGTCGACTGCGGGGTGACGTGATAGAGGTTGACAAGATGATGCATGGGATGGAGAAAGCAGAGAAAGAAGTGCTTTTCTCCCTTTCTCACAATACAAGAACTCGTGGGCATTCGATTAAATTGCTGAGCAGTCGGGTTAAAAGGAAGTCCTTCACCCAAAGGGTGATTAACATGTGGAATTCACTGCCACTGGAGGTGGTGGCGGCTACAAGCATAGCCAGCTTCAAGAGGGGATTGGATAAAAATATGAAGCAGAGGTCCATCAGTGGCTATTAGCCACATTATATATATATGTGTGTGTGTGTGTGTACGCACACACACACATTGGCCACTGTGTGACACAGAGTGCTGGACTGGATTGGCCATTGGCCTGATCCAACATGGCTTCTCCTATGTTCTTATGAGGGTTCCCCCTCCTCCTCCCCACCCACCTTGTCCATTGAATAGCAGGTGCAGCTGCATAACAATCCCTGGATTAGGAGAGCAGGCAGCCAGCCAGCCAACAGGGGCTTTGTCACGCCCCCAGCAGCCCTCATTGACCCCTGGAGAAGCCCACGCTACCCTTTCTTCACTTCTTATGTGATTTTAGGCAGAGGGTGGCTTGCTGGCTTTTGGACTGTGGAGCGGGGGGGCGGGGGAGGTGGCCAAGGAGAGCCTCAGACGAGCGAGGCCTGCTTGGGCTGGCTGGATCTCTAGCCAGCCCAAGCAGACCTTGCTAGCCCAGGGCTCTCCTTTCTTGCTTTTGACTGGGGGGGGGGGATATGCTAGTGAGTTACACTGATGAGCTCCATCCCCTATTTTTCTACCAAACGGCCCCTGCTGATCAGTATAGGGCAGCTTCATGTGTCCAGTGGCTAGACACCATGCCGAAGGGTCGGTAATGCAGGATTATGCAATGAAGGATGCGGATGGGAAGTCCAACGCAAGCGTTTGAGTTGGCAGGCCTTTCTGTACCTCCTGGAGTTGAATATAAAGGGGAGGGGCTGTGGGCTACGAGAGCATCTTCGTGGTTAAGCCTCCGAGAGCCAGTGTGGCACAGTGTTGAAGAGCAGTGGACTCTCATCCCCCCCCCCTTTGCCACATGCAGCCAGCTGGGAGACCTTGGGTCAGTCACAAGTTCATTCAGAACTGTTCTCTCAAGAGTAAAATCTGAATCTGAATTTGTGGCAGTTTTATAAAGGAGGGACCTTGAAGTTGACCGTTTTTATCTTTTCTGAATATTTTAAAATTTCGCAAAGCTCCCTTTTTGGAATGTTTTTCTGCTGCTGTAATGACCGTGCCTAAATGTTTGAGTACTTTGTACATTGGATTTGAATGGATTGACTTCTTAAATTGTTTTTATTGGTTATGTATCGTAATAATAAATAATCTGAATGGTTTTCAAAAGAGCTCTCTCAGTCCACCTACCTCACAGGGTGTCTATTGTGGGGAGAGGAAGGAAAGGGGATTGTAAGGCACTTTCAGACTCCTTTGGGTAGTAAAGCGGGGTATAAAATGCTCCTCCTCCTTGGATCTGGAGAGCTACTGCCAGTCTGTGTAGACAATGTTGACTTCGGTGGACCAAGGGACTGATTCCGTAGAAGGCAGCTTTATGTTTTTCTGCGAATTATGCTGGCACCCGTGTTCCCTCTAAGCCAGGGGTGGCCAACGGTAGCTCTCCAGATGTTTTTTTGCCTACAACTCCCATCATCCCCAGCCATTGGCCATGCTGGCTGGGGCTGATGGGAGTTGTAGGCAAAAACATCTGGAGAGCTCCAGTTCACACATTTTTGTCTCCGCTCAGGCAAGATGGCCCCAGAGCAAACTCATTTATGCCATAGCTCATAACTTCAACAGTAGAATTTTTGCTCACCAGACTCCACAGCTTAGAGGAATTTAGAGTGTTGCTTGAAGGCTGCATGGGGTTAGGGTTTTGGCTTAGACCCTGGGATCTCCCTACCAAAGCTGTGGTTCTGAAGAGCCACAGAGAGCTGGATTCTTTCTATTGATTCCCCGTGATCCTAAACCCAGAGGGGGCCAAACTGTGGCTCTTTCGCACACATTGCACGGCTCTCGAAGTTGGCCAGCTTGGAAATGGCATTTATCTTCCTAAATCTCTTCGCCAAGCCAGCCAATTGCTTGGAGAATGCATTTACAGTTAAAGTTTCTTTCTTTCCATCTATCTCTCCCCCTCCTCATATATTTGCCTGCCCGCCTCCTCTCAAACCTCTGACATTTGCAGCTCTCAAACATCTGACATTTATTCTATGTGGCTCTTACGTTAAGCAAGATTGGCCACTCCTGTCCTAAACGAAGCCCAATCAATGGCGCTGCTGTGCGGACGGAGGCCAGGAAGGCGATGGGGGCTGTTATTGGGCCTCCCAAGATGGGGGCACATTCGGCCGGGTCTTCGGGCTCTGCACTGGCTCCCAATAACATACCGAGTCCGGTACAAGGTGCTGGTCATTACCTTTAAAGCCCTATATGGCCTGGGACCTGCCTACCTGAAGGACCGTCTCTCCCCACACGTTCCCCAGAGAGTACTGAGGTCCGGAACTCAAAACCTTCTCGCTATCCCTGGGCCAAAAGAAGTTCGTCTTAAATCAACCAGAGACAGGGCCTTTTCCGTTATGGCCCCTACATGGTGGAACCAGCTGCCGGAGGAGGTAAGGGCCCTGCGGGACCTTATTCAGTTCCGCAGGGCCTGTAAGACAACCCTCTTCCGGCTAGCTTACACCTAACTGGGAAACAAATGTAGGTTACTAGACTCCTATTAATTACACTGTATAAGATTTGATGGTTTAAGGTTTTAATGTTTTAAATGTTTTGACTATTTTAACTGTTTATATATGCAAATGTTAATTCAAGTTCTGTTTTATTATCTGTTGTGAGCCACCCTGCGCCATCTTTGTGGGAAGGGTGGGATACAAATCATAAAATAAATAAATAAACAAGAGAGTCTTTGTGGGAGGGTGGGTGTGTTGCCGCTGGAAAGATGCTCTCGTTTCAGGCTTCGTGGCTGGCAGTTCTACTGCCAGGCCGTCGTGGCGCGAAAGCTTTTGTGGCCTCTCTGCACTGCCGAGGCCGCGACTTCGGGATCGGAGAGTTGACATAAATCCGCATGATGGATCAGTTATCACTTCATTGAGCGGGTGGCGGATCCATTGACGGCCGTGCGGTAACGTACCGTTTCCTGGCTGTGCCCAGCCCTGGGATACATTAAATGCCCTTTATTTATCGCCTGCTCTTGTTGCGCCACAGGCCGGAGGATGCGGCTTTGGCAACTATCCTCGGATTTTTTATGACGAGCATTAAAGCCGGGCGCATAATTTGCACCTTTTTTTATTCATTAGGCGTCGGGACGGCCGTAAGTCAAGAAGGGCCCGGGGATTTAGATGCAGATCCAGAAGATAAACTATCGACAAGCCAGATGTATTTTTACATTAGTGTGCCTTTACAATGGTTTATGCGGAGAGTGGAATATAAATTGCATTATTAAATATGGACCCCTTTCGTTGACCCGCTTGGATGGGAAGGGAGATTTTTGAAGTCACCAATCTGGGGAAATGATTGCGGATTTTTGTTTTTCTCAAGGTGATTCTCTCCACATCCCCCCCCCCCACCTCCCAATATTAATTTGAGATAGACCCTTTGCTCTGGGACTTTGGCTGGAAGGGAATTCACTCCCATCTTCGATGTCTTAGTCCAGGTGGATGTGAGTAAGATGGGCAGGAAGGCAACTTTGTCATTGCGCTGAGCAGTTTAGTGTAGTGATTAAGTGCGTGGACTCTTATCTGGGAGAACCAGGCTTGATTCCACACTTCTCCACTTTCACCTGCTGGAATGGCCTTGAGTTAGCCATAGCTCTGGCAGAGGTTGTCCTTGAAAGGGCAGCTGCTGTGAGAGTCCTCTCAGCCCCACCCACCTCACAGGGTGTCTGTTGTGGGGGGAGAAGATATAGGAGATTGTAAGCCACTCTGAGTCTCTGATTCAGAGAGAAGGGCGGGGTATAAATCTGCAATTTTTCTTTTTCCACATGTGGGAGTACAACTATGACCAGGGAGACTTCCAATTTGGAACAGTTGCCTTACTCCTTTCTACTGGGAGATGTAAAGCAGGCTGCTCATGCAAAAGCTCTGTATGAACTAAGCGGCTTGGGGTCTGGGTGCGGGATCCTAGCAGTCTATACTTCCATCCCTCTGCTGATTCAGTGAGTGGGAACAGAAGAACATAAGAGCAGCCATGTTGGATCAGGCCAATGGCCCATCCAGTCCAACACACAGTGGCCAAAAAAGCCCAGGTGCCATCAGGAGGTCCATCAGTGGGGCCAGGACACTAGAAGCCCTCCCACTATTGCACCCCCCCTCCCCCAGCACCAAGAATACAGAGCATCACTTGCCCCAAACAGAGAATTCCATCAATATGCTGTGGCTAATAGCCACTGATGGACCTCTGGAAATATTCTCTGCACTGCCTCTCTCCTGGTGTTCCATCCAAATGGTGGCCCTGTGTTCCAGAACCACCATCTTTTATTGCCTCGGGCAAAGTCCTGCTGTGAGAATCTGGATCGCTCTGTGCTTTAGATTTTTAGTTCTGGAGGGGTGGAGATGCTGGAATTGTTGTCCCAGAGCAGGGCCAAGGTATTGGGGTGGGTGGGTGTGGAAAGGAGCAAGCTGAGTGGTATTGAGAGATGGGCTCTTCTGCCCCTTGATATGCTGGGGGGGGTGGAGGGCTGCTGGTACCTCAGCTGCCGCATCCCAAAGAATCTTTATGTGTGAAGGCAAACAAGAGCATCGTGTTTCTCTGTCTTGTCTAAGAGCCAGTTTGGTGTAGTGGTTAACTGTGGGGACTCTTATTTGGGAAAACTCAGTTTGATCCCCCTTTCCTCCACATGCAGCTGCTGGAGTGACCTTGGGTCAGTCATAACCGTTCCCCTCAAGACTGGGTCTTGAAAGAGCTCTCTCAGCCCCACCTACCTCACAGGGTGCCTGAACATAAGAGAAGTCATGTTGGATCAGGCCAATGGCCCATCCAGTCCAACTCTCTGTGTCATACAGTGGCCAAAAAACCCAGGTGCCATCAGGAGGTCCATCAGTGGGGCCAGGACACTAGAAGCCCTCCCACTGTCCCCCCCCCCCCCCAGACCAAGAATACAGAGCGTCACTGCCTCAGACATAAGAACATAAGAGAAGCCATGTTGGATCAGGCCAATGGCCCATCCAGTCCAACACTCTGTGTCACACAGTGGCCAAAAAACCCAGGTGCCATCAGGAGGTCCATCAGTGGGGCCAGGACACTAGAAGCCCTCCCACTGTTGTCCCTCCCTAAGCACCAAGAACACAGAGCATCACTGCCCCAGACAGAGAATTCCATCAACATGCTGTGACTTATAGCCACTGATGGACTTCTGCTCCAGATGTTGATCCAGTCCCCTCCTGAAGCTGGCTATGCTAGCAGCCGTCACCACTTCCTGTGGCAGTGAATTCCATGTGTTTCTCCTAGGAGTCTCTGCTTCCATCCCCCTGCTAATTTGGTGAGCTGTTGTAGGGAGGAGAAGAGAAATTGGATTGTGAGCCACTCTGAGACTCCTTTGGGTAGTGAAGTGGTATAAATCCTTCTCCTTCTCCTCTTCCTCCTCCTTCTCTTCTTCTTCCTCTTCCTCCTCCTCTTTCTCTTCTGCTGCTGCCAACTTCAACAATACTTATGCATAGCTGTTCTTAAACCCACAACAGCCCTGAAGGGTTGGGCAGGTGGTGGTTGTTTTTTTCATGACAGTCTTGGCTCTCAAAGAGAGTGTTTTGGCTTAGGTTAGACCAGGGGTGGCCAAACGGTGGCCCGGGAGCCACATGTGGCTCTTTCACACGTATTGTGTGGCTCTCGAAGCCCCCACTGCCCTGTTGACTAGCTTGGAGAAAGCATTTGTCTCGTTAAATCACTTCTCCATGCCAAGCCAGCCGGCAGCTTGGAGAAGGCATTTAAAGTTGCTTTCTTTTCGCCTCCCCCTCCATTTCCCTTCCCCCCCCCCGGCTCTCAGACATCTGACATTCATGTCTTGTGACTCTCAAACATCTGACATTTATTCTTTGTGGCTCTTGCGTTTGGTAAGTTTGGTGCCCTTTGCATCAGACTACACAGAGCGAGACTGACTCTCCGCTCGGCCTGTTGCAGCAGCGTCTTCAGCCATGCTCTGAGGGTGCAGCGAAGCAGTCGGAGTTCCGCTTTGCCGTGCATTTGCCCGTTAACCTTACTCTGCGGGGGCCTGCTGGGGTCCCTCAGATCCTCCTGCGCGCACATCCAGGCCCTGCTGATGCGAGTTTGCCGGTGGCATGGCCTTCCCTCGGAGGGCACTGAGTTTGAACTTGGCATGCGGTCAGGAGCATGGTGCAGGCAGGGTCTCGGAGATTAGAGCGCCTGATGGCAGCGCAGGGAGCAGGAGGAAAGGAAGGCGATGAAATGCAAAATGAGCCACAGGGCTGGCGGAACACCTGCTGCTCGCCAGCGCACCGTCTCTCCAGGAGAAGGTTCTGTAATGAGGCCTCTGATGCAACCATTACTGCCGGTTTTATTTGTCTTGCGCTCGGCGGCTGGATGGGTTCTAGCGCTGGAGGATAATCGGGGAGGGAGGGGCAGGAAACCTAGTTCTTCGCTGCGATGCTTCGGTGGGCAGAGAGGAGGGAGGGAGGCGGGGGCACACGGTGCGCTGACACGCATAGTGCAGGCCTTGAAGAGGCAACGAGGAGGTTTTGAGCAGGTGCCAAACCTGGGTCAGAAAGCAGTGGGAAAAAAAAATCAAATTCTGTGTTAGGGATTATTAGGAAAGGGATTTGAGGATAAATAGGCAAATCTTGTAACGCCCCTGGATAGATTTATGGTGCAGCCTCATCTGGAATCCTGTGAACCGTTCTGGTCTCTGTATCTCAAAAAGGACACGGCAGAACTGGGGAAAGGTCAGAGGAAGAAAACCAAGACAATTTGGGGGTTCTCTGTGAGGAAAGGTGGAAGGGTCGGGGACTTAGAAAAGAGGTGACCGGGGGGGGGGCATGGTAGAGGTTTATAAAATTATGCATGGGGTAGAGAGAGTTGATGGAGCCCCGTGGCGCAGAGTGGTAAAGCTGCAGTATTGCAGTCCGAGCTCTCTGCTCACAACCTGAGTTCGATCCTAGCGGAAGCTGAGTTCAGGTAGCCGACTCAGGGTTAACTCAGCCTTCCATCCTTCCGAGGACGGTAAAATGAGGGCCCAGCTTGCTGGGGGGGGAAAGCGTAGATGATTGGGGAAGGCAATGGCAAACCACCCCGTAAAAAGTCTGCCGTGAAAACGTTGTGAAAGCAACGTCACCCCAGAATCGGAAACGACTGGTGCTTGCGCAGGGGACTACCTTTACCTTTAGAGAGAGTTGACAAAGAAAAAGACAATGATTTTTTTCTCCCTCTCTCAAACTTGAAGGCATCCGATGAAGCTGATGGGCGGGCAGTAGGTTCAGGATGCACAAAAGGAAATGCTGCTTTACACAGAGCGGGATTCAAATGTGGAATTCGCTGGCGGAAGCTGCAGTGATGGCCACAAGAATAAACACTCTGGCCCCGTTTACGCGGCGTGTTGAGCCCATGTTAAACTGACCCGGTTCAGTTCCGAATGTCTTTGTTCCGGATATTATCGATCAGACTGCCATGCTGCAATACGAATCACTCCGCGGTGAAATTGTCTTCTGCCATCCACATGACAGCACCATGCAGTTCTTTTTTCCTCCACTTTTATGCGCACGCATTATGCTCATATGCACATGCGCATAGGTTACATTATGTGGTTATGCAATTATGCGCATATCGCTAAGTAGTGAAAAAAATGGCGACCGTAAACCGGATGTCTGAGGCTCCTTCTGCTCCCGGACGGCCTTCAGACATCCGGGAGTTGGTGGAGAACTATCCAGACGGGGAAACTATGAGGTGAAACCGAAGAACTCAAAAAACACTGCGTCTGAACAGCCCCTTTGTGTCATGCAGCGGCCCCCCCCCAAAAGGTACCATCTAACTAACCCCTGAGCTCCTTCTCCTAATTTTCCTTATGATGGTTTAATGCTCACTTACTGTTGGCTGGGTCACGAGTGCGAAACTCCTGATGGGACGTACCAACCGGGGCACTTTTTGTAGGAAGCCCCCGTGTAGCTTGAAGATTCAGTTTGGCAATTCAGACCTTTGCTTCCAAGATTGCCTTTTGCAACCCAGAGACACCCTCCCCCCCCCCTTCCTCCCAATTTCCTTCTTGCTGTGTCCTCTGTAGCCCCCAGGCAATGAGGGGTTAAATGCTTTTGTTTCTGGAGGTAATACAGTTTAGAGGGTGGACATGAATAAAAGATGCTCCTGAACCCGGTATCTGTCAGGCCTGTGTTTTCGCTCCGTATATAAAAGGCATCGACTGCAGCTTGACGGTAAAGGACTGTGTTGGGGAGTTGAAGGGAAGGGGGATTCTCGGAGGAGTAACATAAATAAGGGGCCAGTATTTTTACACCAGGAGAGGCCGCTGGGAAAGAGAGGGAGGGGGGGCTTGTTTATCTCTCTGAAATTGTCCCCTTTGCTGACCTTGCGCCTCAAAGGGCTTTGTAGGCAGGGGTCTTTTTGTAGAAAAAGAGGTGCTGGAGCTCATTAGCAGAACTCATTTGCAGAACTTATTTGAAGAAGAAGAAGAAGATGATATTGGATTTATATCCCGCCCTACACACCGAAGAGTCTCAGAGCGGCTTACAATCTCCTTTCCCTTCCTCCCCCACAACAGACACCCTGTGAGGTGGGTGGGGCTGGGGAGGGCTCTCACAGCAGCTGCCCTTTTCAAGGACAACCTCTGCCAGAGCTATGGCTGACCCAAGGCCATTCCAGCAGCTGCAAGCGGAGGAGTGGGGAATCAAACCCGGTTCTCCCAGATAAGAGTCCACACACTTAACCACTACACCAAACTGGCTCTTTCAGCCAACCTTTCAAGGACAACCTCTGCCAGAGCTCTGGCTGACCCAAGGCCACTCCAGCAGCTGCAAGCGGAGGAGTGGGGAATCAAACCCGGTTCTCCCAGATAAGAGTCCGTACACTTAACCACTACACCAAACTGGCTCATATTTGCATATGCCTCAGGCCTCTTGACATCACTGGAAGGCGGATTCAATTCTATCAGCTCAGCATCTTCCTTAAAATACTTCTTGAATTAGAATTGTCGTAATAAAAACCTCTCTCCCATCATACTTTTCCCATTGCTTTCTCCTGTGCGGTCACAAGGGAGCCCCGTGGCGCAGAGCGGTAAAGCTGCAGTACTGCAGTCTGAGCTCTCTGCTCACGACCTGGGTTCGATCCCAGCGGAAGCTGGGTTCAGGTAGCTGGCTCCAGGTTGACTCAGCCTTCCATCCTTCCGAGGTCGGTCAAATGAGTCCCCAGCTTGCTGGGGGGAAAGTGTAGATGACTGGGGAAGGCAAGGGCAAACCACCCCGTAAAAAAGTCTGCCGTGAAAACGTGATGTGGCATCACCCCGGAGTTGGAAACGACTGGTGGTTGCACAGGGGACTACCGTTTTATCTGGTCACAGTGGCACGATGAAGATTTCCATCGGCTTGCTTTAAATGTTTTGGTTCTTTTCCCATTTTTGTGGGGAGCAGTATTAAAACGTTCGTCAAATCTTAAGAGTTCGGCAAAATCCTCACAGGGGGGGTTGAACAACGGAGCCTAGAAGCAAGTTGTTGTTTTTTTAGGGGGGTGGGATAAATAAGAAAGAGCACAATTTAGAGATTCTGGAGCACGGCTCCTGTGAGCTCCAGCTCAAAATGAGGCCTGCACGCACCCTAATCCTTTGCTGGGTTGGAAGGAAGCCCTTCCCTGGTAAGGTTCCTACCCCCCCTCCCCCAGCTTGCAGATCTCTTGCAAAATATCAGGCCTGTGTGGATGCGAAAAGCAAAAGGAGGAACTCTTGTAGTCCCCTGCCCCCTCCTGAGCGTTCATCGGCTTCTGGTTTCTTCTGCTTTGGCCAGCGTCTGCATGAGCTGGAAAGTGTTCTCTAGGGAAGTGGTTCTCTAGGTATGGAAGAAGAAGAAGACTGCAGATTTATACCCCACCCTTCTCTCTGAATCAGAGCGGCTTGCAATCTCCTTTATCTTCTCCCCCCCCCCACAACAGACACCCTGTGAGGTGGGTGGGGCTGGAGAGGGCTCTCCCAGCAGCTGCCCTTTCAAGGACAACCTCTACCTATTATGCCATTAAAGGTTTGGTATGGTATGGACAACCTCTACCAGAGCTCTGGCTGACCCAAGGCCATTCCAGCAGCCTCAAGTGGAGGAGTGGGGAATCAAACCCGGTTTTCCCAGATAAGAGTCCGCACACTTAACCACTACACCAGACTGGCTCTTTCAACCAACCTTTCAAGGACAACTTCTGCCAGATCTATGGCTGACCCAAGGCCATTCCAGCAGCTGCAAGTGGAGGAGTGGGGAATCAAACCCGGTTCTCCCAGATAAGAGGGCACACACTTCACCACTACACCAAACAGGCTCTCCAAATAGACTTGGTATGGTCACCCATCCAGGGCTGGCCTGGTGGTTGTTGTTTTTGCACCCTAGGCAAACTGTGACTTTGGCACCCATCCAGTTCAGCATTCCATTTGTTTGCAGTGGCTAACCAGATGTTTTTGAGAAACCAACAGCCTCTGCACAAAGGGCCCAGCTGCCCTCATTGTGAACCCAAAGCAAGTGCCGTTGCGACATACACAGCCTTTGCACACGGAGGTTGCATTCCAGCTTTTGACTGTCCTTTCCTTTTCCAGTATATCAGGGCTTTTCTTTGTAGCAGACACTCCTTTGCATATTAGGCCACCCCCCTCGATGTAGCCAATCCTCCAAGATCTTACAGGGCTCTTCTTACAGGGCCTACCTCAGGGGTGTGTGGCCTAATATGCAAAGGAGCTCCTGCTAGAATTCCACCCCTGCTTCTGCTGAATCAGACCCTCACAGTCTGTCAAAGTCAGTCTTGTCTACTTATATTGGCAGCAGCTCTCCAGGGTCTCAGGCGGAGGTCTTTCACCCCCACCTCCTACCTGAGCCTTTTATGTGGAGATGCCGGAGACTGAACCCGCGACTCTCTGCATGCCAAGCAGATGCTCTGCCACTGAACTACGGCCTCCCTCCCTTCCATCCAGGTCATAAGTAGCCCGCTACTCTCCTGTGTCCTCGTCTGTTTTTTGCATCTGGATGCAGGCAGAGAAGAGGTTTTAGAAAGAATGATGAGCGGAGAGGCCAAAGTTGGCATGGGAACCGTTTGCCTCTGCCTTGAGAGGGAAATAATCCATCGCCTTAACGAAATTACTGGAGGGGGGGAGGGCTTTGCGTCTTCCTGGCAGGGTTCTGTGTCAAGTGGGGCTACAGAAAGTATTTTTTAAAATGTCTAATGTGCTCTTTCCTGTGCCGCAGCTACTGAGCGCTACATCTATATTTCAAGCCCCAGGGAGAAGTTTCTGGGCGCTCTGGGGAACAGCAGGTTCCTGGGGTTTTTTCTGATGTAGTGGCCAGATGAGGGAATGTGTTTTGCACAGGGGTGCCCAAACTTGCTTAACGTAAGAGCCACGTAGAATAAACTTCAGATGTTTGAGAGCTGCAAGACAGAAATGTCAGATGTTTGAGAGCAGGAAGGAGTGAAAGAGATGGATAGATGGATAGCTAGATGAACGGACGGATGGATGGATGGATGGATGGATGGATGGATGGATGGATGGATGGATGGATGGATAGCTATATGGATAGATGGATGGATGGATGGATGGATGGATGGATGGATGGATGGATAGCTATATGGATGGATGGATAGATAGATAGATAGATAGATAGATAGATAGATAGATAGATAGATAGATAGATAGATAGATAGAGGGAGGGATGGAGGGATGGAGGGATGGAGGGATGGATGGATGGATGGATGGATGGATGGATGGATGGATGGATGGATGGATGGATAGCTATATGGATGGATGGATAGCTATATGGATGGATGAATGGATGGATGGATAGCTATATGGATAGATAGATGGATAGATAGATGGATAGATGGATAGATAGATGGATGGATAGATGGATAGATAGATGGATAGATTGACAGATTGACAGATTTAGGAGGGAGGATGAGGTAGAAAGAAAGCTACTTAACTTTAAATCCCTTCTCCAAGCTGACCAACTGGGCGGTGGGGCCTTTGAGAGCCACACAATATATGTGAAAGAGCCACATGCGGCTCCCAAGCCACAGTTTGGCCACCTTGATTTAGCATAAATGATGAAGGCTAAGCTACTAATTGACAAGTTTGTGTTCCCGAACCTGGTTTGGCAAACTTCTCGGCCTCAGTTGTTGATCTCAGCAGGATAAAACTAGTCTCCCTAGGCCAGACTAGCTTAGTCTTGTCAGATCTCGGAAGCTAAGCAGGGTCAGCCCAGGCTAGAATTTGGATGGGTGACCTCCAAGGAATACCAGGGGTGTTTGTGTTGTGGAGGCAGGCAATGGTAAATCACCTCTGGATACCTCCTTTTTTGAAAGCCCAGTGGGCTCTCTATGTCAGCTGTGAGTTGGCCGCTACTGCTACTTTCCACATGTGCCACAAGGAATTTGAACACTGAGAGCGCCATTAATGTGCTGATTTGATCGTATGTGACTCTGCCTTCTGTCTTTTACATCACAACGACCCTGCCGTGAACTAGGTTAGGCCGTGAAAGCCTGTGGCTGTCCCAAGGTCAACCAGGTAGAGAGGGGACTTGAACTCAAGCTTCCCAGGTTGGAAGCAGACACCGTGATCCGCTGCACTGTGCTGGGCAATACTTTTGCAGGGACGGTTTCTGAGCAATTTGCAGTGTGCACGAACCCAGCAATAACAAGCTGGGTTCCCTGAAGGGGTAAAATACCTGAGTGCGCAGAAGACACCTTGGAAGAGTGACTTCCTGGGCGCGTAACCAGCTGCCGCGTGTGACCTGGCTCTGCCGCAAGGACAAGAGTCCCAGGGAACGCTTTTCAGCCCCTGTGTTTGCGTCTCTTCCCTCCTGTGCCAAATCCAGGAACTCTCCCGGAACGCTTCAAAGCAGTCTCCGAGTAATTATTCTGAGCAGGCGGTGGCAGGAACACCTGCTTGGTTTGTCCTCGAGAATCTCTAATCTTCCCTTCCCTCGCGCTAACAGGCAGCCTGGTTCCACCCGCCTTGTGCTGCCGACAGATGCTGCCAGCCCATACCGGGCTATCATTTCTCTAGTGGAGTGTAACGGGGAAGAGCATTGGGTGCTTTTGTTTCTAGTTTCTCTCCGTGCATCTGTCACTTGCCGCCGTCAGGAGGCGAATCATCACTCCACCGAGTCATGCATATGGAACATGAAATGGGCCAAGTAGTTAGACGGGCGCGTGGGGGGGCGGGGGCTGCAGACAGTCCCGTTTCAGGCTGGGGCTGGAAAGCAGCTTTTGACACGGAGGTTTTCTCCCCCCTTCCCTGAGCTACCCGAAGACCGTTTTGTTAAGATATTGGATTTATACCCCACCCGATACTGTGTATAAAGGAGCCCCGTGGCGCGGAGTGGTAAAGCTGCAGTACTGCAGCCAGGCTCTCTGCTCATGACCTGAGTTTGATCCTGGTGGAAGCTGGGTTCAGGTAGCCGGCTCAAGGTTGACTCAGCCTTCCATCCTTCCGAGGTCGATAAAATGAGTACCCAGCTTGCTGGGGGGGGGGGAAGTGTAGATGACTGGGGAAGGCAATGGCAAACCAGGAGAGCCAGTTTGATGTAGTGGTTAAGTGTGCGGACTCTTATCTGGGAGAACCGGGTTTGATTCCCCACTCCTCCACTTGCACCTGCTGGAATGGCCTTGGGTCAGCCATAGCTCTGGCAGAGGTTGTCCTTGAAAGGGCAGCTGCTGTGAGAGCCCTCTCCAGCCCCACCCACCTCACAGGGTGTCTGTTGTGGGGGAGGAGGGTAAAGGAGATTGTGAGCCGCTCTGAGACTCTTCGGAGTGGAGGGCGGGATATAAATCCAATATCTTCAAACCACTCAGTAAAAAGTCTGCCATGAAAACGTCGTGATGTGATGTCACCCCAGAGTCAGAAATGACTTGATGCTTGCACAGGGAACTACCTTTACCTTTTACTATACTGTGAATCTCAGGGTGCATTCACATTATGCCAAATAATGCGTTTTGCAACTGGATTTTTACTGTATAAGCATAGCAGAAATCTATTTGCAAAACACATTATTTAGTGTAGCATGAATGCACCCTCAGAATCTCAGCGTGGCTTACAATCTCCTTTATCTCCCTCTCCCAGACCAAGCATCTGTGAGGTGGGTGGGGCTGAGAGAGCTCTCCCAGAAGCTGCCCTTTCAAGGACAACTCTTGCAAGAGCTATAGCTGACCCAAGGCCATTCCAGCAGGTGCAAGTGGAGGAGTGGGGAATTGAATCTGGTTCACCCACATAAGAGTCTGCACACTTAACCACTACACCAAAATGGCTCTCCAAACCTCAGATTTTGGGTGCTCTTCCTGAATAGCCAGTCTGATGCTGCTTCAGAGCAAGTGTGGCATAGTATTCAGTGGGAAGCATCGAACTGTGGATTGTTTCCGGTATATAAATGAAGTCACATCTGCCATGGCCCACCGATGCGCTCTTAAGTGTGCAGAACGATTATTCGTGCTCAGGATCTCCGAACAGTGAAGACAGAACTAAGCTGTGTTCGCTGACCCTACGTGAGTTCCTCTTCTTAAAAACATAGAATCATAGCGTTGGAAGGGACCCCCCAGGGTCATCTAGTCCAATGCAGGAAATTCACAAATACCTCCCCCTAGGGGGCAGCATGGCACATGTCAACATCTTTTCTGGTTCTCACCCAATTTTTTTTTTTTAAAAAAACGAGCAGGGCGAGATTGGGCTTTTATCCCGCAAGGCTCTTTCTAATGAGTCGAGGACTGGAGTCCCGGTTGGGCGAGTGGAAGCCAAGATGTCCTTTCTGAGGAGAGGGAGAAGAAAGGTTAAAACGCTTGGGGCTCTTTAGCTTAGAGAAACGTTGGCTGCGGGGTGACTTGATAGAGGTTTCCAAGATTATGCACGGGATAGAGAAGGCAGAGAAAGAAGTACTTTTCTCTCTTTCCCGCAATTCAAGAACTCGTGGGCGTTCAATGAAATTGCTGAGTAGCTGGATTAGAACAGATAAAAGGAAGTCCTTTTTCACCCAAATGGTGATTAACATGTGGAACTCACTGCCACAGGAGGTGGCGGTGGCTACAAGCGTAGCCAGTTTCAAGAGAGGAATGGATAAGCATATGGAGCAGAGGACCATCAGTGGCTATTAGCCACAGCTTATCGTTGGAACTCTCTGGGGCAGTGATGCTCTGTATTCTAGTGCTTGGGAGGGGGAGCACAGTGGAAGGGCTTCTAGCCCCACTGGTGGACCTCTTGATGGCACTTGGGTTTGGATTTTTTTGGCCCCTGTGTGACACAGAGTGTTGGACTGGGTGGGCCATTGGCCTGACCCAACATGGCTTCTCTTATGTTCTTCTGTGACACAGAGTGTTGGACTGGATGGGCCACTGGCCTGACCCAACATGGCTTCTCTTATGTTCTTCTGTGACACAGAGTGTTGGACTGGAGGGGCCGTTGGCCTGACCCAACATGGCTTCTCTTACGTTCTTCTGTGACACAGAGTGTTGGACTGGAGGGGCCATTGGCCTGACCCAACATGGCTTCTCTTATATACTTATGAGAAAGGGACCAAGTCCAGGTTATGAGTTGCCATTTTCCCAATTAGCCACAGCAGCTGGATTTCTCCCCCTTTCCTCTGACACTATGCCGAATTTCCTTCCAAAGATGCAGCGCAGTTCCCCTCTCCCCCTGTTATAGGGAGGATGCTGCACACGGAATAGCTAATCGCTTTCATTTTATATCCTTTGCTGCCTCTCTCTTAGCTGCAAAATGTGATGCCGGGGCCTGTTTGAACGTGACGCAGTGGAACGCAGGAGGTTCTCGTCAGCAGACGTCAGGCGTCGCCGCAGGCCTGAATCTAGTAATGGAAATCGAAGGCCCCTAATTCTGCTGTAGATAGATCCAGGTGGGCAGCTGTGTTGGTCTGAAGCAGCAGAACAAAGCAGGCGTCAAGTAGCACCTTTAAGACCGACACACTGTGATTCAGAATGTAAGCTTTTGTGTGCATGCACGCTGTGAGCTTAGCTCACACCAACTCAGCTTAGAGGGAACACTGCCCGTGAGCATCCCCAAGGGCTCTGCCCTCTGCCACGAATGGAAATGAATGAAGTCACGTGGCTCTTTTGGTTTACGGTCACTGCAGAAGTGACTCTCCGTGAGCCGTGGAGCGTATGCCACTGCTCCATGGTCTCAGGCAGACGTCTTCCCCATCACATACGACTTGGTCCTTTTAACTGGAAATTGAGCCAGGGATGTTCTGCTTGCTGAGGAGAAATTCTTCCAGCTTCATCACAAGAAGAAGAAGACGACTGCAGATTTGTACCCCGCCCTTCTCTCTAAATCAGAGACTCAGAGCGGCTTACTATCTCCTATATCTTCTTCCCTCACAACAAACACCCTGTGAGGTGGGGGGGGGGCTGAGAGGGCTCTCACCGCAACTGCTCTTTCAAGGACAACCCCTCCAGAGCTCTGGCTGACACAAGGCCATTCCAGCAAGTGCAAGTGGAGGAGTGGGGAATCAAACCCGGTTCTCCCAGATGAGAGTCCGCACACTTAACCACTACACCAAACTGGCTCTTTCAACCACCATTTCAAGGACAACCTCTGCCAGAGCTATGGCTGACCCAAGGCCATTCCAGCAGGTGCAAGTGGAGGAGTGGGGAATCAAACCTGGTTCTCCCAGATAAGAGTCCGCACACTTAACCACTACACCAAACTGGCTCTTTCAATTACCCTTTCAAGGACAACCTCTGCCAGAGCTATGGCTGACCCAAGGCCATTCCAGCAGCTGCAAGTGGAGGAGTGGGGAATCAAACCCAGTTCTCCCAGATAAGAGTCCGCACACTTAACCACTACACCAAACTGGCTCTTTCAACCACCCTTTCAAGGACAACCTCTGCCCGAGCTATGGCTGATCTAAGGCCATTCCAGCAGGTGCAAGTGTAGGAGTGGGGACTCAAACCCGGTTCTCCCAGATAAGAGTCCGCACACTTAACCACTACACCAAACTGGCTCTTTCAGCCACCCTTTCAAAGACAACCTCTGCCAGAGCTATGGCTGACCCAAAGCCATGCCAGCAGGTGCAAGTGGAGGAGTAGGGACTCAAACCCGGGTTTCCCAGATGAGAGCCCCCACACTTAACCACTACACCAAACTGACTCTCCAGCCCTCAAGTGGATCATCTCAAGCCCTCTTAACCCTTGGCATGGATGCAGGCAGGGTGGGGAAGGCTCCCATCGTAGCATGACGTTGCTCCTTCTCTGGGGTGGACTCCTCTCCTCTGGGGGGCGGGCAGCATCCCTGAATTTTCAGGGTGTGCGGTCTGTCTGCTTCCCACCCTTTCCAACAGCAGTGAGTATGAAACATCAGCTTCTGCCAACACCGTTGCTGTCTTGGGGCTGACGTTGCCTCACCGTGAGCCTCGTGTGCATCGCGGAAGTCCCTTGGGAAATGCTGTGGGTTTTCATAATCAGTAGGAAGTATTAAGACGTCTTGGAGAGGAAAGGCTGCCGTGCTGGTCTTAATAGGCAGAGAGTAGCGCCGGAGATGAGGGTAGAAAGGCTGGAGATGCACCGTCCGCTAGGGGTGAAAAGGCTGTTACTTTAGTGGAAGAGAGTAACGCAGACAGAGTCGTGAGCAGCGTTCCCTCTAAGCGGCGTCAGCGTGAGCCAGCTCACGGATTTTTAGCCTGCAGCTTGCACGTTTTTGTTCTAGCGCAGGAAAAATGGCCCCAGAGCATGCTAATCGATGCAGCCGCTCACCACATTCATGCCAGGAGCTCACAAAGTAGAATTTTTGCTCACCAGACTCTGCAGCTTAGAGGGTACATGGGTTGTGAGTCTGACCTGATGTGATCTGCCCCAAAAGGGGGGGGGCAGTAAGTGCAAGTCTTGTCAATCATCCAGTTTCTGCATGTATATTAAGCAGAGTGAAGCAGAGAGCCAAGAATCCCAGCTACAAATACAAGTTGATGGGGTGCGAACTGGCAGAGGCTGACCAAGAGAGAGATCTTGGGGTCATGGTAGATGACTCACTGCAAATGTCAAGACAGTGTGTGATTGCAATAAAAAAGGCCAACGCCATGCCGGGAATTATTAGGAAGGGAATTGAAAACAAATCAGCCAGTATCATAATGCCCCTGTATAAATCGATGGTGCGGTCTCATTTGGAGTACTGTGTGCAATTCTGGTCACCGCACCTCAAAAAGGATATTATAGCATTGGAAAAAGTGCAGAAAAGGGCAACTAGAATGATTAAAGGTTTGGAACACTTTCTCTATGAAGAAAGGTTAAAACACTTGGGGCTCCTTAGCTTGGAGAAATGTCGACTGCGGGGTGACATGACAGAGGTTTACAAGATGAAAAGTGCAGAAAAGGGCAACTAGAATGATTAAAGGTTTGGAACACTTTCCCTATGAAGAAAGGTTAAAACACTTGGGGCTCTTTAGCTTGGAGAAATGTCGACTGCGGGGTGACATGACAGAGATTTACAAGATGATGCATGGGATAGAGAAAGTAGAGAAAGAAGTCCTTTTCTCCCTTTCTCACAACACAAGAACTTGTGGGCACCCAATGGAATTGCTGAGCAGTCAGGTTAAAATGGATAAAAGTAAGTCCTTCACCCAAAAGGGTGATTAACATGTGGAATTCACTGCCACAGGAGGTGGTGGTGGCTACAAGCATAGTCAGCTTCAAGAGGGGATTGGATAAAAATATGGAGCAGAGGTCCATCAATGGCTATTAGCCACAGTGTGTGAGTGTATATATATATATATTTTGGCCACTGTGTGACACAGAGTGTTGGACTGGATGGGCCACTGGCCTGATCCAACATGGCTTCTCTTATGATCTGCAAGTGGGCGTGGTCTGTGGTGAGAACGAAAGGATACTCCAGAACGGAGGAGACTGTTGGGGTTTAGAGATACGATTGGCAGAGTAATGTGGAGACAACCGCGAAATAACAGCCAGGCACCTAGTTTAGCTTAAGAATAAAAGTCGTTTACTTTACTAACAAGGGAAGGGGATGATGGGATTTCGAGAAAACAAAGAAAGGATTCAATATCCTACCTAACTTCTAACTACAGTCTCTAGTTTCTCTCGAGTCTTAACATCAACTGCATGGAGATCTAAGGACTTAAACAAAGGGCTGTAAAACTGACCAAATGCTCTCCCCTAGACCACCACCCAAATATATGGATTAGCCAATTAGGGCTCCCCCTCAGTGGTCACTATGCATATTGACACCGAGCCTTGGCGGGAAATACGTGCAGACATTCTCGTTTGCTCTACCAACCCACTGGCTAAAAACATCAGCATGCATCTACAAACACTTAATGGACTCAGGACAACAGGAAGTGGAATTGCATCAAAACCCCAACAGAGGCGGGGTGGATTAGGCCCCTTGAGAGAGGCTGGAGGTCAGGGGGGTGGCCAAACTGTGTCTCTGGAGCCACGTGTCTCTCTTCCACCCATATTGTGTGGCTCTCCCAGCGTCCCATCAGTTGGCTTGGAGAAGGCATTTCTCTGTGTAAAGTACTTCGACGAGCCAAGCAAGCCTTTAGCTTGGAGAATGCATTTAAAGTTGCTTTCCCTTCCCCTCCCTCCTTCCCTTTCTCCCTTCCTCCCCTCCCTCCCTCCCTCCCTCCCTCCCTCCCTCCCTCTGTCTTTTCCTCCTTCCCTCCTCCCCTCCCTCCCTCTTGTGCAAACTTCTGACATTTATTCTGTGGGGCTCTTACATTAAGCCCAGGAAGTTGTGGATTCTGCTGTCAAGTTGCGCCTGGCTTCAGGCCATCCTGTAGGACTTTCAGGGCAAGAGACATTCAGAGGTGGTTTGCCACTGCCCGCTTCTGCGCTGGGAGGCCCCGGACTCCCTTGGGGGTCTCCCGTCTGTCTCCTAGCCAGGGTGGACCGTGGCTGCCTCTTGAGATCTGACGAGATCCGGTTAGCCTGGGCCCTCTAGGGGATGGGCGAGCAGCGGCACACCCTGCAAAGGGAATTAAAATAAGCTTGGTTTAGAATGGGTTAACTCTGGTTAGGACTGGGCTTTTCCTCCTGTTCAGTTTGCCAGTTTGGTGTAGCGGTGAAGTGTGCGGACTCTTATCTGGGAGAACAGGGTTTGATTCCCCACTTCTCCACTTGCAGCTGCTGGAATGGCCTTGGGTCAGCCAGAGCTCTGGCAGAGGTTGTCCTTGAAAAGGTGGTTGAAAGAGCCAGTTTGGTGTAGTGGTTAAGTGTTTGGACTCTTATCTGGGAGAACCAGGTTTGATTCCCCACTTCTCCACTTGCACCTGCTGGAATGGCCTTGGGTCATCCATAGCTCTCGCAGAGGTGTCCTTGAAAGGGCAGCTGCTGTGAGAGCTCTCTCAGCCCCACCCACCTCCCAGGGTGTCTGTTGTGGGAGGAGAAGATATAGGAGATTGTAAGCCGCTCTGAGTCTCTGACTGAGAGAGAAGGGCAGGTTATAAATTTGCAGTCTTCTCCTCCTCCTCTCCCTCATTAGGAAACCTGGCGGAGGAGAGCCTTTGCCTGGGGAAAGGGCTTGGTTTTTGATACGCCAGGTCTTTGCACACAGGAGGGAGAGACGAGCTGATCCAGAGAGCAGAGAAGACGACCCGTTTCCTGGGGTTGTCCGGTAGCACCGGTGCGTGCGTATTAACGTTCTTTTCTACGGTGGACACCCAATCCCCTCCCTCCAAGAAAGCTAATCTAACTTGTGGGTTTGCCTCCCTTTTAAAATGTACGGCGTTGCAGCAGGGGCGAGTTGGCAGATGCTCTTCGCAGGCAGAAAAGGGGTCAGGTTAGCTGCCCCCCCCACAACAACAAATGCAGTGTGCATGTGTGGGGGAAAGTGTTGCCAGTCTCCTTCCTGGTATGGGGAGCAGCCCACCCCCTGCCCCTCTCCCGTCTGATGACAGCTTTATCAAGCCTCCAGACTTCCAAATTCCATTGTTCCTGACATCTGTTTCGGTAAGTGATTAATTGCAATTAGTGAACGGTTTGAAAGCCCGTGGAAGAATATTCAGCAGAAATCTCGTCAAGATTAATGAGTGGTGGCAGTTGTCAGAAGGGCCGAGGCGCTTCCTTGCTGTCGCAGCGAACTGAAGGTGGAAACCGGCTTGGCAGGCAGGAACGGGGAATCGGTCCCCCCTCCCTCCCTGTTCTCCTCCCCTCTCCATATCCCCCCCCCACCTGCCACACACGTCTCCCTCCCTTTCTTGGAATAACGCGGCCGGGGTGATTTCTTTTTTCAGCGGAATGGATGAATTACTCGCTAATGCGCTATTAATAAAGCGCTCAGGGCCTTCACCGAGATTAGGCCCCAAGTCATGCAGAATGAATTTTAATGAGTCAAAAACGCACTCTCGTTAGCCACCGTAATCCCGGCAAAGAAACGGGGTTGAGCCGGGGCAACGGAGGAGGGCAAGTGTGTCCTCTTGCCTCTGGTGGCCCCGCGTGGTGAGAGAATGGCTTGCGGCCCAGAGACGATGTCCGGATGCTGACGTGCCCTGGGGGAATTGGAGGAGCCGTGGGTCTGTGGGGGCGTGCAGCCGATCGTGAGGAGAGCAGAGGCATGCTGGGAAGTTGAAGAGGTTTCGTGGGCCGGCCCCTCTTCGCAGTGTAGGCCAGTCGTCTCCAACCTGGGGCTTGCGGGCACCAGGGTGCCTACCAACGTGCCCAGGGAAATCCTGATCGACACTTCGGGATAAGGCACATTGTTCCCTCTAAGCCAGGGGTGCCGAACTCATTTGTTACGAGGGCTGGATCAGACATAAATAAGGCCTTGTTGGGCCGGGCCGTGGGTGTACCTGTTTAAGATTAGGTAGCAGAGATACAAACTATATAAAGGACACAGATGCACACAATTAAGATTTTTTTTTCCAAAAAGCAAAACTTAAAACATTAGCATTAATTGGTCTTAAAGGTGCTTTCTTTGAATCTCTCCCATGCGATCCAGGGAACTGGGCAAAGGAAGCTCTGGCTCTTTCCTTCCTTCCCCAGGGGACCAGGAGAGGGAGGAGCCTCAGCCAACAGAAGGAAGAGAGGCTTGGCTCAGTAGCTCTGCTGTGCAATTGAGAGAGCCTTGCAAGCCCTCCCCCTTTTCCTCCCCAAGACCTTTAATTGGTCTTAAAGGTGCTTTCTTTGAATCTCTCCCATGCGATCCAGGGAACTGGGCAAAGGAAGCTCTGGCTCTTTCCTTCCTTCCCCAGGGGACCAGGAGAGGGAGGAGCCTCAGCCAACAGAAGGAAGAGAGGCTTGGCTCAGTAGCTCTGCTGCGCAATTGAGAGAGCCTTGCAAGCCCTCCCCCTTTTCCTCCCCAAGGAAGGAGCCTCAGCCAATGGAGAGAATAGAGGTCTTGCTCTGTAGCTCCTGTGCAACTAAGCAAGCTGTTATGCGGAAGGAAGCAAGAGAGAGGGAGAAGGAAGCAGACGGCAGCCATTTGCTTGGGGGCCTGATAGGAGCCCTCCAGGGGTCTGATCTGGCCCTCGGGCCGCATGTTTGACACCCCTGCTCTAAGCTTGCGCTAGTGTGAGCTCGCTCACAGTTTTTTTAGCCTTTGGTTCACACATTTTTGTCTTCGCTAAGCAGGGATGACCCCAGAGCAGAATAATTGATGCAGGAGCTCACAACTTGAATGCCAGGCGCCCACAGAGTTGAATTTTTGTTCACAGGACTCCACAGCTTAAAAACAGCAACGCAGCAGGTTTTCTCCAGGGCAGTTTGACCAGGGATCCTGGAGGTTTTGGCGTCTTCTGGGCATGGGGCAGGGATTACTGGGGGACGTATGGATGTGTGTGGAGGTATTTGTGAAGTTCCTGCACTGTGCAGGGGGTTGGACTAGGTGGCCCTGGAGGCCCCCTCCAACTCCATGATCCTATGACCCACATGAGATTTTGTCACCCAGCAAGGCCAAAAGTGGCCACCAAACAACCTTCTTGGCCCCTGCGTGTGATCGAAGAATGTGGGCCAAGCTGGGTGGTGTTTGTGAAGACATCGGGCCTTTCGTTCGATTTCTTTTCCTTTCATTCAACACCGACCAGGCCGCAGATTAAAATCTTGGCCTGCTAATGGGTTGAAGGGTCCAAATGGAAAATAACTGGCTCTTGGTATTGAAGGGTTGGCCAATCGACCTTGTGACCTGTAGATCACAATTCAGGTACGGAGACAAACCGTTTGTTTACCAGACCAGAAATGTGGCGCCACCGTTTCCCCTCTGCTTCGCCACACTCCTTCGATCGGGTACTGTGATTTACGATAGGCGAAGGGATGGGTTAGATTGCAGATAACCCTCCATCCCGTCATAAAGCGACCCCCCCTCCTGGACCATCTGCCAGTAACGGGCGCATGTCAACATAAGATCAGTGGTCTGGTTTTGATTGGGCTGTTGGGTCCCAGCTCGCTCAGGTCTTAAGCCTTTAAAAGCTTATGTTTTGAATATAAAACTTTTTTGGTCTTAAAGGTGCCACTGGACTCCAACTTAAGAACATAAGAGAACCCATGTTGGACTTCCTGATGGCACCTGGTCTATTTGGCCTTCCCAGTTTGGCGTAGTGGTTAAGTGAGTGGACTCTTACCTGGGAGAACCGGATTTCATTCCCCACTCCTCCACTTGCACTTGCTGGCATGGCCTTGGGTCAGCCATAGCTCTCGCAGAGTTGTTCTTGAAAGGGCAGCTGCTGTGAGAGCCCTCTCAACCCCACCCATCTCACAGGGTGTCTGTTGTGGGGGGAGAAGATATAGGGGATTGTAAGCTGCTCTGAGACTCTGATTCAGAGAGAAGGGCGGGGTATAAATCTGCAGCCCTTCTTCTTCCCAAGAGAAGCCATGTTGGATCAGGCCAGTGGCCCATCCAGGCCAACACTTCGTGTCACACAGTAGCCAAAAACCTCAGGTGCCATTAGGAGGTCCACCAGTGGGGCCAGGGCACTAGAAGCCCTCCTGTTGTCCCCTCCCCCCAAGCACCAAGAATACAGAGCATCACTGCCCCAAACATAAGAACATAAGAGAAGGCATGTTGGATCAGGCCAATGGCCCATCCAGTCCAACACTCTGTGTCACACAGTGGTCAAAAACCGGGTGCCATCAAGAGGTCCATCAGTGGGGCCAGAGCACTAGAAGCTCTCCCAGTGTCCCCCCCCCAGCACCAAGAATACAGAGCTTCACTGCCCCAGACATAAGAACATAAGAGAAGCCATGTTGGATCAGGCCAATGGCCCATCCAGTCCAACACTCTGTGTCACAAGAACATAAGAGAAGCCATGTTGGGTCAGGCCAGTGGCCCATCCAGACCAACACTCTGTGTCACAGAAGGACATAAGAGAAGCCATGTTGGATCAGGCCAATGGCCCCTCCAGTCCAACACTCTGTGTCACAGAAGAACATAAGAGAAGCCATGTTGGATCAGGCTAGTGGCCCATCCAGTCCAACACTCTGTGCCACACAGTGGCCGAAATACCCAGGTGCCATCAGGAGGCCCGTAAGTAGGGCCAGGGCACTAGAAGCCCTTCCAGTGTCCCCCCCCCCCCCCAAGCATCAATATTATAGAGCATCACTGCCCCTAAGTATCAGGAAAGATCTGGGCAGCTGCTACGTTGCAGACCCCCGCTCTATATGATCAACCTGTGAATTTTTCAACCTGTTCAGCTTGCCAGCTTCACTGAAGGAGGGGGTTGTTTGGAAGCAGGATGGAGTAGGGGAGGGGGGAAGCTGTGGAAGAGTTCCGCCCTTCCCCCAGTCCACCCCCAGAAGAGTTGACATCTGCTTCAGCAAACTGTCCTTTAATAAGGAGAGGTCAGTGCAGCTGAACCGGCTGTCCACCGTGGGCTACAGGGAGGTGACTTCTTGGCCCCGGGAGCAGATGGCTCCTATCTATGCCTCCTTCGACTGGTGAGCGGCTGCACCCATGAAATCTCCCATTAGCGGACTGTAGCTCGGGCAGCGGGAGGGGCAGTCTCTAGCCGCTGTCTGATTGCCGGACCGTGGCGCCCTGGATGCCCTCCCGATGTCTCCTCTGGGAGAGGCAGGTGGGGAGGGACGAACTGAGCTGGAGGCCTCTGGATGTGAAGAAATCCAATCAGAGAGAAGACAAAGGCAGGGCCGGGGGGGGGGGGGGGGAGAAACATCGGACCCACCCCTAGACAGAGGCTCCTTGGCCAATGACCTCCAAGCAATGGGGTGCCGAAAGTAGGATATAATAAGGCTGATGGAAAGAAACTCTCTTCCTGTCTGCCGGTTCCGTTCTTCTCCGCAGGGCTTCCACTTTTCTGGTTTTCTCCAGAATCCTTCAAGAGGGCTTTTGGCACAAGTTAAATAGAAGGCAATGGCAAACGGCCCCGTAAAAAGTCTGCCGTGAAAACGTCGTGAAAGCAACGTCAGCCCAGAGTCGGAAACGACTGGTGTTTGCACAGGGGGACTACCTTGACCTTTTTAAATAGGACTGTACCTTAATGAACTGCGTTGCGATAGGGACAGTGCCTGTACTTCAGCGTCGCTGCCTATGACTGTAAGGATGCTATAGATTAGGTCAGGGGTGTTAAACTCATCTGTTATGAGGGCCGGATCTGACATAAATGAGACTTTGCCAGGCCGTGTCTGGCTGGGCCATGTATGTACCTATTTAAGATTAGGTAGCAGAGATATAAACTTTATAAAGGACACAGACAAACACAATTAAAGATTTTTTTAAAAGACTTTAAACAAAACATTAGCGTTCCTTGGTCTTAAAGGTGCTTTCTTTGTATCTCTCCCATGGGATCCAGGGAACTGGGCAAAGGAAGCTCTGGCTCTTTCCTTCCTTCCCCAGGGGACCAGGAAGGGGAAGAGCCTCAGTCAAGCGAAGGAAGAGAGGCTTGGCTCAGTAGCTCTGCTGTGTGATTGAGCAAGCTCTCCCTCCCCCCCACTTCCTCCTTAAGGGAGGATCCTCAGCCAACGGAGAAAATAGAGGCTTTGGTCTGTACCTCCTGTGTGATTGAGCAAGCCTGGCAAAGCAAGCTGTGATGCAGAAGGAAGCAAGAGAGAGGGAGAAGGAAGCAGGTGACACCCAGTTGCTCGGGGGCCTGATAGGAGCCCTCTGGGGGCCTAATTTGGCCCCAGGGTTATATGTTTGACACCTCTGGATTCGTTTCAACACCACTGAACCTGCCACTTATAGAGCCTGTGCTTTGTTTCCGCTCCGTTTCTGATTTCTGTTTGTTTTCTGCTTTCTGTAGTCCAAACCCCAATGTGCTGTGCCTTGAATGTCCCGTCTCGTTGACTATATTTCACTTAAACTGCATAATCTGTTTTGAGTTTCAGCAAGAAAGGCAGGTTATAAATAACCTAATAATATCTGGGCTGATAGGGGTGCATAATGAGGCTAGCTCGGGGGGGGTGGGGGAACAGTGGCTCTCCAGATGTTTTTTGCCTACAACGCCTATCAGCCCCAGCCAGCATGGCCAATGGCTGGGGCTGATGGGAGCTGTAGGCAAAAAACATCTGGAGAGCCACTGTTCCCCACCCCTGGGCTAGCTGAACAGAGAATCCCAAAGCAACTTTCATTGTTCTCCCCCATTTTCTTGCCACAACAACCCAGTGAGGTAGGCAAGACTTGAGAGTGGGCGACTGGCCCAGGGTCACCCAGGAAGCCTCTGTGGCAGAGCGGGGATTTGAACCCGTAGCCTAGACCAGCACTCTAACCACCATGCATGGGATCCTGCTATAAGCCCATGACAGAGGTGAGGCTCGAACAAAGGGCCCTCTCTAACCCACTGCAGTTCACTCAGGCAGCTTGTCTGCAGAGAAGGGAGCACCAAGGCGTGCGAAGAAGTCTCGCATGCAACAGTTTGGCCCTGATTCATCATTAATACCCAAACATGTACTTGTGCCTGTCTGAGCATTGCTCTAGGTGCGAATGCAAAACGTGTCATTAGCCACTGCTTCCCTGCCAGATAAATCTCAGACAGGCCCCCTCTCTCCCCACCCCCTGAGTCTTTCTTTCCCTTTACCCTCAGTTGGAAGCCATGTTTATCTCTGCTCACGACCTGATCCCCGGCGGAAGCTGGGTTCAGGTAGCTAGCTCGAGGTTGACTCAGCCTTCCATCCTTCTGAGGTCGGTAAAAGGAGTCCCCAGCTTGCTGTGCGGGGGGGCGGTAAGTGTAGATGAATGGGGAAGGCGATGGCAAACCACCCCGTGAAAAGTCTGCCGTGAAAACAACGTCACAAGTTTATAGAAGTTTATGCACGGGATGGAGAAAGTAGAGAAAGAAGTTCTTTTCTCCCTTTCTCACAACTCGTGGCCATTCAATGAAATTGCTGAGCAGTCAGGTTAGAACAGATAAAAGGAAGTCCTTCTTCATTCAAAGGGCGATTAACATGTGGAATTCACTGCCACAGGACGTGGTGGCGGCTGCAAGCATAGCCAGCTTCAAGAGGGGGTTGGATAAACCTATGGAGCAGAGGTCCATCAGTGGCTGTTAGCCACAGCATATTATTGGAACTGTCTGGGGCAGTGATGCTCTGTATTCTTGGTTCTTTGGGGGGGGGGGGCGCAAAGTGGAAGGGTTTCTAGCCCCACTTGTGAACCTTCTTTTTTTTTGGCCACTGTGTGACACAAAGTGTTGGACTGGATGGGCCAACATGGCTTCTCTTATGTTCTTATGTTAAATGACTGGAGTTTGCACAGGGGATCTTTCCTTTTCTTATCTTTGGTGGCCAAGTTGTGAAGAAGGATAAGCTTGCATAGGATTCTTGAAAAAATATTTGCAAGTATTTGTCAATTTTGCAAATACCCTGCGTGCTCAGATAAGAACATAAGAGAAGCCATGTTGGATCAAGCCAATGGCCCATCCAGTCCAACACTTCATACACACAGTTGCCAAAAAACCCCAAGTGCCATCAGGAGGTCCATCAGTAGGGCCAGGACACTAGAAGCTCTCCCACTGTGCTCCCACAAGCACCAAGAATACAGAGCATCGCTGCCCCAGACAGAGAGCTCCAACAATACGCTGTGACTAATAGCCACTGATGGACCTCTGCTCCAGATGTTGATCCAGTCCTCTCTTGAAGCTGGCTATGCTTGTAGCAAGGGGACGAGTTGATCTATCTATCTGTCTGTCTGTCTGTCTGTCTGTCTGTCTGAACATATGAAGCTGCCTTCTACTGAATCAGACACTCCTTGGTCCATCAAAGTCAGTATTGTCTTCTCAGACTGGCAGCGGCTCTCCAGGGTCTCAAGCTGAGGTTTTTCCCACCTATTTGCATGGACCCTTTTTTGGAGATGCCAGGGATTGAACCTGGGACCTTCTGCTTCCCAAGCAGATGCTCTTCCACTGAGCCGCCGTCCCTCCCATAGAAAGATAAATAAGAAAGAAAGATGTAACAAAGGGGCAAGTTGATCTATAATTTGGAGTCCGGAAGGTTACAATCGCAAAAAAATACATTCGTTGGACGAACACAAAGAAAAAGAGAAGGCCTGATGCACAAGGTGGAGGTGGGGCATGTTAGGGCGGACATGCACACACAAAAAGAGCGCTCTCGGTATGTAGACGTGCTAATTTGCATGTCCTTTCACCTCCCCACCCCCAGCCCCTCCGAGTAAAAGAAGCAACAGCTCTACTTGGTTCTTGTTGGTCTGAAGCTGCGGAACGAATGAGTCCAGGGGCATTTTAAAGGCCAGCAGAGTTTTATTCAAGGTGTGATCTTTCTTGTGATACCTGCGGGGCCCTGTTCCATCCTGCCCGCCAAGGTTTTTCTAGCACCCGGAGAGGCTTTTCTTTATCCGGTAACCACTGCCACCGTCTGACCTTCTTAAGGAATTGCCCGCTGGGAGGGTCAGGATTCCCGGCTGCCTTTCCAAGCTCTGAGGCCTGGCTTTTGAGTCTCCCAGGGCCCAAATGCGTGGTTAGTTTGCACTCCTAAAGGAGTAGCCACTTCCGAACTTCCTGCCTTCCCCCTTTTAAAATAGAGGATCCAAGATAGCGGAGGGCTATGTGCTATAGCAGGGGTGGCCAACGGTAGCTCTCCAGATTTTTTTTTGCCTACAACTCCCATCAGCCCCAGCCATTGGCCATGCTGGCTGGGGCTGATGGGAGTTGTAGGCAAAAAAAAACCATCTGGAGAGCTGCAGTTGGCCGCCCCTGTGCTATAGACCTGCCAGCACCCAAAGTTATGAAGTATTTTTAAAAGAGAAAATGTTCACCAGCTTATTTTTAGCACAACACCGGATCGAGCAAGGAGTTCGAAAGAAGTGGGTAGAACACAGTTCCTCTCCCCCCCTCTCTATACCAGGGGTGGCCAAACTTGCTTAACGTAAGAGCCACGTGGAATAAATGTCAGATGTTTGAGAGCTGCAAGACACGAACATCAGATGTTTGAGAGAGGAAGGAGGGAGGGAAGGAAGGAAGGAAGGAAGGAAGGAAGGAAAAGATGAGGAGAGGCAGAAAGAAAACAACTTTAAATTCATTCTCCAAGCCACTGCCTGGCTTGGCTTGGAGAAGCCGGCTGATGGGGGGGGGGTGGGGACTTTGAGAGCTACACAGTATGTGTGAAAGAGCCACAGTTTGGCCACCCTTGCTCTACACATACCCTGTCAGACGTTAAACTATAGGGCAGCCTCCTTAGCTTAGGATGTTATAGGTCTCTACACAGTTTCAGTAACTGCGTAGCTCTCGAGGCCACCCCGTGGTTACCGGCCCCTTCCTCCAGACCTCAGGTAAGGATTGTAAAGAAGTGTGCAGGAAAGCCAACACCTTGAATAAGGCTCTGTCTGGTGCTAGACAAGAGACCCATCTCTCCCCGCCTCCTCCAGCCCCAGCTTGTCACGTCTGTTTGATTTATTGCTCCTCTCCCCATCCCCCCCCAAAAGAAAATGACCTCTGAAGTTGGAAGCCAGAGGTCAGGGGGCAGCCGAGGTCGTGGCGGTTCAGAAGTCATGGGGGGGGGCTCTTTGTTGGCATCTGGGATAATGAGCAGAGAAAGACTGTTTGGCGGAGATGGCAGATAATGGATGTGCTGCGGAGAAAAGGGGGGGGAGTGAGGGGACGGGGTGGGGGCGGGGGGGGGTCAGGCCCCATAGACCCCCAGGCGACTCGTGCTCCATTAGACCCGAGTACGCCTGCATATGTGCCTATGCGCGCTAGGGCCGGCCTTCCCTGCCACCATCTGCCGGGGGCTGTGGGGGGGGGACGCGAGGGGGGAGACGAAACCCGCCAGAGCGCTCTCAGCGTCTCCTCCGGCTGTTTGCAGCTCGCTCAGACGGGCACAGATGGCGGTGGGTTTGGAGAGGTAGAGTGTGTACTTTTTGTTCTGAGGAGCTGGGGGGGGCGTGAATTGGAAAGAAAGATGAGCAAGCGAAGGAAGGAGATGCAAGTGGTGGGGGGGGAGGGAAGGAGGGAGTGGGGGGGGGGCAGAAGCAGCGGGTGGAATCGCCGCACTTGGTAAGTCAGCGACTAGATTTGTACCGCGCCAGCCGAGGCGCCGAGTGAGACTTCAGATGTTTTCCCCACCTCCTGCTTAGAGACTTGTGCCCTGGGCCACTGCTGCGCATTTGAGATGCACCCAGGGCTTCACTGGGGGGTGGGAGAGACAGCTCAGTGTTCAGTTTATGAGCGCCCCCCCCTCCAAGACTTCCTGGAGAGAAGATTGGTACAGAAGAAGACATTGGACTTTAGAAGAACACACTGGATTTATATTCCGCTCTCCACTCAGTCTCACAGTGGCTCACAAACTCCTTTCCCTTCCTCCCTCACAACAAACACCCTGTGAGGCAGGTGGGGCTGAGAGAGCTCTTTCAGAAGCTGCCCTTTCAAGGACAGAGTCTCAGAGCGGCCTACAATCTCCTTTCCCTTCCTTCCCTCCAACACACACCCTCTGGGGCAGGTGGGGCTGAGAGAGAGCTCTCCCAGAAGCCACCCTTTCAAGGACAGAGTCTCAGAGCAGCCTACAATCTTCTTTCCCTTCCTCGCCCCCAACAGACACCCTGTGAGGCAGGTGGGGCTGAAAGAGCTCTCCCAGAAGCTGCGCTTTCAAGGACAGAGTCTCAGAGCGGCCTACAATCTTCTTTCCCTTCCTCGCCCCCAACAAACACCCTGTGAGGCAGGTGGGGCTGAGAGAGCTCTCCCAGAAGCTGCCCTTTCAAGGACAGAGTCTCAGAGCGGCCTACAATCTCCTTTTCCTTCCTGTCCCCCAACAGACCCTCTCTGGGGCAGGTGGGGCTGAGAGAGCTCTCCCAGAAGCCACCCTTTCAAGGACAGAGTCTCAGAGCGGCCTGCAATCTTCTTTCCCTTCCTCGCCCCCAACAGACACCCTGTGAGGCAGGTGGGGCTGAAAGAGCTCTCCCAGAAGTTGCCCTTTCAAGGACAGCTCTGCTAGAGCTATGGCTGACCCTAGGCCATGCCAGCATCTGCAAGTGGAGGAGTGGGGAATCAAACCCCATTCTCCCAGATAAGAGTCCATGCACTTCACCACTACACCAAACTGGCTCTCAGACCAGTTTCTCCTAGGCCTTCCCCTGCTCTTGCTACAAAATCAGAGACCATGTGTGCCATTCAGCCCTCCCTCCATTCTGGAATACATTATAATCAGAAGCGAGGAGAGTGTTTTGTGAGCCTGTTTTTAGTACAAGGGCAGGTTCTTGGACGCAGAGTTTGGCCACAGGAAAACCTTGAAGGGGTTCTTGTTTACCAGGAAAGTATCAAGTCTGCACGCGCTTTGAGAAAAGTGCCCACCAGGGCCTCATCTGGAAACCAAACGGGGCTCCTTCAGATATCTCTGGGTGGAGCCTCTGAATCGCTCTCCCCTCTCCCTCCCCCATTCCTCCATCCCTGTGGCCTTCTTCTTGGAAACCTTCCTTGGTGAAGCACAAAACGAAGCAATGCAAAATCAATATGCCCAAATCTGCCCGCCGTGCTTTGCTGTGCGGGCGACGGGGTCCTTAACGCCGGGGCGCATTGTGCAGCGGGGCATGCAGACGGAAGAGGCCCAGGCGCGTGGAATAATACCAGGTGTGCAAAACTGCTTGTGTGTGTGTTTTGATTGGCGAGTGTGTGCGTAGCCTGCTGGGTTTGAGAGTGGGTGGATTAATTTGACAATGGCTGTATATAGCGCAGGGTATGTTTGGGGGTGAATTGCTTCGGAGGCTGTACTCTTGTTGTGTTGACATGGGCGGCTGGGGGGGGGAGGGCTGTGGCTCAGCGATAGAGCATCTGCTCGACATGCGGAAGGTCCCAAGTTCGATCCCCAGCATCTCCAATTAAAAGACTTGGCAGGAGATGATGGGAAAGAGACCTCCCCACACACCTGAGACTTTGGAGAGCAGCTGCCTATCCGAATAGGGCAAGACTGACTGATGGACCAAGGGTCTGGTTCAGTATAAAGCGGCTTCAAGTGTTCAGTCCTGTGTTGAGTGCCTGTTCCACACCCAGGTCTCAAGCCCCCCCCCCCCCCCCCGTTTGCCTCTCCTTGGCTCTAGATCCATCACCTTGTTTTAATTACGCCCTCCCCCCCCGCCTTTCCCTTCCTCCCCTGCCACAGACACCCTGTGAGGCAGGTGGGGCTGAAAGAGCTCTCCTATTTGCCTATTTTTCTGTATTAGCAGAAGTGGGAGGGGTTGCAAATACACAGCGGAAGACAGAAACAGGATCCAGGATGATCTTGACAGGCTGGAAAACTGGGCTGAAACCAATGAAATGAATTTTAACAGGGATAAATGTAAAGTGCCGTATTTAGGTAGGAAAAAAACCCATGCGTGCTTGCAGGATAGGGGAGACTTGTCTGACCAGCAGTATGTGCAAAAAGGATCTAGGGGTCTTACTGGACCATAACGCTGGACAGGAGTCAGCAGTGTGATGCGGGGGCTAAAAAGGCCAATGCCGTGTTGGGCTGCGGTGAGCAGAAGCGGTTGACCATTGCCTGTCTCCATAGCAACCCTGGTCTACCTTGGTGGTCTCCCACTCAGGGCCTAACCAGAGCTGACCTTCCTTAGCGTCCAAGCTCTGCTGAGATCAGGCCAGCCAGTTCAGAGCAGAAATGAAAAGAAGTGGTTGGCCATTGCCTACCTTTGCGTGGCAACCCTGGACTTTCTTTGGTGGTCTCCCACCCAAGTCGAAACTGGGCCACGCTGTTTAGCTTCCAAGATCCGATGGGAGTGGACCGATGGCCATCCGGGGAAGGGCTGTTTCCTGCTTCGCAGCGTCTTGTCTCTCTTCTCCATTTGGCTCATCTAAAGGGAGCACCTTGCTTTCACTTCCTGTCAAACAGAGAGCTTGCTGTATGTGCGTGTGTGTGTGGGGCCGTCTTAAGGCTTCGAAGCAGGTGTTTTAGTAGCGGTGGCTGCTGACAGGCCGGCGGGGGTGGGTGGGTGGGGGCTGGCACGGTCTCCTTGTCGGCTGCCGTCACCTGCTTCCCCGCTGGTTGTCCAGAAACAGGAAACTTGCAAAAGCCCACCTGCCTTTAGAGGACTCGTCCCGGAACGCTTAATGTCACCCCCCTCGGCCAATGGCTTTGCGGGTATCCCCGGTCCTCCCCCAGACCTGGGGCGGCAAGGGTTAGCAAGGAGCGGTCAGCCCCGGCTGCCTCCTCGCAGGTGCACGGGGCCTGGTCTGCCGAGCTCAGCTGGTTCTGCAAAGCCGGCAGGGGAACGCTAGTGCCAGCGCGCCGCTGTTCTTTCCAAAGGTAGAAGCCATCTGCCGCTGCGATAAAAAGCCCCGCGGATGATAAATAGACAGCCAGTGCTTTTATTGGATTGCTGCTGCCCGAGCAGCCTCTTCGGGTTTGGCACCTGCGCTAACAGCAGACTCTCCCTGAGCTTTGCTGGGTACAGCAAGATGGCTGCCCCCCCCCCCCCCCCCCCGGGCTCCGGCTCCTTTTGTTAAGCGGAGCCGATTTGCAGCAGTCGAGGGATTCTCCGGTGAGGAAGGCAACTCACCTCTGTGCAGAGCCGCTTTTGGCTGAGCCGCTGCCAAGGCAGGCAGTGCGGTCTAGCAGGTGGAGGCTTTCTCCGACAACCTGCCAGTGTTTGGGGGCTCCAAACTCAGTTCGGGGTGAGCTCCCAGGCCTCCTCGAGTGCCCCTCCCATGGGACAGAAGCGCTCTTTGCATGCCTGAAGACGACAGCTGCAAAACGGGGAATGCAGCTGCTGCGGCGTGTTGCTCCCCTGCAGCAAAGCATGCGTCAGCCGTGTGTCTGCATGTGTGCTTCTGCTTTCTGTGTGGTATCTTTTCTTGGTGCCCTGACACTTTCCCAAAGCGACTTGCCTTCTTAAGGTCTGAGAATGCAAGCAGAGATAGAGAATCCAGGTCTCCTCCCATATCTTCCCAGGAGGCTGGGGAAAGAAGGGAAGACACAGAAACATCCACAGCTTGGCTTCTGCTGCGTTCCAGTTCCCCAAGAGCAAGGAAGAGAAAGAGAAGGTAGAGAAAGACGTACTTTTCTCTCTTTCTCAATACGAGAACTCATGGGCATTTTGGTATAGTGAGAGCCAGTCCGGTGTAGTGGTTAAGTGTGCGGACTCTTATCTTGGAGAACTGGGTTTGATTCCCCGCTCCTCCACTTGCACCTGCTGGAATGGCCTTGGGTCAGCCATAGCTCTGGCAGAGGTTGTCCTTGAAAGGGCAGCTGCTGTGGGAGCTCTCTCAGTCACACCCAGCTCACAGGGTGTCTATTGAGAGGGGAGAAGATATAGGAGATTGTAAGCCGTTCTGAGTCTCTGATTCAGGGAGAAGGGCGGGGTATAAAGCTGCAATTTTTCTTCATCAATGAAATTGCTGAGTAGTTGGATTAGAACGGATAAAAGGAAGTACTTCCTCACCCAAAGGGTGATTAACACGTGGAATTCACTGCCACAGGTGGTGGTGGCGGCTACAAGCATAGCCACCTTCGAGAGGGGATTGGATAAGCATCTGGAGCAGAGGTCCATCAGGGGCTACTAGCCACGGCTTATTGTTGGAACTCTCTGTCTGGGGCAGTGATGCTCTGCATTCTTGGTGCTTGGGCGGGGGGCACAGTGGGAGGGCTTCTAGCCCCACTGGTGGACCTCCTGATGACACTTGTCGTTTTCTTTTCTGGCCACTGCATGACACAGAATGTTGGACTGGATGGGCCACTGGCCTGACCCAACATGGCTTCTCTTATGTTCTTCTGTGACACAGAGTGTTGGACTGGATGGGCCACTGGCCTGACCCAACATGGCTTCTCTTATGTTCTTCTGTGACACAGAGTGTTGGACTGGATGGGCCACTGGCCTGATCCAACATGGCTTCTCTTATGTTCTTCTGTGACACAGAGCGTTGGACTGGATGGGCAACTGGCCTGACCCAACATGGCTTCTCTTATGTTCTTCTGTGACACAGAGTGTTGGACTGGATGGGCCACTGGCCTGATCCAACATGGCTTCTCTTATGTAATTCTGTGACACAGAATGTTGGACTGGATGGGCCACTGGCCTGATCCAACATGGCTTCTCTTATGTTCTTCTGTGACACAGAATGTTGGACTGGATGGGCCACTGGCCTGACCCAACATGGCTTCTCTTATGTTCTTCTGTGACACAGAGTGTTGGACTGGATGGGCCACTGGCCTGATCCAACATGGCTTCTCTTATGTTCTTCTGTGACACAGAATGTTGGCCTGGATGGGCCACTGGCCTGACCCAACATGGCTTCTCTTATGTTCTTCTGTGACACAGAGTGTTGGACTGGATGGGCCACTGGCCTGACCCAACATGGCTTCTCTTATGTTCTTCTGTGACACAGAATGTTGGACTGGATGGGCCACTGGCCTGACCCAACATGGCTTCTCTTATGTTCTTCTGTGACACAGAGTGTTGGACTGGATGGGCCACTGGCCTGATCCAACATGGCTTCTCTTATGTTCTTCTGTGACACAGAATGTTGGACTGGATGGGCCACTGGCCTGACCCAACATGGCTTCTCTTATGTTCTTAACGAGGCTGAAGTTGGTTCCTTATTCCCAGTTCCTTATTCATTCCTTTTTTGTGAATTCAACCAACAACACGAGAGGGTTTGAAAGCTCTGAACCCCAAAATAAGGTCTAGACCCCCATATATTCTGCACCCCCACATTCAGGAGACTCTGCCCTTCGAGAAGACACGTGTAGCTTCATGGTCCAATGAGCGGGTCTTGTGCCGGCTGTTCCAAAACAAGTTGCCCCCAGGACACTCAGACAGACACTGGGGACAGGCTGTACCCCAAAACAATATTTGGACCAACCCCATCCCCACGCACAGGACACCGTCCCCTGCAAGAAGACATGCAGTGCTGCCCGGTCCAAACAATGATTCTGGTGCCACAAGCTTCCATTTGGAGTGTCGCTTGTTCGACCCAGAGATCTGCCGGACCAAGAGGCTGAATAAATTGTGTGGCTGTTCAAGCGCTCCGTGTCCTGACGGTGGGTGGGAAGAGAGCATTTTGGCCTCCTCCAGCCTGCCCCCTGCCCTGGATAAGGAAGGGGGGCTGGATCTTTGCGGCAGGACCGTCCCTTTCTGGTTTCTCCCTTTTTCTTGCCTCGGCGTCACCGCTTGCCTCTGCCGCATGTTGCATCTGGCATCCTTTTCTAAATACGCAGCTCTTTTGCCCTTGCAATCTGTCCTCCTTCGTTTCACAGAGGGCAACCCGAGGCTGAGATATTGCAGGTTTTGCAAAAAAAAAAAAAAGAAAAGCCGCAGTTATTTGCGAGCCACCCTTAGCCAAGGTTAGATCCCGCTTTTGTTGCGGAGGCACAAAGGCCGTTGCCCTGGGTGGGGAGGGGGTGAAATGGTGGCTCGAAGAAGGGCCAGGAGCACGCCCCCCCCCCCTTACCGACACCCACTCCGGTGTGCCCACGCACTGGCCTTTTCATCGTCGCCTGCAACGAACAAGCCTGTTTGTCGATAAAAAGAGAAAATTGCTAGTGAAATGGGCTGCGATTTGCTTTTGTCTCTTTCCCCAGTGTGGTTTGCTTTGCCACCACAGGGACAGGAACTTGGCACGGAGACTGGGCACGGAGAGGGCGGTTGTGAGCAAGGCGTGCTCTGAGCGGAGGGATCCAGCATGCCCATTCTCAATGGATCGTAGGGACTCAGGAGGGGGAGAAGACGTGGGCCCCCCTCCTCTGTAGGCTTCTTGGGTGACAAGCGGGGCTTTCTTCAGAGAATCAAACAGCGGGTCATAATGTGGGACCAGTTTAGGGCCCCTCTGACATCTCACTTGCCTTGAAAAATTATCATCATAATTAGGGTTTGAGGGGGAGGGGGCGGGAATGCTTGTTCCCGGCATTTGTTTCTTCCCAGCCGAAATTTGCTTTTGAAGCTGCTCGCGGGGATAAAAAAAATAAAACTCACACAAAAGGATATGAGGGATTTAATAAAATATTCCTTTGAGGAATTCTGAGCAGGACTGGATCCAGGTACGGTGAAGCGGGGGCGGGAGGCAGCTTCTTTCTGCTGGAATGGCCTTGGGTCAGCTGTAGCTCTCGTAGGAGTTGTCCTTGAAAGGGCAGCTGCTGTGGGAGCCCTCTCAGCCCCACCCACCTCACAGGGTGTCTGCCGTGCAGGGGGAAGGTAAAGGAGATTGTGAGCCACCCTGAGAGAAGAGTGGGGTATAAATCCAATATCATCATCATCATGAACATATGAAGCTGCCTTACACTGAATCAGACCCTTGGCCCATCAGTCAGTATTGTCTACTCAGACTGGCAGCAGCTCTCCAGGGTCTCAAGCTGAGATTTTTCACGCCTATTTGCCTGGACCCTTTTTTAGTTGGAGATGCCGGGGATTGAACCTGGGACCTTCTGCTTACCATGCAGATGCTCTACCACTGAGCCACCGTCCCTCCCCTGCTCTCCAGGGTCTCAAGCGGAGATTTTTCACGCCTATTTGCCTGGACCCTTTTTTAGTTGGAGATGCTGGGGATTGAACCTGGGACCTTCTGCTTACCATGCAGATGCTCTACCACTGAGCCACCGTCCCTCCCCTGCTTTCCAAGGTCTCAAGTGGAGGTTTTTCACACCTATTTGCCTGCACCCTTTTTTAGTTGGAGATGTTGGGGATTGAACCTGGGACCTTCTGCTTACCAAGCAGATGCTCTACCACTGAGCCACCATCCCTCCCCTGCTTTCCAGGGTCTCAAGTGGAGGTTTTTCACACCTATTTGCCTGCACCCTTTTTTAGTTGGAGATGCTGGGGATTGAACCTGGGACCTTCTGCTTACCAAGCAGATGCTCTACCACTGAGCCACCATCCCTCCCCTGCTTTCCAGGGTCTCAAGTGGAGGTTTTTCACACCTATTTGCCTGGACCCTTTTTTAGTTGGAGATGCCGGGGATTGAACCTGGGACCTTCTGCTTACAAGCAGATGCTCTACCACTGAGCCACCATCCCTCCCCTATCATCATCATCATCATCATCATCATCATCATCATCATCTTCCTCTTCCTCATCTTCCTCTTCATTTTCTTCTTCCCCCCTGCCCGTTCAGTGTTTTCTTTAAGCAAAGCATTCCCCTAATCCGAAACCTCCCAAACACGTTACCAGTTGCGCTCTGCGAATTTGCAGCTCGCTCGTGATCCGTTTCCAGATGTAAGCGAGGAGCACGCTTGGGAAATGCTCCTTCCCGTGGAACCCCCACGGCCACAGCCGAGGTAATCGATGCTGTTTCGAAGACACTGGCGAGACCCTTTCTTTGTTTATGACCTTCTAGGGGCCTTGAGAAAGGGGGGAGCACATGCTCACCTGGTGCATTAGCCTGGGATGCTGCCCCCCAGCAAGCGCTCCCCTGCTGGCGTTTCCTCTCGTGCTTCAGTTGGAAAACGTGATGCGCCGCTCTCTCCCCCCCTTCCGAGATGGGGGCACTGGCTCTGAGCACCCCCTTCCCCTTGCAGGAGCCAGTATCCAGGCAGGGGAAGTGGCGGCCTTGCCAGCAGGGAGGCAGGCGCTAACAGGTGCTCCCTCGCTGTGCAGCCATTTCTCTCCCGGCGCTCGCCGGAGAACTCCGTAATGAAGTTCAGCCGTGAACTTGGGTTTTGGGTCAGAAAGGCAATTTCTCATCATCCTTTCATGGCAATTGAGTGGAAGACTCCGGAGCCGGGAGAGAGATACATCCCCCCCTTCCCCCGCATCTTCCCTCTACGCTTTCTTTCATCTTCCTCTTCCTTCTGATGAAATGAGGAGAGTTCGGGCAGCCAAGGTTAGCGCTGAGTGTTTTGATGAGAGAGAGTGGAACGGGCACGAGGACGCCCCGGCAGCTTTCCGAGGGCTGCCGCCGACGGAGAGGCCACGGACCCTCCATGTGTGGACTCAGTCCGGTTTCCCCCTGAGCCTGCCAGTACAAATTGAACTGGAATTTAATAGAGTTCCTTGCTGGGTTGATGGCTGGAGGTGAGGCTTTTTTTGTAGCAGGAACTCCTTTGCAGATTCGTCCACACACACCCCTGATGTCGCCAATCCTCCAAGAGCTTACAGGGCTCTTCTTACAGGGGCTTACTGTACGCTCCAGGAGGATTGGCTACATCAGGGGTGTGTGGCCGAATACGCAAAGGAGTTCCTGCTACAAAAAAACCCCAACAACCCAGGTTGTATCAGCATGAACATATGAAGTTGCCTTCTTCTGAATCAGACCCTCCTGGGTCCATCAAAGTCAGTATTGTCTGCTCAGAGTGGTAACGGTTCTCCAGGGTCTCCAGCTGAAGTTTTTCACGCCTACTTGCCTGGATCCTTTTTAGTTGGAGATGCTGGGGATTGAACCTGGGACCTTCTGCTTACCAAGCAGATGCTCTACCACTGAGCCACCGTCTCTCCCCTAATAACAGAACATATGAAGTCGCCTTCTACTGAATCAGACCCTCCTGGGTCCATCAAAGTCAATATTGTCTGCTCAGAGTGGTAACGGTTCTCCAGGGTCTCCAGCTGAGGTTTTTCACGCCTACTTGCCTGGACCCTTTGTAGTTGGAGATGCTGGGGATTGAACTTGGGACCTTCTGCTTACCAAGCAGATGCTCTGCCACTGAGCCACCGTCCCTCCCCTTAGACATATGAACATATGAAGCTGCCTTCTACTGAATCAGACCCTCCAGGGTCCATCAAAGTCAGTATTGGCTACGCAGACTGGCAACGGCTCTCTCCAGGGTCTCAAGCTGAGGTTCTTCATGCCTACTTGCCTGGACCCTTTTTAGTTGGAGATGCTGGGGATTGAACCTGGGACCTTCTGCTTGCCAAGCAGATGCTCTACCATTGAGCCACCGTCCCTCCACCATCCCTCCTTTCTGGAGCTTGCACTAGTAAAATTTGTGGCAAGGGAGGAGCTTTCTTGAGTCGCTGCTTGCTTCTTCAGATACCTGAAGATATCTGAAGAAGTGAGCAGGGACTCATAAGAACATTACAGAAGCCATGTTGGATCAGGCCAATGGCGCATCCAGTCCAACATTCTGTGTCACACAGTGGCCAAAAAACCTAGGTGCCATCAGGAGGTCCACCAGTGGGGCCAGGACGCTAGAAGCCCTCCCACCGTGGCCGCTCCCAAGCACCAAGAATACAGAGCATCACTGCCTTAAACTGAGGAACATGAGAGAAGCCATGTTGGATCAGGCCAACGGCCCATCTAGTCCAACATTCTGTGTCACACAGCGGCCAAAAAAACCCATGTGCCATCAGGTGGTCCGTCAGTGGGGCCAGGACAGTAGAAGCCCTCCCACTGTCCACTCCCCCCCCCCCGCACACCAAGAATGCAGAGCATCACTACTCCAGACAGAGAGTTTCATCTATACCCTGTGGCTAATAGCCACTGATGGACCTCTGCTCCGTATGCTTGTCCAATCCCCTCTTGAAGCTGTCTATGCTTGTAGCCGCCACCACCTCCCGTGGCAGTGAATTCCACGTGTTAATCACCCTTTGGGTGAGGAAATACTTCCTTTTATCCGTTCTAACCCAACTGCTTAGCAATTTCATGGCGTGTCCACGAGTTCTTGTATTTTGAGAAAGGGAGAGAAGTACTTTCTCTACCTTCTCTATCCCGTGCATAATCTCATAAACCTCTATCATGTCACCCCTCAGTCGACATTTCTCATAAAAGCTTATCTGCAGTCACAAATTTTACTAGTCTTTAAGGTGCCTCTGGGCTCCTTCTCTTTTTTCTACTGCTTGAGAGGATGGAGTTCAGATCTGCCCATAGTTACAGATGGCATGGGGCATTTGCGCTCTCTCTCTGAGGCCCAGCTTAATTCTCAAGTTTGCTGGGAGGATGAAACGGAGAGAGGGAAAACCGGATGTACTGCAGTGGAGTTCCTTTAGAGGGAAGGAGTCATAGGCGAGAGTGCTTGCTGTTCATAGACAGCCCCATCTCTTACAGTCTGCCAGTGAATCACCAGCTGATTTCACGTTTCCCCAAAGGCGAGGCTCTCCTGTGGTAATTACAGTTGTGTCATGAGATGCCTCTGTGTGCGTGTGTTTGTGTGTGTGCGTCTCCATTTCTGTGTCTGTCTCTGTCTCGCACCGATTTTGCACTCACCATACGCCGCTCTCACATTCGTCTTAGCGCGGCTTCCTTCCGATTTCCCACTATCTGCTCCGGGGCTGCAGCAAGCGTCGGCATTTTTGCACAGCAAACAGATACTGGTGTTCAGTGGTTTCCCTTTGCTGTGCGAAAATGCTGATGCTTGCTGCAGCCCCGGGGCAGATAGTGGGAAATTGGAAAGAAGGCGCGCTAAGAAGACGAACGTGAGGGGTGAGTGCGAAATCTCTCTCTCTCTCTGCCTTTCAAAGAATGCTTCCAAAGTTTACGAGCCTGCAAAAATCTTGACCAGGCAGGCTGTCCACGGATGCCCATGTGAGTCATCTTCTGCCAGGGCCTTTTAAAAAAGCAAATCACCTTTCTGATCTTCCTGGTCACCTGGAGGTGATTCTTATGTCCTGACAGGTGACCAGGTCGGTGAGAGGAAGGGTTTTCCAACTCCAAGGTGCTTGGAAGAATTGCCTTGTGATGGGTGAACCGGCAACCAGTCACTCCATCTCCAGTTGTTGTTTTTTAAACCAGGTCTCTCTGTAGCACACCTGCCCCAGAACAGCAGGAGACGGTCTAATTAGTGCTTAATCAAAAGAGGGTGGATAGCAAGGAGTGTTGGAGACTTGAGCGGGGACATTCTGCATCTCTGGTCATTACGTGGGCTTTTGCAATTGAAACAATTACGTCTGGAGAGAGTCAAGCTGTCTGACTCCTTGCCTGCATCGCCCGATGGTGTTTGATAGCTTTCCCCTCTAGTTGTTTATTTGCTTCGCTTCCAGGCTGAGAGGCATAAAGATAAAATCCGGGAAGGCTGGGGAAGTTGGGAGCTGGTTTGGCAGCTTGGTTAGGGGAATCAGGAGCCATGGAAGTGAATCAGTGGGGACACATCTCGCGTTTGGGGAAAGGACATCCTTTTTAGAGGGTGCCCTGTATTGGGAGTTGACTGGTTGGTTAGTCCGGTATCCCATCTCATACTTAGGAGAGAACAGTGGGCCACACACAGTAGAAGCCCTTTGTTCTTTGTGTGCGGGCAGAGTTACAAATTTACGCAGAGCTACTTTTCAGTTTCAAGACTAATAATAATGTCCTTTTATTTAGGAACTACATTCTAGAACAGGGGTGACCAGACTTTCTTAATGGAGGAGCCACGTGGAATATATGTTAGATGTTTGAGAGCTGGAAGGAAGGAAGGGCGGAAGCTAGGTAGGTAGGTGGGGGAGGAGGGAGAGAGAGGTGGGAAGAAAGCAACTTTAAATACATTCTCCATGCTGCCTTTTCCAAGTCGTTTGACGCGGCAGTGGGGGCTTTGAGAGCTACACAATATGCACGAAAGAGCCATGGGTGGCTCCCGAGCAGTGCTTTGGCCATCCCGGGGCTAGATAGCGATGCTTAAGAGCTGGGGACAGAATCTAAATCACCTTGGATGGACACGTATGCAGAGAGGGGCTTCCATTGTGAATGTGTGTGAGAGAAGAGGGTGTGCCGGAGAGAGCGCAGAAGGGAGAGAGGCAATTTCCCTAAGTTCTATCAGTCGACTTCAAAGGGACAGAGACAGGAGAACAAACAGGAAAAAAACCCACAGTCCGCCTGTCTGTTTCGTTGACTCCTTCGCAAACCCCGCCACCCTCTTTGCTTCCAACACACGAATGCATACTGGATTTGACCCTTGGCCCATCAAGGGCAGTATTGTCTACTGTGAAAGTTCTCAGACAGAGGTCTTCAGATCTGGCAGGGGTGTCGAACTCATTTGTTATGAGGGCCGGATTTGAGATAAATAGTCATAGCTCTTGCAGAGTTGTCCTTGAAAGGGCAGCTTTTGGGAGAGCTCTCTCAGCCCCACCCACCTCACAGGGTGTCTGTTGTGGGGGGGGGGAATGGTAAAGGTGATTGTGACCTCTCTGAGACTCTTGAGATTCGGAGTATAGGGCGGGATATAAATCCAATTTCTTCTTCTTCCTCCTCTTCCTCCTCCTCCTCCAGCTCTCCTTTCTTTTCCTCCAGGAAAGGCTGGCTGAGGGCTCGAGCCGAGTATTCTCTTGGTGTCTCTACTACGGTGCCGTATTTGGAAAGCAAAGGTGTCCATCTGCTTTGTTCCAGTTGCTGGAAACCGGCCCCGGTTCTGTTTTCTAGGTCAGCGTCGCTGTTCCGGCGCCTGCTTTTGTTGTTGTTTTTCTCCTCTTCAGAAGGGGTTGGGTGGTATTATATCAGGCGAGCAATCCCTTGTAGCAGGCGGCAAGCGCGGTGCGAGTAGTGAGAACGCTCTGGGGGGAAGAACGCCCACGGGGCTCACCTCTTTCCTCCGACTTTCTAATTCTGGCTGGGGCTTGCTCGCTGGCGGCGTGCGTGCGAAACTCGCCTGTTGAATGTCGCTCTCCGCCTCCGACGTTGTTACCTGCCACGGGGCTCTGAGGAAAGGACAGCGCTGCTGAACCCGACAAGCCAGTGGATCCGGAGAGCCGCTTGTGGGGTGCGGCAGCTTTTAGGAAAGGCCCTTGTTTTTCTGCAGAGGGGTTCCTCACTGTTCCCCCCCTGCCTTCTTATTCATTCATTCACCTCCCCTGCTAGCACAGGCCTCGGGGCGAGCAACAGCATATCATAGTAATGATAATAATAATAATTAATTAATTAAAATGGTTTAACGTATGCAGCTTAACGTTGCCAATCGTAACGACAGATAACACATACAATTGCAATAGATACATAAAACCTTTCACACTGGGGAAGGACTGAGTCGTGCTGAGGGGTGGAGAGGGCTGGTCGGAGAGTTTTTCTTCTTCTCCTGCAGGCCCTGTGGAATTGTCTCCCTCAGCTGGAAGAACGTTCCACCAGCCTGGCTTTTGTTAAGGCTCAGACCCGGGGACCATCCGTGGGTCTTTGTAATGTGGGCGTAATGCTGGGGGGGGGGGGTACCAGAAGACAGTCCCAAAGCTATGCAGGTCCCAGATCACTTAGAGCAGTTGGGTTAGAGCGGATAAAAGGAAGTCCTTCTTCACCCAAAGGGTGGTTAACATATGGAATTCACTGCCGCAGGAGGTGGCAGCGGCTACAAGCATAGCCACCTTCAAGAGGGGATTGGAAGCATATGGAGCGAGGTCCATCAGTGGCTATTTAGCCACAGGATATAGATGGAACTTTCTGTCTGGGGCAGTGATGCTCTGTATCCTTGGTGCTTGAGGGGGTGGGGCAACAGTGGGAGGGCTTCTAGTGTCCTGGCCCCACTGATGGGCCTCCTTACGGCACTTGGGGGGGTTTTTTGGCCCCTGTGTGACACAAAGTGTTGGACTGGACGGGCCATTGGCCTGATCCAACATGGCTTCTCTTATGTTCTTCTGTGACACAGAGTGTTGGACTGGATGGGCCATTGGCCTGATCCAACATGGCTTCTCTTATGTTCTTATGTGACTCAGAGTGTTGGACTGGATGAGCCATTGGCCTGATCCAACATGGCTTCTCCTATGTTCTTACGTAGGTTAACACCAACACCTTGAACTTGATCCAGTATTCAGTCTGGAGCCAGTGCACCTAGAAGAGCACCGGCTGAATGCAGGCAAGCTCTACTTGTTTAGTCAAAAACTTCTGATTTAATCTAAACCCGTTGGCTTTGGTCTGATCTTCTGGGGCAACAGAAAACAAGGGCTTTCAAGTCAGGCGATGCTCACAAGTGGAAGCAGTCAGCCGCTGAATCCACCATGTGAGACAGGATGCTGTGCTAGATGGACCGCTAGTCTGATCCAGCAGGGCTCTCCTGATGTTCTTATGAAGACCTTGGGCTCCCTACTCTATGGTTGGCCCTCCAGAGAAACTGGTGGACTGCTGTGTGAGACAGGAGGCTGGATTAGATGGACCACTGGTCTGATCCAGCAGGGCTCTCCTGATGTTCTTATGAAGGACTCGGCCTCTCTGCCCTGTTGTTGGCCCTCCAGAGGAACTGGCTGGCCACTGTGTGAGACAGGAGGCTGGACTAGATGGACCCTCACTGGTCTGATCCAGCAGGGCTCTTCTGATGTTCTTATGAAAGCCTTGGGCTCTCTGTCCTGTTGGCTGGTTGGCCACTGTGTGAGACAGGATGCTGGACTAGATGGACCACTGGTCTGATGCAGCAGGGTTCTCCTGATGTTCTTATGAAGGCCTCAGCCTCTATGCCCTGTTGTTGGCCCTCCAGAGGAATTTACTGGCCACTGTGGGAGATAGGAAGCTGGACTAGATGGACCACTGGTCTGATCCAACAGGGTTCTCCTGATGTTCTTATGAAGGCCTCAGCCTCCATGCCCTGTTGTTGGCCCTCCAGAGGAATTTACTGGCCACTGTGGGAGACAGGAAGCTGGACTAGATGGACCACTGGTTTGATCCAGCAGGGCTCTCCTGATTTTCTTACGAAGGCCTCAGCCTCTCTACTCTGTTGTTGGCCCTCTAGAGCAGGGGTGGCCAACGGTAGCTCTCCAGATGTTTTTTGCCTACAACTCCCATCAGCCCCAGCCAGCATGGCCAATGGCTGAGGCTGATGAGAGTTGTAGGCAAAAACCATGTGGAGAGCTACCGTTGGCCACCCCTGCTCTAGAGGAATTGGCTGGCCAGTGCGTGAGATGGAATGCTGGACTAGTCACTAGATGGACCCTTGGTCTGATCTGGCAGGGCTCTTCCAATGTTCTTAAGTACATGCCCTATTAAGCTTAACGATGCTTGCTTTCGGGCTGGCAGGCTTTGGAAGTCAGGCTGTCGGTGCATTCATCACGGCAGGCCTTCCGAATCTCTCTTGAAGTATTTGCCTGTGGTTCGGCCGCACCGTGCCACATGCTCGCCCGACGCAGTCTTTGGTGCTCCGGCAGACAGCACAGTTTGTTTTTGCATCTTGGATAGCATCCGTAGGGCTGAGCGCTTGGAGACCGTGAGAGAGCGCCAGCTGCTGCAAGGTTGCCCGGGGGTTCCTGCCCTCTAATTCTCATTCTCTCCCCCCACCGAGCTGCAAACAGCCATCAGGGAAGAAGAGACTTTGCATTCCATTTCTCAAGAGGTTGCTAAGAGCTGGAATTAGCTCCCGGAGGCATCCTTCTGGCGCTGCCAGCTCGCAGGAGGCAGCCCCCCTCCCTCCCCTTTCGAGGCATGAATTGGGGGTTGGGGGGGGGTTGAAGGGAACTGGCTGCCGCTGCTAAGCCCCATCCCATGTTGCAGAATGAAACCATTCAAATCAGTTTCCAGGGTGTTTTTTTTTGTTGTTGTTGGTTGGGGTCAGGGACTCGGTAGACACAAAATGTGCGCTTGGCTTCATCAGGCTGTTGAGCAGATTGTTCCACTTGAGGATGTTTGGAGGTGGTGCTTCCCTGTTCTGCCCCTCTTCCTCCCGGAATTAGGGCCACGCTCAAAGGCTTTTCGTTCATTGTGGCTAATAGTTCATAGAATCATAGAGTTGGAAGGGACCTCAAGGGCCATCTAGTCCAACCCCCTGCACAATGCAGGCAACTCACAAATATCTCCCCCTAAATTCACAGGATCTTCATTGCTCCCAGGGGGCCACCTAGCCTCTGTTTAAAAACCTTCAAGGAAGGAGAGCCCACCCCTTCCCGAGTAGTCTCAAACGGCAGCTGGTAGTGGAATTTACAGGGAAGTCGAGATAAAGAGAATTTTGAAATGGATTGCAGCAGCATGGCTGGTGAGGGAGCTGAGGCAGTGACGTGGAAAGGCTGTGGGATGTTTGTCTTTCTACCTGAGAGTAGCAGCAATTACAGTTGCATGGCCTTTTGAAACACTCTCTAATGCTGGGCACAGTGGTCTTCTCTGTCCCTTTTCCTAGGTCGCTGTGGAAATAGGCCTGTTGGTTGTTAGGAAGAGAAATCCATCTTCCTGCCCCCCTCCCCAAATCCTTCTTCTTTGGAGAGGCTGTTGACATATTGTTGACTCTTGCATTTTCTCATGTGAGCAGCGTAAAATTGAAGGGGGGAAACCCTTGCAAGTTCAGACATCTGCTTCTGAGAGTCAGGCTTGTGTGTTCATTTATTCAAACACCTCACAATGGTATATAGCAGGGGTGGCCAAACTTGTAAGAGCTACACAGAATAAACGTCAGATGTTTGAGAGCTTCAAGACATGGATGTCAGATGTTTGAGGGAGGGAGGGAAGGAAGGAAGGAAGGAAGGAAGGAAGGAAGGAAGGAAGGAAGGAAGGAAGGAAGGAAGGAAGGAAGGAAGGAAGGAAGGAAGGAAGGAAGATATATGGAGGAGGAAAGAAAGCAACTTTAACTTGAAATCCATTCTCTAAGCTGCCAGCTGGCTTGAATCAGAGAAGTGATTTAAAGAGAGAAATGCCTTCTCCAAGGTGGCCAACGGGGCAGTGGGCGCTTTGAGAGCCACACGATATTTGTGAAAGAGCCACACGATATTTGTGAAAGAGCCACATGTGGCTCCTGAGCCTCAATTTGGCCATCTGTGGTTTAGTGTATGTAATGAGACATAGTAAGGAAGACAGCCCGTTGCTTTGCGTCTTGGCTTCCTGCTTAACACAGAAATGGTGCATGTGTTTTAATGCTGCGTTTTGTCTTTTAAGAGGACATTCAAAATGAGACCTCCTGCCCATTCTGTGGCCCTTTGGGCTGTATGTACTCAGCAGCTTGCACAAACCAAGCTTACGATCCAAATTTTGTTGAGTGGGAGACCCCTGAGTGGATCTCTGGTGTCCCCCCCCCTTGACATCAGAAGCACCAACAGGGTAATTTAGACGGGGGTCTTAGCGCTGAGAGCAGTAGAAGAGCTTAACCTGTTTCTTTGGTCGAAGACAATCTCTGTTATTTATGGTAGGGAAAGACAAGTTGCTTCGATATGCAGGCGTCTGTCTTTTCCTCGCCTAGTGCTCTCAGCAGTAGCTCGGGCGTGTGACAGATTTCCATCACATTCTCAAGTTTATGGGTGTGTGGGAAGGAAGGTGCCAGCAAGCCGAAGGAGTGATTTCCACCAGTTGGGAACGTCAAGAATTGATGGCCGGGTAGGTGACCAGTTTCTCTGTGTGTGGGAATTTTGCAGCCTTGTTTCCATCCTCAGTCCCTTGAGAGCTTGGGAGTTCATAGCGGGGTTATATTTACTTCATTTGTGTCCCCCCCCCCTTCTCCCTCCCAAAGTGGTTTTCATCATTTTCCTCTCCTCCATTTTTTTTCCCTCACGACAACCGTGTGAGGTAGGTTAGGCTGAGGGAAGGCGACTGGCCCAACTTCGCCCAGCGAGCTTCCATGACATGAGTGAGGATTCGAACCTGGATCTCCCGGATTCTAGTCCAGGGGTGGCTAAACTTTCTTAGCATTAGAGCCACATAGAATAAGCGTCAGAAGCTTGAGATCTGCAAGACATGAATGTTGGATGTTTGAGAGCCAGAAGGAAGGAAAGAAAACAGATGGAGGGGGGTGGAGGGAGAGGCGGAAAGAAAACAACTTTAAATATGTTATCCAAGCCTCTTGCTGACTTGGCTTGGAAAAGTGATTTAAAGAGAGAGATGCCTTCTCCACGCTGGCCAATGGGGCAGTGGGGGCTTTTAGAGCCACACAATACGTGTGAAAGAGCCACGTGTGGCTCCCAAGCTATAGTTGGATTAGTCCAATATTCCTAGCCACTACACAGCACTTGGGTCTCTTTGTGTGGGTATTTAGCACTCTCGCTCCCATTCTGAGAGTCCCTTGGAGGCTGCAGTGTTCCTTGCAGGGCTTTGGCCTTTTCATTTCACACTGCAGGGGGCTCCCTTGTGAAGTCACGTCTCAAGTTTTTGTTTGGAGAGCCAGTTTGGTGTCGTGGTTAAGTGCGTGGACTCTTACCTGGGAGAACCGGGTTGGATTCCCCCCCCCCTTCTCCACTTGCACCTGTTGGAATGGCCTTGGGCCAGCCATAGCTCTTTCAGGAGTTGTCCTTGAAAGGGCAGCTGCTGTGAGAGCCCTCTCAGCCCCACCTACTTCACAGGGTGTCTGTTGTGGGGGGAGAGATACAGGAGATTGTAAGCCGCTCTGAGTCTCTGATTCAGAGAGAAGGGCAGGGTATAACTCTGCAATTCTTCTTCTTCTCCTCCCCCTCCAGAGATTGTGAACAGTTGAACAACAGCTTTCGATTCTTTGCAAGGTGGGTGACGGGTGTGTGTGTGTGTGTGTGTGTGTGTGAGAGAGAGAGAGAGAGAGAGAGAGAGAGAGAGAAGCTATCCTGTGCAAGGGAATAGAAGGTTGGTTGCAGATCTCATTTTGGGCAGGAGCTCACAGGAGCAGAACTCTGGAACCTCTAAATTTTATTGTGCTCTTTCTTAACCCCGCTCGAAAAATAAATACTTGCTTCTGGGCTCCATTGTTCAACCCCCCCCCCCCTCCCGTGAGAATTTTGCTGAATTTGACAAACTTTCTAATATTTCACCCCAACAAAAAAATGGGAAAATAACCAAAACATATAAAGCAGACAGATGGAAATCTTCATCGTGCTTCTGTGGCCACATAGGAGAAATCAGGGCTTTTTTTGTAGCCAGAACTCCTTTGCCTATTAGGCCACACACCCCTGATGTAGCCAATCTTCCAAGAGCTTACAGGGCGCTCCTTACAGGGCCTACTGTAAGCTCCAGGAGGATTGTCTCTACATCAGAGGGGTGTGGCCTGATAGGCAAAGGAGTTCCTGCTCCAGAAAAAGCCCTGGGAGAAAGTAATTTAAAACGTATGATGGCAGTAAGGTCTTATGATGACAGTTCTAATTAAAGAAGCACTATAAGGTAGATGCTGAGCTGATCCAATTTTTAGTACACCTTCCGGTGACGTCAGGGGTGTGTGACATCTGCAAATGAGCTCCGGCACCTCTTCTTCTACAGAATGACCCCTGGTTTGTTGCATGTCTAGATTGTGCCCTACGTGTTGCCTTGAATCAGGATCCTCCAATTTTTTTTTGAGGGGGGGCTTGGGTCGAACTGCTTGTTAGCTTTGCTGTGGGAAAAATTGGGGAGGAAGGAGGGGAGAGCAGGTTAGAAAGCGTCTGAGCTAATAACAGGACAGGTTATCCATTTGGACAGCTAGCACGACCCTCTCTTGCTTCCGCGAAGAGTTCGATGAAAGACAAGAGGAAAAAAGGTCTCTAGGCAGTTTGGGCAACCAAGCACGGAGAGGTCAGGAGCGCCTGGGGCCTCCCAGCGACCTTTGGCTTTTGACCCAGATTCCTGCAGCAAATGGGCCAGAAAAGCACTTCCCCAGAAACAGCTGAGCACTCTGGTTGCTAGTTTGGAGGGCTGTGTGGCCAGGAAGCACCGGGGAGAAGTGTAGTTACTGAAGCCTCAGCGTTAGGATTGGAAGTTCTTCCTTTGTGTGTTCAGCATAGAGAATCCCAGGTAAGTGCAGATTAGAGACTCCCATGAGGGACACATTAATAGAAGGCACAGTCTAGGCCAGGGGTGGCCAAATTTCCTTAACGTAAAAGCCACACAGAATAAGCATCAGATGTTTGAGAGCCATAAGACATGAACATCAGATATTTGAGAGTTGCAAGACAGGAAGGAAGGGAAATAGATGTGGGTCAGGGAGGGGGAAAGAAAGCAACTTTAATTTTTAATGCATTATCCAAGCGGCCAGCTGGTTTGGCTTGGGGAAGTGACTTAAAGAGACAGATGCTTTCTCCAAGGCAGTGGGGGCTTCAAGAGCCACACCATATGTGTGAAAGAGCCACGTGTGGCCCCCAAGCCACAGTTCCGCCACCCCTAGTCTAGGCTCTGGTACGGTTAAGTGGGGAGTAGAATAACAGCCTGCTGTCTCCCCCAGACACTGAGCACATTTGGGGACAGGCTCAGTCTCCCCTTTCCAAGCTGTTGCTGCCGTCGCCAGGTGCTTCCATTTTCTCCAGTGGGGCTCGCCATCACCTAATGCCTTTTCCTTCCTGTTTCTGTACATCCTGTCGTAGAAAGAAGCTTTGAAGCACTAGAAACAATCCTGGATGACTTCAGTAGACAGGCTGTAGACCAGGGGCGTCAAACATGCAGTTCGGGGACCGAATGAGGCCCCTGGAGGGCTCTTATCAGGCCCCCAAGCAACTGGCTGTCAATCTGCTTCCTTCTCCCTCTCTCTTGCTTCCTTCTGCATCACAGCTTGCTTTGCAAGGCTTGCTCAATCGCACAGCAGAGCTACTGAGCAAACCTCTATTTTCTCCATTGGCTGAGGCTCCTCCCTTGGGAAGGAAGGAGGGGAAGGCAGAGCTTGTTTTTCCAGGCTCTCTCAATTGCATAGCAGAGCTATGAGCCATGCCTCTCTTACTTCTATTGGCTGAGGCTCCTTCCCCTCCTGGTCCTCTGGGGAAGGAAGGAAAGAGCCAGAGCTTCCTTTGCCCAGTTCCCAGGTTCCCATGGGAGAAATACAAAGAAAGCACCTTGAAGACCAACGACTGCTAACGTATTAAGCATTTTAAGGTTTTAAAAACTATATATATTTGTGTTTGTGTTCTTTATAAAATTTATACCTCTGCTACCTAATCTTAAATAGGTACACACAAGGCCCGGCCTGACATGACCCCGCCCAACAAGGTCTCATTTATGTCAGATCCAGCCCTCATAACAGATGAGTTCGACACCCTTGCTGTAGACTGGATTTTAGCTGTGTCCTGAATCTCGCAAGCTGTGCGAGAACAAAGTTAGAGGCCAGTGAGATTTTTGAAGGATGAGAAAAAATGGGTTGATGTCCCACGTGTGACGGTGATGGAAGGCGCCAGCAAGTCACAGCTGGCTAATGGCAAACCCCGTAGGATTTTCGCGGCAAGAGACGAGACGAGGTGGTTGGCTACGGCCCGCCTCTGCGTTGCAAGCCTGGTTTTCCTTGGTGGTCTCTCACCAAGCACTAAGCAGGGCAGGTGTAGTGGTGAAGTCCACGGACTCTAATCTGGGAGAAACCGGTTTGATTCCCCACTCCTTCACATGCATCTGCTGGGAGGGACCTTGGGTCAGTCACAGTTCTTGAAAGAGCCGCTCTCTCGAGAGCAATTCTCGAAAGAGCTCTCTCAGCCCTGCCTAACTCACAGGATGTTTAGGGAGGGACGGTGGCTCAGTGATAGAGCATCTGCTTGGTAAGCAGAAGGTCCCAGGTTCAATCCCTGGCATCTCCAAAAAAGGGTCCAGGCAAATAGGTGTGAAAAACGTCAGCTTGAGACCCTGGAGAGCCGCTGCCAGTCTGAGTAGACAATACTGACTTTGATGGACCCAGGGTCTGATTCAGTATAAGGCAGCTTCATATGTTCATATGTTCAGTGGGGAGAGGAAGGGAAAGGGTTCTGAGTGAAGGGCTGTGTTGAAGGAGGAGGAGGAGGAGGAGATGATGATGATTGGATTTATACCCCGCCCTTCACTACCCACAGGAGTCTCAGAGCGGTTTACGATTGCCTTTCCCTTCCCTTCCTCACAACAGACACCCTGTGAAGTAGGTGGAGCTCACGACTCCTACGAAAGCTCTGGCTGACCCAAGGCCGTTCCAGCGGCTGCGAGTGGAGGAGTGGGGAATCAAACCCGGTTTTCCCAGATAAAGATTCCGCGCACTTAACCACTACACCAGACTGGCCAAACAGACACACCCTTGGCGTGCCGGACTCCAAGCCTGAGGGGAGAAACTGCTGCCCGCTTTCTGCCTCGTTTTGGACACCTGGAACAGGCTCTGGGTGCCAGAGAAGAAAGATCATCCCTAGAATCGTGGGTGGGTTGGGGCTGCAGGGCTCGTGGATCGTTTGGACCCCCTGCGTGCCCCTCCCATGCACTGAGCCTGCATAGCCCTCCTCTCCTGCGTTCCCCTCTCAAAAGGAGAACATGGTGGCACCTCCGTGATATTTTGCAGCCAAAGCTTTCCAGGGTTGGAGGCCACTTCTTCTGTTGCGTTTGCCTGCTTTAGGCCAATGCAGCTTCTCCGGGGCTTCCCCCATATGTCTTTTCCCCGGCCCTGGGCAGCACCTGCTCCAGTTGTCTGGGGAAGGGGGAGGCGGAGGAGCAGTCCTCCCCCCCCCCATCGCCCCGCGACAGCAGCTGCCAGACTGGGCCTGAATCCCAGGAATGCGGTTGCTCCGGAGGAGACCGGCTGACTCCTCCTGACCCCCGACCTCGAGGGATGACACAAGCCGTCTTCTGTTTCTCCGCAGACTGATTATGGGGTCAGCGCAACAGCTCTGGCTGTCTCCCTGTGCTTGATAAAGCGTCTGGAGTCCCCGGTACACAATAGATCTGTCAGAGTCTCTGCACAAATGCAGGAGGGAGGGGAGGCGAGAAGGGAGCCGGCCGGCCACGGATGCCCAGGGCTGCCCGCAGAAGATGGGCTGAGTGCGTGGGACCTGGCGGGGGCTTCTCTCCTCTCTCCCGTGGCTTGTGGGGGGGTCTTCAGTTCACAAGAAGCCATCCCCTGTTCTGCGTTTGAAAAATATTCCTCTCCCCTGTGGAACATATGAACCTATGAAGCTGCCTTCTACGGAAGCAGACCCTCGGTCCTTCAAAGTCAGTATTGGAGTTAGTGCACTCGAAATTTCTTAGAGCTCTTTTTTATACCCCGAAAGGTACGCCAAGTTTGATATTGAGACAGGAAGCTGGTTTATCTACAGTCACATTGAATGTCTGGATTCAGAGGTGTAACTGTTGGGTTAAGACTCATTTGAACCCGTCGGGGCTTATCCCTGATTTTCTGACATCAACTCCTTATCCCCAGTGGTCTCATAGAGTAGTTGATAAACTGAAATCAATTGGGTTAGACCCTGAAGATTTATTAGAGGGAGGGCAGAAGTACGCAAGGAGTTTGCTTTCTCAAAGATTTAAGGATATCGAAGCACAAAATGATTATGCAGCCCCACCTTGTTATTACAAGAAACTGAAACTCGGACCGAGGCTAAGATCCGCATTTTATTTTGGATTTATAAATAATCCTAATTATAGATGGGCATTTACTAGAGCCCGTTTCAATGCGCTTCCATCAGCAGTGCTTTTTGGTAGATATACCTGAACTCCCATGCACGAGAAGATTTGTTTCCGTGTGTTGAATCAGGTGGAGTCAGTTGCCCATATATTTCTTCATTGTCCTCTGTATGATGCAGAGAGACAGCTGCTGCTGATACCCCTTCTCTCACATTTAAACCATTGGCAAATTATTGTAAATATGCTGAGGAACAATTGATGAAGTTTTTATTGGCTGACAGTTATGAATCCGTCTCAAGCAAGGTTGCGAGGTATTGTTATCTGGTAATTAAAAAGCGTAGATCGTACTGTAAGTTGAGTTATTAGTGAAGGATTAGTTCGGTCCGGAATTTTAGGAATTATGGCTGTAACTGTCTATTGCCATGTTCTTATACTGTGTTATTTTATATTATTTTGTATGCTGGTCTTATGACTGTTTTTAATAAACTTTGTCTACTCCTGGGGTGTCAAACTCATTTGTTGTGAGGGCCAGATCTGACATAAATGTGATCTTGTTGGGCCGGGCCATCTGTGTACCTATTTAAGATTAGGTAGCAGAGATATAAACTTTTTGAAGGACACAAACATAATGAAAGATTTTTTAAAAAACTTAAAATAAAACATGAGCGCTTGTTGGTCTTAAAGCTGCTTTCTTTGTATCTCTCCCATGGGATCCAGGGAACTGGGCAAAGGAAGCTCTGGCTCTTTTCCTCACTCCCCAGGGGACCAGGAGGGGGAGGAGCCTCAGCCAATGGAGAAAATTGAGGTTTTGCTCGGTGGCTGCTGTGCAACTGAGCAAGCCTTGCAAAGCAAACTGTGATGCAGAAGGAAGTAAGAGAGAGGGAGAAGGAAGCAGACAAGAGCCAGTTGCTCGAGGGCCTGATCCGGTCCTCATGTTTGACACCCCTGGTCTACTCAGACTGGCAACCACTCTCCGGGGTCTCAAGCTGAGGTTTTTCACATCTGTTTGCCTGGACCCTTTTTAGTTGGAGATGCCGGGGATTGAACCTGCGACCTTCTGCTCTACTGCTGAGCCACCGTCCCTCCCCCAAAGTGGGTTCCAATGTTCGCCATCCATCAACACTTCTAGAACCCGCTTTGCAAATCACCCTGTTTGTTTGGGTGTAGCCCAGGGAAACCCCCCCTGCCTTTCATTTTGCTTTGCAATGGTGGAATTAGAGACCCAAACCTTCGGAGGGCTTTGTTCTTAGACCCGTGCCTGGAGTGACGATGGAACGGCTGTAGCTGTTTGCGGCTTGGGAATGCCCCAGTTATCGAAAATACTGCCCACAGACAGGCGGGTATTGGATAGTGTTGGAATACAAGTTATTTACGTTCCAAGCATTATAGAGTTAATGTGCGTTTACCTGAAAGTGGAAATGATGTATTGTAGCCTAAACCCAATTAGGAATCCAGTCTTCTAAGCCCAGGAAACGTTAACAGTGTATTGGTCAGAAAGCACACTAGGTGTGAAAAGCTTTGATGTTGTATGCAAAACTGAATTGCTCTTTTCCTGCCTAGGTGTTCTTTGGGAACAAGAAAATACCAGACAATGTAATAAAACCCGTAGCCATGTAGAGATCAGACGTAGTTAGCCATGCTAGCAAGCCAAGTTGTATTTCTTTTTATCCCAAGTACCTTTTCCTGATGTTTTTCTAGTAAACTTTATTTCTTTTGTTAAGCTTCAGCCTCGACTCCATTTATTGCCACTCCACACCTCTAATTTTCAAATGTGTACCCAAACAGATAGACCAGAGCTGGCCAAACTTGCTTAACGTAAGAACCACATAGAGTAAATGTCAGATAGTTGAGAGCTGCGAGACATGAAAGAAGGAAGTCAGGCAGGCAAACAGAAGGTGGGAGGGAGAGATTGAAAGAGAGCAACTTTAACTTCAAATGCATTCTCCATGCCTCTGACTGGCTTAGCTTGGAGAAGTGATTTAAAGAGAAATGTCTTCTCCAGGCTGGCTGATGGGCGGTGGGGGCTTTGAGAGCCACACAGTATGCGTGAAAGAGCCACATGTTTTTTTGGCCACCCCTGGGTAAACCATGTGCAGAGGCTTAGGGCAGGGCCCAGGAAGTTCCCCCAATCCCTCTGTAAACAGATTAGTAGGTAAACCAGTGACTTGCTGTGGCAAAGAGACAATGGCTTCATGTGTTGTGGTGACACCTGTACAAAACGACCTGCCGAGTGGAACAATTGACAAGTGTAATCCACGTGCAAAATTACATGTGCAGTGGCTGCCAGTTTGGTGCAGTGGTTAAGTGTGCAGACTCTTATCTGGGAGAACTGGGTTAGATTCGCCACTCCTCCACTTGCAGCTGCTGGAATGGCCTTGAGTCAGCCATAGCTTTGGCAGAGGTTGTCCTTGAAAGGGTGGTTGAAAGAGCCAGTTTGGTGTAGTGGTTAAGTGTGCAGACTCTTATCTGGGAGAACTGGGTTTGAGTCCCCACTCCTCCACTTGCACCTGCTGGAATGGCCTTGGGTCAGCCATAGCTCTGGCAGAGGTTGTCCTTGAAAGGGCAGCTGCTGTGAGAGCCCTCTCAGCCCCACCCACCTCACAGGGTGTCTGTTGTGGGGGAGGAAGGTAAAGGAGATTGTGAGCCGCTCTGAGACTCTTCGGAGTGGAGGGCGGGATATAAATCCAATATCTTTTTCTTTTCTTATCTTCTCTTATCTAGGAGAACTGGGTTTGATTCCCCACTCCTCCACTTGCAGCTGCTAGAATGGCCTTGGTCACCCATAGCTCTCGCTGAGGTTGTCCTTGAAAGGGCAGCTTCGGTGAGAGCTCTCTCAGCCCCACCTACCTCACAGGGTGTCTGTTGTGGGGGAGGAAGATAAAGGAAATGGTGAGTCAGTCTGAGATTTGGAGTGGAGGGTGGGATATAAATTCCTCCTCCTCCTCCTCTTGAGAGCCAGTTTGATGTAGTGGTTAAGTCTGTGGACTCTTACATGGAAGAACCAGGTTTAATTCACCGCTCCTCCACTTGCACCTGCTGGAATGGCCTTGAGTCAGCCATAGCTCTGGCAGAGCTGTCCTAGAAAAGCGAACTGCTGTGAGAGCCCTCTCAGCCCCACCCACCTCACAGGGTGTCTGTTGTGGGGGGAGAAGATGTAGGAGATTGTAAGCCGCTCTGAGACTCTGATTAAGAGAGAAGGGCGGGGTATAAATCTGCAGTCGTCTTCTTTTTCTAGTCGGGATGGCTACTAGTTGTGATGCCTGTTTGCTCCCACTGGAACTGGAGGCAATATGCCTTTTAAATGAGTTGCTGGAGAGCGCGGAGGTGGAAGGATGCTGTTCCAATCCTCCCCACTCCTGGGATTCTTGGAGGCAGCTGGTTGGTCACTGAGCAGAATGCTGGACTTCAACAGGGCCTTTGGCCTGATCCAGCATGGCTTTGCGGAGGTTTTTATGCTGTCAGAGCCCATTAAATTCAATCCCGCATACGGATCGTGCTGTAAAAGTCACTTCCATGGGATGGCAGCAGTGTGTCTGTTTCTTCTCAGACGGGGACAGATTGGCTTGCCCTGGGTTTCTCAACTGATGGGGCGTTTTCGCACTGACCTTAATCAGCAGCGACGCCCCTCTTCACCGCGCAGGATCGGCGCGGATTTCGCACTAATTGCCGCGGAGCACCCGGAAGAGCCGGAAAGTCCCGCGGCTTTTGCGGCGCAAGCAGCGACGCCCCTCTTCACCGCGCAAGATCGGCGCAGATTTCGCACTAATTGCCGCGGAGCACCCGGAAGAGCCGGAAAGTCCCGCGGCTTTTGCGGCGCAAACGGAAACCGCAAAAAACCAGTTTCCATTTGCGCCGCAAAAGCCGCGGGACTTTCCGGCTCTTCCGGGTGCTCCGCGGCAATTAGTGCGAAATCTGCGCCGATCCTGCGCGGTGAAGAGGGGCGTCGCTGCTGATTAAGGTCTGTGCGAAAACGCCCATGGAGATTTGTGTTGGGATGCTGGCTGCATTTGGGAAAGGCTACCTGCTGACCCAAGCAGGGAGCCCTAGGTGTTTTTTTAACCACCCTGGGGCAAATGACATTTTCCGTGCAAGGATGCTGAGCGCTCGCAGCAGGAGAGCCGGTGTGCTGTAGTCGTGAAGAGTGTTGGGCCCGGGTTTGAATCCCCGCTCGGTCTGTGGAAGCTGGATGGGTGACCTTGGGCCAGTCACGTTCTCTCAGTTTAGCCAGTTTGCTGTAGTGGTTTAAGTGTGCAGATAACTGGGAAGAACCAGGTTTGGTTCCCCACTCCTCCACACGCAGCGGCTGGAATGGCCTTTGGTCAACCATAGCTCTCGCAGAGCTGTCCTTGAAAGGGTAGCTGCTGGGAGAGCTCTCTCAGCCCCACCCACCTCACAGGGTGTCTGTTTCGGGTGGGGGGAAGGTAAAAGGAGATTGTGACCACTCTGAGACTTTGAGATTCAGAGGATAGGGCGGGATATAAATCCAATATCATCATCTTCTTCTTCTTAACCTACCTTACCGAGTTGTTGTGAGAATAAAACAGTGCAGAATTATGTAAGCCACGCTAGGTCCCTATTGTTCAGCCATGAACACGTGAAACTGCCTTGCCATGAGTCAGTCTACCAAGGTCAATCTTGCCATCTCTGACTGGCAGAGGTTCTCCCAGGTGCGTTGGAGGTCTTTAAACTGCCTGCTACCTGATCCTTTTTCCTGGAAGTGTCGAGATTTGAACCCAGGACCTCCTGCAAAGCAGATGCTCTGCCACTGAGCCAGGACCCCCTCTTTCATGCTCGCCCATTCTCGTCACCAAATCAGTCGGATATCTTTCGGCTTTCATCTGCATCTGCTTTTTGCCCCTTTTCAGATATTGCAATAACGATTGAATGGTCCAGGCGATTAGGAAGCGGCAGTGTGCCCTCTTAGTGTCCCTTTCACCCAGTCCTGTATCTCCTTTGCAGAAGGAATTCCACGCCTCTCCCCGCAAGAGCAGCTGCATTCCCCCATCTGTTCCTACAGTCAGAAAAAGGTTCTTTTCTTCTTTCCCTTTCTCCATTTTGGTCTCTCCCTCCTCTCTCGCACTCTGTGCAATTAGCAGCAGGTGACGGCACCCGGAGGCCAAGCTAAGAGCCAGATCCTCAGAGGGGTTGGGTGTCATGCGAAATGCGGGTAAAGTCACCTGCCCAAGGAATTTAAGGACGAGCAGAAAGAGGTGGGAGGAGGGGAAAGCATGCGGCCTGCCCTAGAAGGTCACCTGGGAAGAGAATCTCGTCCCCGATTCTTCTCCCTGCAGCTTACCCCATCCTTTCTTTGTTAGCTCCTATCTTCTGTTCCTTTTCTTCTCCTTTTTGGGGTTTCATCCAACTTGGCTCTTTCTTTCCTCCCCCTCCCCCCCCCCTCACCAACAGAAAGGAAGCATCGTAGACCTGGCGTTCTTTTGTTCTGGCGTTTTGCTCAATTTAGAAATTTTGGCAAACTTTCTTCTGTTGGAAGCTATTTTGAATGTGGAAGGGGGGGGGGAAAGCTTCTGGGAGAGAAGGATTTTGATGCACAATTGGGCTTCGTTCCTGCATTTTGAACCCCGAGCCAGAGAAAGGACTTGTGGAGTTGTGTGTTTTTCTCACTGTCTTCTCTGACAAATGAGTTTTGCAAACCCATGAAAGCTTCTTAACATAAGAGAAGCCAAGTTGGATCAGGCCAGTGGCCCATCCAGTCCAACACTCTGTGTCACATAAGAACAGAAGAGAAGCCCTGTTGGATCAGGCCAATGGCTCATCCAGTCCAACACTCTGTGTCACAGAAGAACATAAGAGAAGCCCTGTTGGATCAGGCCAAAGGCCCATCCAGTCCAACACTCTGTGTCACAGAAGAACATAAGAGAAGCCATGTCGGATCAGGCCAATGGCCCATCCAGTCCAACACTCTGTGTCACATAAGAACATAAGAGAAGCCCTGTTGGATCAGGCCAAAGGCCCATCCAGTCCAACACTCTGTGTCACAGAAGAACATAAGAGAAGCCATGTTGGATCAGGCCAGTGGCCCCTCCAGTCCAACACTCTGTGTCACAGAAGAACATAAGAGAAGCCATGTTGGATCAGGCCAGTGGCCCATCCAGTCCAACACTCTGTGTCCTGTGGCCAAAAAACCCCAAGTGCTATCAGGAGGTCCACCAGTGGGAGCAGGTCATGAGAAGCCCTCCCACTGCTGCCCCCCAGGCACCAAGAATACAGAGCATCTCTTGCCCCAGACAGAGAGTTCCATCTATACCCTGTGGCTAATAGCCACTGATGGACCTCTGCTCCAGATGTTGATCCAATCCCCACTTGAAGCTGTCTGAGATGACTTTGAAAAGGGACAGAAGAACATGTTTTGGAATTTGATGTTTCTCATAATCAGTTTTCAGCTTTTTTGAAAACTGTGCTCAGCCTTCAGCTTCACTGAATCAGACCCCCTTGGTCCATCAACGTCAGTCTTGTCTATTCAACCGGCAGCAGCTATCCAGGGTCTCGGGCTGCAGGTTTTCCCATCACCTCTTACCTGGTCCCTTTTTAGATGGCGATGCTGGCGATTGAACCTGGGACCTTCTGTATGACAAGCGGAGGATCTACCGCTGAGCCATGGCCCCCTCAGATGGCCTTGTCAAAGGTTAAGGAAGAGGGCAAGACTTGATAGGAAGGGGTATAGGAGCAGGGCTTTTTTTGTAGCAGGAACTCCTTTGCATATTATGCCACACACCCTTTATGTAGCCAATGCTCCAAGAGCTTACATGGCTCTTATTTACAGGACCTGCTGTAAATTCTTGGAGGACTGGCTACATCAGAGGGGTGTGGCTTAGTACGCAAAGGAGCTCCTGCTACAAAAAAAGCCCTGTAGGCTTAAGCAGCACTAGCAGCTCCAGAGTCAAGGGCTGGCATCGCTGGGCCCCTACCAAGGCCCATGGGCAAGCAGGGAAGGCCCCACTGCTTAGTTGTTAACCCCTCCATTCCCTGCAGGAAATGGGAAATTGCCCCGGAAGTCCCCGTGACTTGGTAGGAAGTGCTAGATCAGGGGTGAGGAACAGTGGCTCTCCAGATATTTTTTTGCCTACAACTTCCATCAGCCCCGGCCAGCATGGCCAATGGCTGGGGCTGATGGGAGTTGTAGGCAAAAAAACATCTGGAGAGCCACTGTTCCCCACCCCTGTGCAAGATCATCTCCCATCTCACTTGTGGGATGTGACATCTGGTGGGAAAAGGACCCTTCCTGTACATTTTATTCCGGTATGTGTGGCTGTGTGAAAGTTGTTAGAATCTTGGACTGGGATCTGGGAGACCTGAGTTCAAATCCCTACTTTGCAGTGAGTCTTACTTGGCGACTTCGGAATAGTCAGTCACTCTGTTTCAGCCCAGCTTCTCTCATGGGTGGTGGTGGTGGTTACAAGAATAAAATTGTGGGAAGGGGGGGAAGATGCCGCTTGTGGTCTCTCAGAGGTGAGCAATAGGCTCTCTACGCATGCTTAAAGGCACTGATTTCTTTAGGACATCTTATGGAAACTGACTCTGGTTATTTTTATTTTATTTTATTTTATATTTATTTTTACTGTGCGTTTGGGGGGATGGGAGCAGGGACGTGAGAAATGGCTCATGGTTTGTGCCACGTCTTATGTCAGAAAACTTGTTTTTGGCAAGAGGACTTTGGTTTGGGGCATATGATTTAGCACCACTGTAGCACCACTGTATTATTTTAGCTTTTTAAATTAATTTATATTTGTATTTATATTGTTGATTGATTTTATCTGTCATTGTTATATCATGATACTGCATCATGTCCTGTTAAGCCGCCCTGAGCCTGCCTCGGCGGGGAGGGTGGAGTATAAATAAAACTTAAGAAAAATATATGATATAATAACCGTGCCTCTGAGCATGTGCAGACTTTCCACAGTCCTTGAGTCCTGATGAGAAGTGACTTGCTGCATAGAGTCAGTGAATGGCGGTGTGAGACAGGGAGATTAAAACTGCGGAAGATGTGCTTTTCGAAGCCAAGTCAGCTGGCAGCTTGGATAATGCATTTACAGTTGCTTTCTTTCCACCTCTCCCTCTTTCCACCCATCTACTTGCCTGCCTTCCTTCCACATCTAATGTTTATGCCTTGAGGCTCTCAAACATCCGACGTTTATTCTGTGTGGCTCTTGACGTTAAGCAAGTTTGGCCACTCCTGTTATAGGACCTCTTTTCTCTCTCTTACCTGGGCTTGGAGCTGTATCAAGTTAACCGTTTTGAAGTTAATCCGTTCACAATAAGGCAGATGAGCCGACATTAAAAGTCACGTGAACTGTGCTCCTGTTTTTGCAAGTAAAATTTCTTTCTCTTGTTACCTCTGGAGTCAGATTGTCTTTGTCATTTGTTTGAACGGCATTTCCCCCCTTAACCGGGAAATGTGGAGGACCGAGGACACCGCAGAAAGCTTCTGCGCATCCATGAAAAAATTGAAGAAGAAGACTGGAGAAGACTGCAGATTTATACCTTGCCCTTCTCTTTGAATCAGAGACTCAGAGTGGCTTACAATCGCCTGTATCAGGGGTGGCCAAACTGCGGCTCACGAGCACATGTGGCTCTTTCATACAGATTGCGTGGCTCTTGAGGCCCCCCCCGCCCCATCAGCTGCCTTGAAGAAGGCATTTCTCTCTTTAAATCACTTTGCGAAGTCAGCCAGTAGCTTGGAGAATGCATTTAAAGTTGCTTTCTTTCCACCTCTCTCCCTCCCTCCTCCCCCATCTATTTGCCTCCCTTACAGCTCTCAAACATCTGATGTTTATTCTGTGTGGCTCTTACATTAGGCAAGTTTGGCCGCCCCTGTCCTGTATCTTCTCCCCCCACAACAGACACCCTGTGAGGTGGGTGGGGCTGAGAGGACTTTCCCAGCAGCTGCCCTTTCAAGGACAACTCCTGTGAGAGCTATGGCTGACCCAAGGCCATTCCAGCAGCTGCAAGTGGAGAAGTGGGGAATCGAACCCGGTTCTCCCAGATAAGAATCTGCACACTTAACCACTACACCAAACTGGCTCTTTCAACCACCCTTTCAAGGACAACCTCTGTCAGAGCTATGGCTGACCCAAGGCCATTCCAGCAGCTGCAAGTGGAGAGTGGGGAATCGAACCCGGTTCTCCTAGATAAGAGTCCGCGCACTTCACCACTACACCACACTGGCTCTTTCAGCCACCCTTTCAAGGACAACCTCTGTCAGAGCTGTGGCTGACCCAAGGCCATTCCAGGAGCTGCAAGTGGAGAAGTGGGGAATCGAACCCGGTTCTCCCAGATAAGAGTCCGCGCACTTCACCACTACACCAAACCGGCTCTCGGTTTGATTCTCTTCAACATTTAACCCGATAGAATCGGAGACACTTGCTTATTTTATTTTATTTTATTTTATTTTTTGCAATTGAGACTTCAGCTCTGCGGGATCGGAAAGGGGAGGGCGTCCTTCCCTCTCCTCCCCCTCCTCTCCCTCGTCACTTGATCCTCTCGCCCCTTGGTCTCACTCCTGGTCGCTCTCCTCCTTCCCTGTTGCAAACACAAAGAGGAAATGCTCTCTGGGCCTGGGGGCGGGGGGGGGGGGTTGAAAAGAGAGAGCCAGCAGCAGCGGGGAGGAATCCGGAGCAGCAGCGCCTGCCACTGAGACATGGAGGAGGGGGGGGGGGAGAGAAGAGAGGGAGAAAAGCTCCTCCAATTAGAGGCGTCAGCGCTGCAAACTTGAGGCGAGGCACTTGAACTGTCACTGCCGAGCCTTAATTAGCAGCCGCGGGTGAGGGGTCAGCCGCAACTCAGCAGTCTTGACAAGGCTGCTATCAAGTGCAAGGTGGTGGGAGGGGAGGCGGAGGCAGGCAGGGGAGGGGAGGGGAGGGGGAGGCCAGCAAACAAGCTGGTGGGGCGGCTGGGGGCGGGGAGAGGGGAAATCTCCCCAGTCTCGGGACAACCCCAGGAGGGATGCAGGCGCCGGCACTGCTAACGTGGTGCTGCTCTCCCTGAGCTGCTTCCCCAGCCGCCGTCCTGCGCTCTGAGATTCTCTCCCTCGAAGCAGCCGGTGGGGGAGCCTTGCCTTGCCCGGTGGGGGGGCAGCGGAGGACTCCCCATCCGAGAGCGGCCTTGTCCCGGGAGGCGGTGGCCGGCCGGCCATGCCCCGGATCGCCGCTTAGACCTCGCCATGCTGGAGATGAAGACCTGGTCATCCCTCCTCCAGAGCCTGAGTGAGTGGAAAGCGCTCCCTGCCTCCGCCGAGGGGGGGCGTCCCTCCGGGGCTCACCTTGGCGCGCTCTCTTGGCCTCCCCGTGCCCTTCCCCTGGCATGGGCCTCCTCGCTGCCTGGAAGTCAGCCGTGGGGGGGGGGGGGGGACGTTTAGCGGCCCCGATCCCTCTCCCGGTGTTCTCTGGCCTAGAGATGAAAACAAACTCCTCTCAGGAGACGACTCCCCCCTCCTCCCCCCCACCTTCAGTTGTTTACGGCTGATGCTAACAGTGCCCTGATCCTTTTTGTGATGTGTCTTTTTCCTCCTCTGGGGCATTGGGGGGTGGTCACTGCTAGAATTCGGGGGCAAAAATAGCATGGTCCCCCCCCCCTCCCCAAATTCCTGGTGATGTTTTCGAAATGTCAGGGCTCTCCATGGGAAACTTTCCCTTCACGGCCTGATCGGATGGACTTTTTGCATCGTCTGGCTCCGCCGGCTGGCTTGCGAGAGTCACCTTGGATGTTGCGTTGCGCGGGGCGCACCTGCTGCCACCCGGGGCGGTGTGCTGTGATCCAGGTTGTGCTCGGGGAGGTGGGAGAGGAGAGGGGTGGGGGGGACCCACACGGCTTCTTGGTCTCTTGCAAACTTGGCATGGCCGTCCCTGGATTAGAAAGCGGTGCTGCCCACTGGAGTTCACGGTGGAGGAGCCGGAGGTGCGGGGGGTGGGGTGGGGTGGGGGAGCAGAGGGGCAAAGGGTTTTCCCATGGCAGAGGCTAGAGGGGGCTTGCTGAGAGGCAGGGGGGATTGGGTTCCTGGAGGACTTCTAATGAAAGGGGGGGGGGCGTGATCTCTCTGGGGGAGTGCCTCTTTTCAATGCGAGCTAATTAACTCTACCTGGCCGGCGACTTCCTGAAAGGAAGAAAAGGTTTCCCCCTTGGTGGTTGTGACTTCCTGACCCGGAGGGACCTCACCTTTGACCTGTGACCCGTGACCTCTGGCCCTTTTAGAAAAAGGCTTTCAATGCATAGTTGTTTGAGGGCTAATCCCCAGCCAGAATGTTGTCTCTCTTCGCTGTAAAGCTGCTTGCAGAGTAAGGGCATTGCAAAACACACACATGCACACACACACAAACACACGCACGCACACACACGGACAAACCAGGTACCTTGGATCACTTGCGGAGCATTTTTATGGGCAGCACTCAATGGCAAACGAAGTTTGCGATGGTAGTAATCGCAGGAGCCGTGTTTGAAAATTTCCCCTGTGTCTGTAGGAGCCTCAGTTCAAGATGCTGGCAGTAGGTCGCCCGTCTGGCTTTGACAAGGGCCGGGGCCTTTTTGGTCCGGGCCCCTGCCTGGTGGAATGAGCTCCCATTGGAGATCCGGGCCCTGCGGGACCTACCCAAGTTCCGCAGGGCTTGTAAGACGGAGCTCTTCCACCTGGCTTTTACTTGATCCATCGGCCATCCTATGAACCCCCAGCACCCTACCATCAAGGTGCTTAAGCTGTGTTGAAAGCTTCCAGGCTACACGACATTGTGTGGTTGTTGTACTGACTACTGCTCTCGAATCTGATTGACATTTTTGTGGTGAGGAGGATGTTTTAGAAATGATTCGTTTTAATGTTGTTTTAATGTTGTAAGCCGCCCTGAGCCCGCTTGCAGGATAGGGCGGGGTATAAATGGAAAAATTAAAAATTAAATTATGTTGGGAAATTCGTAGAGATTTGGGGATGGACCCCAGGGAGGGACCTCAGCGGTGTATTATGCTGTAGATTCCACTCCCCTCCCCAAGCAGCTGTTTTCTCCAAGGGAATGGATCTCTGCCGTCTGGAGGATCTCAGGTTCTTAGTGGACCATACGCTGAACATGAGTCAACCGTGTGATGCGGCGGCTAAAAAGGCAAATGCGATTTTGGGCTGTATCAACAGAATTCTAGTATCCAGATCACGTGAAATGATGGTATTGCATTACTCTGCTCTGGTAAGACCTCACTTGGAGTCTTGTGTTCACTTTGGGCACCAGATTTTAAGAAGGAACTAGACAAGCTGGAACAGGTCCAGAGGAGGGCATCAAAGATGGTGAGGGTCTGGAGACCAAGTCCTATGAGGAAAGGTTGAAGGAGCTGGGCATGTTTAGCCTGGAGAGGAGGCAGCTGAGAGGTGATAGGATCACCATCTTCAAGGACTTGAAGGGCTATCATAGAGAGGATGGTGCAGAATTTCTGTGGCCAAAGAAGGTAGGACCAGAACCAATGGGTCGAAATTAAATCAAAAGAGTTTCCGGCTCAACATTAGGAAGAACTTCCTGACAGTGAGAGCGGTTCCTCAGTGGAACAGGCTTCCTCGAGAGGTGGTGGGCTCTCCTTCCTTGGAGGTTTTTCAACAGCGGCTAGATGGCCATCTGACAGCAATGAAGATCCTGTGAATTTAGAGGGAGGTATTTGTGACTTTCCTCCATTGTGCAGGGGCTGGACTAGATTACACTGGAGGTCCCTTCCAACTCTCTGATTCTATGGAGATCAGTCCTAATTCCGGGAGATCTCCAGGGATAGCCTGGAGGTTGGCAGCGCTCACCTTGGTCATACAGAAGGAGACTCCTGATGCACAAGAAATCATTTGTAGTCTGGGAGGTCACATTGCATTTATCTTCCAGACTTCAGTGTTTTGGGAGTGAGGGAGTTCAGGATTTATAAATGGCAACGCCTAGGGGGCCGTGCAAGACATGGTGGAATTATAGCAACTAGGGTATGTGTGTGAACTTGTCAGGACCCGTAGCCCCCTGCACACTTTTCCCACCCCCCTCTCCCTTCCCTCTTCCCTGCTGGGTTTCCTCACTACCTCCATGCTGTTTGACGCTAGTGAGGTTGAAGGTGTGGGGGCAAGCCTTTTGCGGAGGTCATGGAACGCTATGATTTGCAGGCCTCCCGAGTTGGAAAAAGAGCTTACCGCAAATCCAAAATCCATCAACTGTCGGATTAGACTGTTCAGAATTTTTCCGCAGGGTGGCAAGCGGTGGTGGGGATTCCGTCCCTCTCCGCATGCACGGGGAATCTGGTGGCATCCAAAATTCTGGAAAGAAGGACGCTGCGATGAAGCGCCGTAAAAGACCAGCTCTCCTTTTCATTTGGAAAGGCCTCAACCAAGTGTATCCACAGACCCATCTCTTTGTGGCTGCGTCTTGGTGCTTGGCACGGGAGTGAAACTAACACTCGGAATCTGTCGTTGGAAGGATCAAGTTGGAGTTAGTTTGCTTAGCATTGGGGAAGTTGGAATGAGGGGTAGATACTTGGCTTCAACCCGTGATGTGTTCAAAAGAGCGCCATACTCTTTTGTGCAGCAAAAACTTGATATCTGGCAGTTGCCAGATCCATCAGTTTTGTTAAAGTTTTGTTAGAGTAGATCCAGGTGGGTAGCCGTGTTGGTCTGAAGCGATAAGAACAAAGCTGGAGACCAGGAGCACCTTTGAGACCAACAAAGTTTGATTCAGAACGCATGCACGGTTCATGAGATGATGAACACCGAAGCTTGCATTCTGAATAAAACTTGGTTGGTCTTAAGATGCTACTGAACTCCAGTTTTGTTCGCTCTAGGAAGTATCTCTTTTTGCTTTCAGAATTCCTTTTTTTTTTTTTTTGCTCTTTCGGGTGTTCCGTTTTAATTTTTTCTCTCCTCTCCCATTTGAACGCATGGAGCTGCTTCATATGGGATCAGAACTGTAGGTCCGTCAAGATCAGACTGGCAGCGGCTCTCCAGGGTCTCTGGCCGAGGTCTTTCATATTAGTTATTACCTGATCCTTTCAAATGGAGATGCTGGGGTTTGAACCGGGGACCTTCTGTATACTAGGGCTAGGTGGCGTGGAAAGTAGTCAAGGTGCCAAAATGCTTGCCTGGATACCAGGTGGACGGGACAGTTCAAGAGCAGAGACGTTTTGTGGCTCAGTGAGAGGTGGTTATAGGTTGGGAGGGATTTGAATTCTTCTTCTTCCAGGGTCACATCTGGCAGGTTAAGAACATAAGAGAAGCCATGTTGGATCAGGCCAGTGGCCCATCCAGTCCAACACTCTGAGTCACATAAGAACATAAGAGAAGCCGTGTTGGATCAGGCCAATGGCCCATCCTGCCCAACACTCTGAGTCACATAAGAACATAAGAGAAGCCGTGTTGGATCAGGCCAATGGCCCATCCAGCCCAACACTCTGAGAACATAAGAGAAGCCGTGTTGGATCAGGCCAATGGCCCATCCAATCCAACGCTCTGAGTCACATAAGAACATAAGAGAAGCCATGTTGGATCAGGCCAATGGCCCGTCCAGTCCAGCACTCTGTGCCACACAGTAGCCAAAAACCCATGTGCCATCAGGAGGTCCACCAGTGGGGCCAAGACACTAGAAGCCCTCCCACTGCCCCCCCCCCAGCACTAAGCACCAAGAATACAGAGCATCACTGCCCCAGACATAAGAACATAAGAGAAGCCATGTTGGATCAGGCCAGTGGCCCATCCAGTCCAACACTCTGTGTCACACAGTGGCCAAAAAAACCCAGGTTGGCATCTGGACTTCTACCTGGCTTTGTCTCTGTCTGTCTGCCTGTCTATCTCTCTGTCTGTGTGTCTCTCTCTCTGTCTCTTTCTCTCTTTCTCTTTTTCTGTCTGTTTGTCTCTCTCCCGCACACACACAGTTTTTCACCCCACTCTGTACCCACGGACATCATTTAAGGCTTGTAGAACAGAGGGATCAGTGGGACTTGATCTTGGAGCACACTTACGTAATTCATTTAGACTTTTTATACCCTGCTTTCCTCTCAAAGTGGCATCCAGTGTTATTCTCCCCTCCTCCGTTTTATCTTCACAACAGCCCTGGGAGGTAGGTTAGGCTGGCCCAAGGTCACCTGATGAGCTTCCATGATGGCAGAGGAGGGGCTCGAAGCCAACTCTCCCAAATCATTGTCTGGCACACTAACTACGAGTCTGTTCTGATTCCCCAGTATCTTGGAACACGATGCTCCAGATGTTGATCCAATCCCCTCTGGAAGCTGTCTATACTTGTAGCTGCTGCCACCTCCTGTGGCAGTGAATTCCACGTGTTGACCACCCGTTGGGTGAAGAAGGGCTTCCTTTTATCCGTTTTAACCCGACTGCTCAGCAATTTCATGGACTGCCCATTCTGCCTTTCTCCTGCCCCATGTGAGATGCCGAGCAGGCAGCTAGGGAGCTGGAAACAACAATCCGAGGGGGGAGGCGCGACATTTAAAATTCAAGACAAGGCAGAGGCCAAAATGGCAGTGTGGGTCACGCTCCCTGGCAGATGAGGGTTTGTTGCGGGTCAAGAGGACCGGTGTCGACAGCTGTTGGCGGAGAGGAAAGGAAGGAAGGGTTTGCCGTCTTTCTGCCCAGGGCAGAGATGGCAAGGTGGGGGACGTTTACTACCGATTGAGCCACTCTGCATTGATTGGCTGCCCTAAAAGAGGAGGACAGAGAACAGAATTAAGAAAGCAAACGGGAAAAGGGCCTTCCTGCAGTCAAGCTGGCACTTGGAACGTACAAAAGGGCTGGGCGAGGAACGGTGGGGGGGTGGGGGGTTTGTTAGAGCGGCTGCGGGCTAACAGGCAAAGGGCATGGCAGGCAGAGGGCAGGCCGTGCCCTCTCCTGCGGAGCGGGCCAAAAGGTGGCGGCTAAGCTCTTCTGGCATCAGAACGCCCTTCCCCGGGGGAGGATTAGCAGGCAGGGGTCAGGCAGGCAGACAGCTGGGCAAGCTGTTCGGATCACGGGGCGCTGGAAGCGGCTCAGGATGTAATCGGAGCTCGCGGGGGCGGTTGCGTGTGCCACTCAGCGCCCAGGCTGGGGGGGCAGGGGGAGGCGCGGCTTTTCATTCAGATGGCAGCAACACCCCCCCTCCCCGGGAAAGGGCAGGCAGCAGACAACGTGTGGCTCAGATGCCTTCGGAGGGGGACCGGCCTTCTCCGTTGCCGGGTGATGTCAGGGTTTAATTTTGAACTGAGCCTGCTGGGAGCTTGGATTCTGGAGGCCTGTCTTCTGCAGCTGTGGGGGGGGCGGGGTCAGCCCCTGGAAGCAGAATCACACTGTCTAATGGAAGTCAAGCCCATGCCGCCCTTTGAGATTGGCAGGTGCTGCATTATCAGCTGCTTTGGGGGAAGAAGAAGATGATATTGGATTTATATCCCACCCTCCACTGAGAGTCTCAGAGCGGCTCACAATCTCCTTACCTTCCTCTCCCACAGCAGATACCCTGTGAGGTGGGTGAGCTGGGAGAGCTCTGACAGAGACTGCCCTTTCAAGGACAGCTCTGCAAGAGCTCTGGCTGACCCAAGGCCATTCCAGCCGCTGCAAGTGGAGGAGTGGGGAATCAAACCCAGTTCTCCCAGATACCATCTTTGCTGCGATATAATCTTACTATCTTCAATTACTGTGTTTTAGACCTTCAGTATGCTGTAAAATGTGCCCAGCTGAGGTGCTATCTATAGATTGCTTATAACTTGTTTATAGTTTATTGTACTGTTTTATACTGTTCCGATCTTAATTGTAAGTTTTAATTGTTGTTTTACTATGTTGGTATCTGTCCTGTGGTGCAGAGTGGTAAAGCTGCAAGACTGCAGTCTGAATTCTCTGCTCACGATTGAGTTTGATCCCAGCGGAAGCTGGGTTCAGGTAGCCGGCTCCAGGTTGACTCAACCTTTCATCCTTCCGAGGTCGGTAAAATGAGTCCCCAGTTTGCTGGGGGGAAAGCGTAGATGACTGGGGAAGGCAATGGCAAATCACCCCGTAAAAAGTCTGCCATGAAAACATTGTGAAAGCAGCGTCACCCCAGAGTCGGAAGCGACTGGTGCTTGCACAGAGGACCTTTCCTTTCCTTATTAGAAGGGCCCCTTGGTGCAGAGTGGTAAAGCTGCAGTACTGCAGTCGGAGCTCTCTGCTCATGACCTGAGTTCGATCCCAGTGGAAGCTGGTTCAGGTAGCTGGCTCGAGGCCGACTCAGCCTTCCATCCTTTTGAGGTCGGTAAAACGAGTCCCCAGCTTGCTGGGGGGAAAGTGTAGATGACTGGGGAAGGCAATGGCAAACCACCCTGTAAAAAGTCTGCTGTGAAAACGTTGTGAAAGCAACGTCAGCCCAGAGTCGGAAACGACTGGTGCTTGCACAGGGGACCTTTCCTTTACCCTTTTTTTTATCTGCCCTGAGCCCATTGCCGGGAAAGAGCGGAATATAAATTAACTAAATAAATAATCATAATAAGAAAGATTCTGCACACTTAACCACTACACCAAAAGAAAGGCTTGATATAGATGAGATAAATACATTTTTTAAAAAATGTGGGTTAGGTCCAAGTGGGCGGCCGTGTTGGTTTGAAGCTGTAGAACAGAGTTCGAGTCCGGGGGCACCTTAATGACCATGATAGCGTGAGCTATCATGCACACACACACTTTGACAGACAGCATGTTAGGGACCTGCGAGCCAATGATTTGCGCTCTTGAAAATCAGATGAATTTGGGGGGCCCCAGTTCAGGCTTGCCAGATCTCAGAAGCTAAATAAGCCCAGCCCTGGTTAGTAATTGGATGGGAGACCACCGGGGCTTTTTTGTAGCAGGAACTCCTTTGCATGTTAGGCCACACCCCCTGATGTAGCCAATCCTCTAAGAGCTTCCAGGGCTCTTCGTCCAGGGCCTACTGGAAGCTCCAGGAGGATTTGCTACATCAGGGAGGTGTAGCCTAATATGCAAAGGAGTTCCTGCTACAAAAAAAGGCCTGGAAACCACTGAAGACGTCCAGAGTTGCTATGCAGAGGCAGGCAAAGGCAAACCACCTCTCTTGGCTTAGAAACCTTACACAGTTGCCGCACCTTTATGGCACGTTTGAGAGAGAGAGAGATCATTGTAGTCCAGCCATGAAAGCTCTTACCCAGGGGTCATGTTGTAGAAAAATAGGTGGTAGAGCTCATTAGCATAACTCATTAGCATATGCTGCCCCCCCCCCAGCCAACAACAACCTAGTGCAAGAAAGGAGAGCCCCGGACGAGCGAGGCCTGCTTTGGCTAGCTAGTGATCCAGACAGCCCATGCAGGCCTCGCTCGCCTGGGGCTCTCCAGGGCTGCCCTCCCCCTCAGTCTAAAGGCCAGCAAGCCACCCACTGCCCAAAATCACATAAGAAGTGGAGAAAGGGTGGCGTGGGCTTCTCCAAGGGTTAATGAGGGCTGCTGGGCATGTGGCAAAGCTCCTGGTGGCTGGCTGGCTGCCGGTTCTCCTAATCCAGGGATTGTTATGCAGCTGCACCTACAAGGTAAGTGGGAAGGAAGAGGGGGAACCCTCGGAAAGGTTTAGAAGCTGCACTCCTGTGAGCTCCTGCTGAATCTGAGGCCTCCTCATTCCTGTGGTGTGTTCAAACACCACCACCTGATTTTCTCTACGCCTTTTGCACCCTTCTTTCCCTTTCCCTCTTGATTTTTCTATTTGTCCTTTCCCTCCGGTTCCTGTTCCTTGCTCTGCCCCGCTTCTTTCAGCCACCTGTCTGTTGGATAGGATGCTGGGCTTGGATGTGAGGGTTCCAGGTTTGAATCCCTGCTTGGGTGTACAAATCTCTCCGAGTGGCAGGAACATGGGTGGGATACGAACTGAAATAAAGCCATGCCCCTGATTTATCACCACAGACATTCCCTTCTGGGGTGGTAAGGTCGCAAAGTAAGGAGTCTTCTTTGGTGTGAAGCAAAGGAGAGAACACACATAAAGATGCTCACCAAAGCCAGTATCGCCTGCTCAGACCAGCTACGGCTCTCCTGGGTTTTGGGCAGAGGTCTTTCTGAGAGCCAGTTTGGTGTAGTGGTGAAGTGCGCGGACTCTTATCTGGGAGAACTTGCTTTGATTCCCCACTCCTCCACTTGCAGCTGCTGGAATGGCCTTGGGTCAGCCATAGCTCTGGCAGAGGTTGTCCTTGAAAGGGTGGTTGAAAGAGCCAGGTTGGTGTAGTGGTTAAGTGCGCGGACTCTTATCTGGGAGAACCAGGTTTGATTCCCCACTCCTCCACTTGCAGCTGCTGGAATAGCCTTGGGTCAGCCACAGCTCTCAGAGGAGTTGTCCTTGAAACAGCAGCTTGTGTGAGAGCCCTCTCAGCCCCATCTACCTCACAGGGTGTCTGTTTTGGGGGGAGGAGATAAAGGAGATTGCGAGCCGCTCTGAGACTCTGAGATTCAGAGTATAGGGCGGGATATCAATCCAATATCATCTTCTTCGTCGTCGTCTTCTTCTTCTTCTTCGTCGTCGTCTTCTTCTTCTTCTTCTTCTTCTTCTTCTTTATCATCATCATCATCACCTAACAACCACGATCCTGGGATCTGTGAAGGCCATTGCTTGTGCTGTAGACCCATCTGGGCTGCTAAAATCATTCTTTGTTTGGGATTTTTGTTTGGTTTCAGATTTCTGCTGTCCAGATCTGATTGCGGTGTTCATTGGATAGCCCGTCCTGTCGTTTGTATCGACGCTCACAGTCCCGCGTGCCTTGAGTCATTGACTATAAAGAAAGACTATAAATGATACTAATAAATAATGAATCACTGGCTACCTGTTCCTGAATTGGAGATGCCGGGGATCGAACCTGGGGACCTTCTGCACGCCAAAGTGATGCTCTGCCATTGAGCCACGGCCCCTCCTGTAGACAGTTGGTCGTGTTGTCAGGGTGGACGGGGGGCTTTTCTATGTCTGAATGGTTCATTTGTCAGACTTCCTCACCTGCGATATGTGGCGCTGCTAGTTCTCTTCCGTTACCTAGAATCATAGAGTTGGAAGGGACCCCCAGGGTCATCTAGTCCAACCCCCTGCACAAGGCAGGAAACACAAATACCCCCCCCCTTCAATTCACAGGATCTTCATTGCTGTCAGATGGCCCTCTAGCCTCTGTTTAAAAACCTCCAAGGAAGGAGAGCCCACCACCTCCCGAGAAGGAAGCCTGTTCCACTGAGGAACCGCTCTAAACTCACAAACCCCTCCCCCTAAATTCACAGGCTCTTCATTGCTGTCAAATGGCCATCTAGCCTCTGCTTAAAAACCTCCAAGGAAGGAGAGCCCACCACCTCCCGAGGAAGCCTGTTCCACTGAGGAACCGCTTGTAATAGTCAGGAAGTTCTTCCTAATGTTGAGCCGGAAACTCCTTTGATTTAATTTCAACCCATTGGTTCTGGTCCTACCTTCCGGGGCCACAGAAAACAATTCCACACCATCCTCTCTAGGACAGCCCTTCAAGTCCTTGAAGGTGGTGATCCTATCACCTCTCAGCCGCCTCCTCTCCAGGCTAAACATCCCCAGCTCCTTCAACCTTTCTTCATAGGACTTGCTCTCCAGACTCCTCACCGTCTTCGTTGCCCTCCTCTGGACCCGTTCCAGCTGTCTATATCCTTCTTAAAATGTGGTGCCCAAAACTGAACGCAATACTCCAGGTGAGGTCTTACCTGAAACCCTGGTTTCAGAAGCATCTCTGGCAATGCACCTTCTCTCTGCTTGCAGATTGGCTTTCGTTGGTAGATGGGAAGGGTTTGTACGGTCTTGCAGGGGGTAGGGCCGGCTCTACAAACCGGTGTGTTTTGCCCCGGACGCGAGCAGAAGAGGTGGAAGAGTTCTGCCGGCCGACCTGCTTATTAACCGCGTCCCCTCGCACTCCGGCTCCTGTTTTGCAGCTCACGATTCCTGTTAAATCAATATTGAGTTGGCACCTCTTATTACAGGATGTGGAGCTCTCTCTCTTCACGCTGTGACTTCTGTTTCTTTTGCTCTCTGCTTTCTCCGGAGCACGCGGCGATGAAGACAAGAGAGGCAAAACCAGCCTCCATCTTTGGCGTGAAGCAAAGTCTAGCGGTGGCTGTCGTCGGGGAAAGGCCTTTTAGGCGCCCGCTCTGTTGCCATGGCCACCGAGGGTCGGAGGTCGGCGCCCATATGGGCTTTGTCCAAGCTGACGGTTATGGATGTGCTTGATAAGTTTATGAGTCCTGGAGTGACCTGCAGAGCCGGCTGGGGGAAAAAGGCCGAGGGCAGAGGTCACGCTGTGTCTGGCTGGGAGTGTGAACCAGTCACCTGGCTTAATTGGAGAGAATAAATCTAGCTTGAGATTGGCACCCTTTTGGCCAGGTTGGAGAGACACACTGGGGGGGGGGGGGAGGGCAGCATCTCTAGGACACTGACTTTATGGGTCCAGAGAGTAATTTAGCCAGTTTGGTGTAGTGGTTAAGTGGGCAGACTCTTATCTGGGAGAAGGGGTTTGATACTTCACTCTCCACTTTCAGCGGCTGGAATGGCCTTGGGTCAGCCAGAGCTCTCATAGAGATGTCCTTGAAAGGGCAGCTTCTGGGAGAGCTCTCTCAGCCCCACCCACCTCACAGAGGGTGTCTGTTGTGAGGGAGGAAGGCAAAGGAGCCGCTTTGAGACTGTGAGATTCAGAGTGTAAGGCAGGGTATAAAGCCAATATCATCATCGCCATCTTCACCAAAACTTTTAAAATAAAATTATTTACCAAATTGTTTGTTTGTTTGTTTTTAAAAAACAGTATTTACAGATAACAACATTGAATAGTGAAGTACTGCAGTTCAAGCTCTGCTCATGACCTGAGTTCGATCCCAGCGGAAGCTGGGTTCAGGTCGCTGGCTCAAGGTTGACTCAGCCTTCCATCCTTCCGAGGTGGGTCAAATGCGTCCCCAGCTTGCTGGGGGGAAAATGTAAATGACTGGGGAAGGCAATGGCAAACCACCCCGTAAAAAGTCTGCTGTGAAAACGTCATGATGCAATGTCACCCCAGAGTCGGAAACGACTGGTGCTTGCACAGGGGTCTACCTTTACCTTTTTATGCTGCGTTTACTCTATGTGGTAGAAAACAGTGGCAGCGCCGTATCAATAACGTATCCAAAAGCAGCTGTGCCAAAAATTTCAAACACTGGATTCAAAATTTAGAAAATTGCAATATAATCTGAAAGTGCACAAGCATCAAAGAATTCATAAAGACTAACAATGAACAGTCCTGAAAATGGACTATAAATAACAGTGAACAGACTGAAAATTGGGTGTGTATGAGTACTAGCCAGGACGGCTTTGTAAGTTGGCTTATGAAGAAGATGTAATCAGCGGAATGTGGTATCAAGCCAGTGAAGGTGAACTTTCCTTTGAATCCGACGTCTGTGGATGGACTCCTTTCTGCGTATTACTTTGGAGTAAAATTACCCTATGAAAACTTGTGAATTTCTTCGGCGTCATCCAGTGAAACTAACATACGTCATACGGGACTCTTCAAAAAAGGACTGTTATTGTTGTTCTTTATGTACGAATGTTTTGTTGCTTGTGCGCTTTCAGATTATATTGCAATTTTCTACATTTCGAATCGAGCGTTTGGTATTTTTGGCACAGTCGCTTTCAGATGCATTGACTGCAGGTGGGGCAGGGCGGAAAAGGAAGGCCCTTTCCCTGTGAATACTGAGCATCCTTCCACGGTTTGTAAAATCGAACATTTGTTCCGTCCAGTCTCCTTGGTTAGCATTCGGGACCGGAGACGTGCATGTAGTTGTTGTGTTTTAATGGGGGAAAGAAACCAGAGCTGAGATTTGGCGGGTGCTGATTTCTGCCCACAGCAGCGACTTCAGAAGCAAGCCCTTGAGTGATGCCACAGTTTTCAGAGAACTGAATCAAATGCGGCGACGGTGGCAGGAGGGGAGATGCTGTTAGTCACGAAGCCTTCCCTTTTCTTCCTAGCTAACTCTTGTGCAATGCTGTTAGCCCTTCTTTGACTCTTGTGCAATGCTGTTAGCCCGTGCCCCCCCATGTCTGACTTACTGTGCTCACAAGCTGCTTAACCGTGAAAACACCCAGGAAAGGGCTGGTGCGAGGCCAAGTTTTTTGTCACAGGCAGACGACATCGTGGCCCCAGATCCAGAGAAGCTGCAAAGCATGATGGTCTCTGGACTCGGGATAACAGCCCCTCCTCAAGTGGGGCATGGGGTGGTCTGGATCGGGTAGGGCTGCCAGGGCCAATTCAAGAAATATCTGAGGACTTGGGGGGTGGAGCCAAGAGGCATTGGGGGGTGGAGCCAGGAACAAAGGTTGTGGCAAGCAGAATTGAACTCCAAAGGGAGTTCTGGCCATCGTATTTAAAGGGACCGCACACCTTTTAAATGCCTTCCCTTCTTTGGAAATAATGAAGGATAGGGGCACCTTCGTTTGGGGCTCGTAGAATTGGACCCCCTGGTCCGATCTTTTTGAAACTCGGAGGGTGTTTTGAGGAGACGGACTGGATGCTATGCTGAAAATTTGGTGTGTCTACCTCAAAACACAAAGCCCCAGATACCCATGGATCAATTCTCCATTATACCCTGCGGGGAATTAGTCTCCGTAGGGAATAATGGCGTGCCCAGCAGACATTCCCCCCCCTCGCTTTCTGATGACTCTGAAGCAGAGGGAGGGCCTCCAAACCGGTGGATCCCCTGCCCCCACCTGGGGATTGGCCACCCTAGGATCAGGACAAAAGTACTCATTCAGGCAGAGGTGCCGAACGGGCACGCCAGCCTGCGTTATGTGTTCCTGACTCACCCAGGAATAAGGTGTCTTCACGGGTCATTTTGTAGAAAAATAGGTGGCGGAGCTCATTAGCATATGCCCCCCCACCAAAAGAACCCCAATGCAAGAAAGGAGAGCCCCAGGCGAGCGAGGCCTGCTTGGGCTGGCTAGAGATCCATGAGTGGGTCAAAAGGCCAGCAAGCTGCCTGCCACCCAAAATCACATAAGAAGTGGAGGAAGGGTGGTGTGGGCTTCTCCAGGGGTTCATGAGGACTTCTGGGGACGTGGCAAGGCTCCAGGGATTGTTCTGCAGCTGCACCTACTATTCAATGGGTAAGGTAGGTGTGGAGGAAGAGGGGGAACCCACAGAAAGGTCCAGGAGCTGTGCTCCTGTGAGCTCCTGCTGAATTCAAGGCCTGGTGAATTCAAGAGTATCTTTGACTCTCCCTCCGCCCACCCCTGCATGGCCATTTCCTCTCTGTGCCAGGGAAGGGCCCCTGCTTCCCCATGGTGACTGTTGCCCGCTTAGCTCTAGTAGAGAGGGTTAAAATCCCCTCTGAGAAGGAAGGGGGGCGGCTCCGGAGTCTTGCAGCAGCCCAGCGGATGAATGGTGCCTTCAGTCCCCCCACCCTTCAATCCTTATCTCTCCTAATTTATTGGACGTAACTGGTGGCGCTGATGGATCCCCGGCTCAGACCTTGGCTTCTAAATTTCAGCATTAATAATCTCCGCCTTCAGCCTGGCTGCTCCAGATGGCTTTGATTTAGCTGCTCCTTCGGGAGGGGGGCCGCCCCCTGTCTCCCGGTGCCAGCGCTAATGTGGCCGGCTGACAATATATTTGGGCTTGGAATTACATTTCCCTGATGAATTAATTGACCTCCCCCCCCCGGGGCCTCCTCCCTCTTCGGGCAGGGACTGATTTTTCTAATGAATGGGGTCAGGATCGCCTCTCTGCTTCTCCGCCCCTCTTCCTCCCCTCATTCGTTTTCTCCCGCAAGGCAGGGGAGGAGGGAAGGTTGTCAGATAGGGTGCGGGCCCATGCGTGCGGACACACGAGGGACAGATGCACCGACAAGGGTCTGGCATAATCTTTAATCAGCTTTGCGCTCTCGGGCTGGGGCGTCCCCTGGCACATACTGGGGAGGGTCATTGTGGGAACGGGACCAGATCATAGAATCCAGGGTCATCTAGGTCCAGCCCCCTGCACCATGCAGGGAAGTCACAAATTTTGTTGTTGTTCAGTCGCACGGTCGAGTCCGACTTTGCGACCCCCCCTGGACAAAGTCTTGCCAGGCCCTATTGTCTTCCACCATCCTCCGAAATCGGCTCAAATTCATGTTTGTCACATCAGTAACGCTGTCCAGCCGTCTCATCTTTTGCCGTCCCCTTCTTTTGCCTTCTGTCTTTCCCAGCATCAGGGTCTTCTCCAGGGAGTGCTCCCTTCTCGTTGGGTGGCCGAAGTGTTTTAGCTTCAGCTTCAGCATCTGACCTTCCAGGGAACAGTCTGGGTTGGTTTCCCTTAGGACTGACTGATTGGAACTTCTTGCAGTCAAAGGAACTCTCAAGAGTCTTCTCTAAAGTCACAAATACCTCCCCCTAAATTCACAGGATCTGCATTGCTGTCAGATGGCCACCTAGCCTCTGTTCAAAAACCTCCGAGGAAGGAGAGCCCACCACCTCCCGAGGAAGTCTGTTCCACTGAGGAACCGCTCTAACGGTCAGGAAGTTCTTCCTAATGTTGAGCCGGAAACTCTTTTGATTTAATTTTAACCCATTGGTTCTGGTCCTACCTTCTGGGGCCCCCTGGGGAAAGGGACCCAGCAGCATCGCTGCTACCTGTTGAGGAACCCTTAACAGGTTCGCTCTTGAGTCTGCTGAGACCCATGCCCCAAACACCCTTAAAGGTAAAGGTGCAGGCCCCATGTCGTTACCGACCCCGTGGTGATGTCACATCACGTTTTCTTGGTGGATTTTTTTTACTGGATGGTTTGCCGTGTACAGTTGTGATAAACGCATAACTGTATCAAATAAATTTTGTGCCTGTTTTGCCTGACTACACGTGCTTCTTCCAGTGGGGGGTGGACTCCAGGATCAGAGCGCCGTTGTAGAGTTGTGACCCTTTAACTTACCTTGAGGCCTGATCCAGAACTCCCACAAAAGCCTGGTCCTTGGAGAGCCAGTTAGATGTAGCGGTTAAAAGCAGTGGACTCTAATTTGGAGAGCGGGGTTTGATTCCTCACTCCTCTGCAGGCAGCCAGCTGGGTGACCTTGGGTCAGTCACAGTTCTCTCAGAGCTCTCTCAGCCCCACCTACCTCGTAGGGTGTCTTTTGTGGGGAGAGGAAGGGAAGGAGATTGTAAGTCGCTCTGAGGGGCTGTTCAGACGCACAGTATAATCAGGTGTTGCTGCTGTTTCATACCGGATTAAAAGTGGCTGATCAGACAGCAACATCTGCCTCCCGATATTAATTTGCAGTAGCCCCACCCCCACCCCAATCCTTCTCGGAACCGGAGTATTTTGTTACCTGCTCCTTTGCGGTGTTTTTTGAGTTCTCCGGTTTCACCTCATAGTTTCCCCATCTGGATAGTTCTCCACCAACTTCCGGATGTCTGAAGGCTGTCCTGGAGCAAAAGGAGCCTCAGACATCCAGTTTATGGTCGCCATTTTTTTTTTAACTACTTAGCGTTAATACGCGTCAATGCATAACCACTTAATGTTTTCACCTATGCACATAAGCGCATATTGTGCGCATGTGCATACGGCGCACATGCGCATAAAAGTGGAGGGGGAAAAGAGCTGCATGGTGCCGTCGTGTGGACGGCAGAAGATGGTTTCACCGCTGAGTGATTCGTATTGCAGTCTGATCGATAATATCCAGAACAAAGACATTAGGAACAGAACCGGGTCAGTTTAGCACGGATTCAACACGCTGTGTGAACAGGGCCAGGGACTCCAAGTGAAGGATGGGCTATAAATGCAGTCTCCCCTCCTCCTCCTGTTCTTCTTCCTCCTGTTCCTCAGACTGAAACTGGAACCGTCCGCATACAAATCAGAGGCTCTGCCACAACCTTAACAACCTGGATGATTATTGGTCAGAGATGCTTTAGGCCAGAGGTGGCCAAACTTGCTTAATGTAAGAGCCACATCAAATAAGTGTCGTCTGTTTCAGAGCTGCAAGACGTGAATGTCAGTGGTAGGTAGGTAGGTAGGTAGGTAGGAAGGAAGGAAGGAAGGAAGGAAGGAAGGAAGGAAGGAAGGAAGGAAGGAAGGAAGGAAGGAAGGAAGGAAGGAACAATGATGGGAAAGGAGAGGTGGAAAGAAAACAACTTTAACTTTAAATGCATTCTCCAAGTTGCTGGCCAGCTTGGCTTGGAGAAGTGATTTAAAGAGACAAATGCCTTCTCCGAGCTGGTCATCCGGGCAGCGGAGGCTCAGAGAGCCACACAAAACGTATGGAAGAGCCGCATGTGGCTCTCAAGCCGCGATTTGGCCACCCCTGCTTTAGACTGGTCCTGCATGAAGCAGGGGGTTGGACTAGATCAGGGGTAGGGAACGTTGGCTCTCCAGATGTTTTTCGCCTACAACTCCCATCAGCCCCAGCCAGCGTGGCCAATGGCTGGGGCTGATGGGAGTTGTAGGCAAAAAAAAAAACATCTGGAGAGCCAACATTCCCTACCCTTGGACTAGATGGTCTGTATGGCCCCTTCCAATTCTATGATTCTACGAACCCTTTCCCTTTAGTCCCTGTGGAGAGTAGAGCAGACTCTCTCTTGTAACCTTCCCCTGAACAAGACAACTCGAGAGAGAACAAGTGGTACATTATCTTTTTACAGGTAAGGTTGCACTTAGCCTGAAAAGTATAGGACTGAAGTGCAGTTAAAGGCTTGAGGCCGTGTCTTTGAATGTTCAAAATCGAAAACTGGGGAGAGAGACTCGGTGGCCTTGGGGGGGGGGGGAGGGGGGCTTTGGCTTTTGTCCTGATAAATAATTGTGTGAACAGCACCGGTGTGGTTACCTCTGAAGACAGCAGCCTTCTGCCACTTCCCCCTAGAACCCGAGAGCCGACTCACACATCACACAATAGAAGTGCGGGCAAAGCACGTCTCTTGAGGAGCCTCTGCTGATCCTGGCTGCCAAACACATGCATATGTATCGTGCGTTTGACTGTTTGCACACACAAGCTTGTCCCCGTTCGCTGGTTGTACTTTTCGCATCTTCGAGTGTTCTTGAAAACATCTTACCGAGGGTACAGTTTATTTGCCTTAATATATGAACGAGAGCCTTGAGAGAGCCTAGTGACGATACAGGAGTGAAATATTCGGAGAATCTTTCTCCTTGTAACACCGTTTTTGTGAGTGTGGGGGCCATCAAGTCATAGCTAACTTATGGTTGACCCCTCGTGGGGTTTTCAAGGCAAGGGGCGAACAGAGGTGGTTGGCCATTGCCTACCTCTGGACAGTGCTGGATGAAGAAGGTTGGTAAAATGATATTGGATTTATAGTCTTCCATCCTTCCAAGGTTGTTAAAATGAGTACCCAGCTTGCTGGGAGGAAAGTGTAGAGGACTGGGGAAGGCAATGGCAAACCACCCCGTAAAAAGTCTGCCGTGAAAACGTCGTGAAAGCAACGTCACCCCAGAGTCAGAAACGACTGGTGCTTGCACTGGGGACCTTTCCTTTCCTGTTCTCAGAGCGGTCTTGATCTCCTTTACCTTCCCCCACACACAACAAACACCCTGTGAGTAAGTGGGGCTGAGAGAGCTCTTACAGCAGCTGCCCTTTCAAGGACAGCTCCTATGAGAGCTATGGCTGACCCAAGGCCATTCCAGCACTGCAAGTGGAGGAGTGGGGACTCAAACCTGGTTCCCCCATATAAGAGTCTGCATACTTAACCACTACACCAAACTGGATCTCTGTGGAGGCCCCTAGGCAGTTGAAATCCTGGGGGCCCCCTCGCAAATTATCTCCTAATATATAATAATTTTAAAAAAACACCAGAGGCCACCAAGTCCCTCTCCCCAGTTTTTGATTTTGAATATTCAAAGACACGGTCGCACAAAAAGCCAGTCCTTTTTCTCAAGGAGATTGTAAGCCGCTCTGACTTTCCGATTCAGAGAGAAGGGCAGGGTATAAATCTGCTGCCTTCTTCTTCTTCTTCTTCCTGTAGGCACCTTCTCAAGAGCCTCTTTGCCAAAGATGCAGGGGAGAGGCAGAGAGAGGCAAACCAGCCCGGGGCCCCTAAAGGCACGGGGGCCCTTAGGCCGGTGCCTATTCAGCTTATTTGTTAATCCGGCGCTGACCCTGGACTTCCTTAGAGATCTCCCATCTAAGTACTAACCAGGGCTGACCCTGCGTTAGCTGCTGAGGCGTGATGAGATTGGGCCAGCTCGCGCTATCCAGGTCAAGATTGTGACACCAGTGGAGAATAACAACTTCTGGAAGTCAGTCATGTTTGTGTGAATGAGGGCCCCCCCCCCCATCACGGGCTTTGCAGGCGAGCGAGACATGGTTGCAGACCTATTATCCCAGTTCCTGCAGCACAGAATAAGGCCTGTTATCCCTTTCCCCTCTCTCGCGGGAAAGAAACCAGCCTCTTTTCCGTGCGCGAGCTGAGGTTACCTTCGTGCAAGCAACAGGGAGGGGTGGGAAGGAGCAAAGAATTTTGATGAAGCACCTGTTTTTCTTAAGATAGATGCCCAGATAAAATCGTCTGGTTGGTTTTGCCTTTTTCAAAAGGAGCCTAGCTGTTCAGTAGCTCTTGCCCCCGTGGATGGGAAGATCGGCCTCTATATCCTGTCGCTCTCTTGCCAAACGAGCGGAATGAAACCCTCCTGATAGGCTGTGGAAGCCTGCAAGCTTTCGGGTTTCGCAGAGTGCTCTGCCGACCGGAAGCAGCATTTCCGTCATAATTAGGACTCTTCAAAGCGAGTGAAGAGAATTTGGTAGCGGAGATGACAAACTGTTAGAAGAGAACAAAGTTTGAGCCCAGTGGAAACTTCAAGACCAACAAAGTCAAGGTACAAACTTTCGTGTGCTTATTACTTGGGATTAACCTTTGTTGGTCTTAAAGGTGGCAATCATGTTGAACTTAGTTCTGCCCTTTCTGACCAGTAGGGCTGCTCTCTCAGATCTCTGTTTGAAGAGGGGCGAGGTTTGCATTTTGTAAGATGTTTGGGAATTGTGATGGAGAATCTTCTGCTCAAAGGTCCTCTATTAAATGATCTTTGTCCCTCCCCCGCCAATGGGTTGAAATTAAATCAGAAGAGTTTCCGGCTCAACATATTAGGAAGAACATTCTGCCCTTTAGAGTGGTTCCTCGGTGGAACAGGCTTCCTTGGGAGGTGGTGGGCTCTCCTTCCTTGGAAGTTTTGAAACAGAGACTAGATGGCCACCTGTCAGCAATGAAGATCCTGTGCATTTAGGGGGAGGTGTTTGTGAGTTCCCTGCCTTGTGCAGGGGGTTGGACTAGATGACCCTGGAGGTCTCTTCCAATTCTATGATTCTATGACTGTTAAAAGCGGTTCCTCAGTGGAACAGGCTTCCTCCTTGGGAGGTGGTGGGCTCTCCTTCCTTGGAGGTTTTTCAACAGAGGCTAGATGGCCATCTGACAGTAATGAAGATCCTGTGAATTTAGGGGGAGGTGTTTGTGAGTTCCCTGCATTGTGCAGGGGGTTGGACTAGATGACCCTGGAGGTCCCTTCCAACTCTATGATTTTTTGACTCTCATCTAGGTGTATTTTAATAAAGGCTCAGGATCACAGCGGCAGCCAGCTTTCCCAGGCCTGTCTTTTTATGTATTTCTCTGTAATCCAGGAGCGGGGGGAGGGCCGGCGCTGGGTATCCTTGAGATAGCAGCGAGAGTTAATTTCCCTCTCATTATTTGAAGTATGAATAGAGAGAAGACTAAACCTGTAATCAAGCTCACACTTCGGCTGAGATCGGATCCGCTGCGCCGGGAGGCGAACAGTTTGCGGGAACGCACACGCGCAGGGTGACTCGCTGAGCGTCGCCGTCTGGAAGTCAATGGAGCTTGACTCTGAGATGTGTCGGGTCTGTGGCGCGGGGCCCACCTCACAGGGAGGGCGGTTCAACGGTCTCTGGGTCTCGTTCCACTGAGTCGAGGGCGAAGCCCGGCCTTCCCTCTCCTCCGGAGCCCGCTTCCTTTCCACTGATCCTCTACTCATCTTTGAGCTTTTAAGGATCAGAGTGGGATTAAAGAGAGAGCTAAGGGGAGAGCAATCGCTGCCTCTCAGGCTGCGCACCTGAGAACAGATGCTCTGAGTGCGTCGGCTTAATTAATCAGCCAGAGGGGCGTGTGCGTGAGAGGGAGAGAGAGCAAGCGAGCACATAGCTGTCAGGAGCCTCTGCCTGGTGCACGCCTATCACCGCAAAGCTTGGCAGCTTGGTATGCGGCGGACACGAGGCTAGACTTTAAATAAGGGTGCAATTATTGTCTGAATAATTGACGAACGGCGGGCAACGCATCGGCACTCAGCGTAATGGGCTTTGGGCCGTTGCCACGGAATAGGCTCCGAGCTCCTTGTCTCTGCCAGGATTTCCGCTTTTCTTTTTTTGGCAGGAAGGGGCAGTCAGGGGTAGAGTGGGGGGGGGGCGCAAGACCAGCCCCCTCCAACAGACAGACATGCCAGAAATAGCTTAAAGCTCAAACTCTGATTTGCGAAGTTCGCAGGGGAGCCTCAGAGCAGATCACAGTTTGAGCCACGCTACTGGGTCGTTGAGAGGTTGAACGCCGCTCCGAGCACCCAGGGGTGGAGTGGAGAGATTTCCAGTGCGGGTCTGCCTGCATCAGGGCTGCGGACACGGGGAAGAAAACCCCTATGGAGTGGGGTCCCTGACCTGCAGGTTTTTGCCTGTTCCTCGTCCGTCTTCATGATGCGTCGTTTGATGCTTTGCTCACCTGGCTGTCCCTGGAAAAATGCAATTTTAAAAGGCAAGAGGCAGAACTGTATCGAAGCAGCAGACTGCAACGCGTGCTTCCGATCTGCAGGACACTGCAAGGAGTAGTTGAGCATACTGAGCTCTGCACATCCGTTGGAAAAATTAGCTACCCTCCGGGCTTTTTCTGTAGCAGGAACGCCTTTGCATATTAGGCCACACAGCCCTGATGTAGCCAGTCCTCCAAGAGCTTACAGGAGGCCCTGTATTAAGAGCCCTGTAAGCTCTTGGAGGATTGGCTACATCAAGGGGGTGTGGCCTAATATGCAAAGGAGCTCCTGCTACAAAAAAAGCCCTGGCTGCCCTCTTATCACCTTTCGTGCCAGGTGAAAGCAGCCCCGTGGCGCAGAGTGGTAAAGCTGCAGTACTGCAGTCAGAGCTCTCTGCTCACGACCTGAGTTTGGTCCTGGCGGAAGCTGGGTTCAGTTAGCCGGCTCAAGTTTGTATTCCAACAAAGGTTGACTCAGCCTTCCATCCTTCAGCTTGCTGGGGGGGAAAGTGTAGATGACTGGGGAAGGCAATGGCAAACCACCCCGTAAAAAGTCTGCTGTGAAAATGTGAAAGCAACGTCACCCCAGAGTCGGAAACGACTGGTGCTTACGCAGGGGACTATCTTTACCATTTTAGTGCCAGGTGGAATCGATGAAATCCATAAGGAGGGAAGCGCAAAGGAACCGATCTGCTCAGCCTCTGAGCGGTGCAAACAGAAGCTGAGGCTAATATTTGCTTAATCCTGGACCACTCTTTGGCCCCCGTGTAACATTTCAGTCAGCGACCGTTGGCCCTCTTCAGGGCGGGTCTCGTTTTAGCAGCACAGACTCAGCTCCTGGTGTCTCTGACCTCGATTTGCAGCTATGTTCTCGCTAAGCTCCGCAGGTCAGCTGCAGGCTAAATCAGATTTGACTCGGTGGTGACCCGCGCTGCGCTGGAAATGCAAGCGAGGGGGTCGTTTCAACCCTGGGTTTTGCAAGAATCACTGCGGCGGTCTCCGTTTCGCACGAGAGACTCTGCCAGCCGTTGCCAAATGACAGCCTTTTGCAAGAGATCTGTTTTCTAAAAACGTAGGCAGAAGGCTGTTCTGCTGAATGGGTAGGAATTTAATTGGGCAGCATTGAAATGCGTTTGATAATCTATGGGCGCACTTTAAGCTTGGTGTCTGTGCCACTGTAGATCTCTGTTTCCGAAGGGAGGAGTCATTTGCTTTGACTGCCTTTTACATTGGGTCACCTTTGCACCCCGTAATAGCACCCTCCTTCCAGTACTAGCTCCACAAGCCTTCCTCTCACAATTATTGAGGGCGGGGGGAGGCGAAACCCTGTCTCCATGCCCACACTGCCACCTACAGTTCCAGCTGTGCCTCGCTCAAGGTCAAAAAGGGAATCGCTGGGAAAGCCGCCTCCCGGTGCTCCGAGTTTTGTGCTGTGAAGCGACTGGCATCGTCTGGCCCCTGTGTAGGAGGAGGTGAGATGGTGGGGCGTGCTTGTGGTTGTTTTCCCCCCCACCCCACCCGGCAGCCTGCCCTCCAGCAAAGGGTGTTCTGTAAGGACATGGATTTTGCAGAGGTTTCCGAGAGGGCGAGATCGTCTCTTTAAATGGCTCGTGAGTCATCGTGGCAAGGAACAGCTTTCCGTTCTTCTCGCGCGCTGGCTTTGTCTCTCCCCCTCCCTCCCGTCTTCCTTGCATTCAGCCAGAGTCTGCTCCAGAGAGGGGGAAACAGCCTCTGATGCGAGCAGTGGGAGAAAACCCGTATGGTTCCTGGTGCTTGCTGCGTATTTGCAACAGATGGGTCGGCCTCCAGTGGGCCTGCCTGCACCAGGGGTGCTTTGAAAGCCTCCGACCCTTTCTTGCGCTGCGTTAGAGGCGGCGCTTCTGGGTGGCTTGCTTCACTACTCATCCCGCACCCCCCCCCTGGGGCTGGTTCATGGTATCTTTGTTACCCTAAAGGAGCCTTCCTGTCTCCTTATAGAATCATGGAATAGTAAAGTTGGAAGGGACCTCCGGGGTCATCCAGTCCAACCCCCTGCACAATGCAGGGAACTCACAAACACTTCCCCCTAAATTCACAGGATCTTCATTGCTGTCAGATGGCCATCTAGCCTCTGTTTCAAAACCTCCAAGGAAGGAGAGCCCCCCACCTCCCAAGGAGGAAGCCTGTTCCACTGAGAAAGTGCTCTAAACTCACAAATACCTCCCCCTAAATTCACAGGATCTTCATTGCTGTCAGATGGCCATCTAGCCTCTGTTTCAAAACCTCCAAGGAAGGAGAGCCCACCACCTCCTGAAGAATCATAGAGTTGGAAGGGACCTCCAGGATCATCTAGTCCAACCCCCTTCACAATGCAGGAAACTCACCAATACCTTCCCTTAAGTTCACAGGATCTTCGTTGCTGTCAGGTGACCATCTAGCCTCTATTTAAAAACCTCCCAACTGTCAGGAAGTTCTTTCTGTAAAAAAAAAAGGGGGGGGGATTTCTTCCTAATGTTGAGACAGAAACACTTTTGACTTGATTTCAACCCATTGGTTCTGGTCATGCCTTCTGGGACCACAGAAAACTATTCTACACCATCCTCAATATGAAAAGTCCTTGAAGATGGTGATCCTATCACCTCTCAGCCTCCTCCTCTCCAGGCTAAACATGCCCAGCTCCTTCAACCTTTCTTCATTGGACTTGGTCTCCAGACCCCTCACTGTCTTCGTCACCCTCCTCTGGACCCGTTCCAGCTTCTCTATATCCTTCTTAAAGTGTGGTGCCCAAAACAGAACACAGTACCCCTTGTCCCATGCCATTCTTGTCTGATCACCCTTTTATTCAGGAGAGGCCGTGGCTCAGTGGAACAGCCTCTGCTTGACATGCAGAAGGCCCCAGGTTCAATCCCCGGCATCTCCAGTTAAAAAGGGCTAGGCAGGAGGTGATGGGAAAGACCTCTGTCTGAGACCCTGGAGAGCCATGGAGAAGGGCCATAGCTCAGTGGTAGAGCCTCTGCTCGGCATGCAAAAGCTCCCAGGTTCAAACCCTGGCAGTTCCAGCTAAAGGACCAGTCAGGTGGGATGGGAAAAACCTCTGCCTGAGACCCTGGAGAGCTTCTGCCAGTCTTGAGTACACGATGCTGACCTTGATGGACTGAGGCTTCTGATTCCATATAAGGCAATTTCATATATTCATATCGGAGTGGGCCTGTGGCTCAGTGGACCAGTTTCTGCTTGGCGGAAGGTCCCAGGTTCAATCCCCAGCATCTCCAGTTAAAAGCACCGGGCAGGAGATGATGGGAAAGACCTCTGCCTGAGGACCTTAGGAAGGGGACCGTAGCTCAGTGGTAGAGCCTCTGCTTGGCATCCAGAAGGCCCCAGGTTCAATCCCCGCATCTCCAGTTAAAAGGACCAGGCAGGAGATGATGGGAAAGACCTCTGCCTGAGACCCTGGAGAGCCGTTGTCCGTTTCAGTAGACAATGCTGACTTTGATGGACCATTTGGTCTGATTCAGTAGAAGGCAGGTTCATGCGTCGCACTCAGAGATCCAGTAGCCGATATTTCCTACCAACATTTAGGCTCAAACTCGCTAAGCCAAGGTGTCTGCTCAGCACCCTTGGATCAGGAGGGGTCGGTCGGTGGGCTAGCGTGGAGTTTCTCCGCCCCTTCTGCGCCTGGCCTGCGGGAGCCGTTCATCATTGCCACTCAAACAGGCTTGGCGTGCTAATAATGCGGGGGGGCCTGCCCAGCAATTGATTTAAATCATTTTATAGAGAAACTTATGCCAAATGTAAAGCCCTTAATCACATTTGTATCCATTTCCAGCCTCGGTAAATCAATTTGGATTGAGCCGGGTGCCACGGTTACAGCTGATTAGTACGTGTCCATACGGTCAATTGAATGCTAGCCCCGCTTTGTCTAATGGGGTCACTGACATGTCTGAGCTCCCCCCTCCCCGCCCCCCAAGCCTCCAGAAAGGGGAGAAATACCAGAGAGGAAAGGGTGGCCCAGCAGCAACAGCCTGCACAGGCTTCCTCCTCGGGAGGTGGTGGGCTCTCCTTCCGTGGAGGTTTTAAAGAGAGGCTAGATGGCCATCTGACAGCAATGAAGATCCTGTGAATTTTGGGGGAGGGGTTTGTGAGTTTCCTGCATTGTGCAGGGGGTTGGACTAGATGACCTTGGAGGTCCATTCCAACTCTAGGATTCTATGACAGTTAAGAACGGTTCCTCAGTGGAACAGGCTTCCTCCTCGGGAGGTGGTGGGCTCTCCTTCCTTGGAGGTTTCTAAACAGAGGCTAGATGGCCATCTGACAGTGATGAAGATCCTGTGAATTTAGAGGGAAGCATTTGTGAGTTTTCCTGCATTGTGCAGGGGGTTGGACTAGATGCCCCTGGAGGTCCCTTCCAACTCTATGATTCTATGACTGTTAAGAGCGGTTCCTTAGTTGAACAGGCTTCCTCCTTGGGAGGTGGTGGGCTCTCCTTCCTTGGAGGTTTTCAGACAGAGGCTAGATGGCCATCTGACAGCAATAAGGATCCTGTGAATTTAGGCAGATCATGGGAAGGAGGGCAGGAAGGGTTGCGTCAGTCTTTAAGTTTTCATGTCCCTTTCCTGAAAAGCTGTTCACCACTTCGGGGTCAGGCAACATTTGTTCTCCAGGCCAGTTTGACCAGGGATCCTGGGGTTTTTTTTGCCATCTTCTGGGCATGGAGCAGGGGTCACTGGGTGTGACATTTTGCAGGGGGTTGACTAGATGACCCTTGAGGTCCCTTCCAGCTCTATGATACTATGACTTTTCCCAGGGCTTTTTTTTTGTAGCAGGAACTCCTTTGCATATCAGGCCACATATCCCTGATGTAGCCAATCCTTCAAGAGCTTCCAGGCTCTTTGTACAAGGCCTACTGGAAGCTCTAGGAGGATCGGCTACATCAGGGTGTGTGTGGCCTAATATGCAAAGGAATTCCTGCTACAAAAAAAAAAAGCCCGGAGTCTTTCCCCATCACCTCAAAGGCTGTTGCAAAGGCCTTCTTGTAAGCCTGGGGATTTTGGAGCACGCCGTGCGCCCCGGATTGCAAACTACGTACAATGCATGCACACTCGTGTTGTCATAAAGCTGCCGTCTAGTGAATCAGGCCATTGGTTCTTCAAGGTTGATGTACTCTTTCTAGAATGGCAGCAGCTTTCCAGTGTCTTGGGATTTTTGCATCACCTACTACCTGGTTGTTTTAACAGGAGACACTGCCGGGGATTGAACCTGGGAGCTCCTGTGCCCCAAGTCAACGTGGCAGATGAGGTTCAATGTGGCCAAGTGCAAAGTAATGCACATTGGGGCCAAAAATCCCAGCTACAAATACAAGTTGATGGGGTGTGAACTGGCAGAGACTGACCAAGAGAGAGATCTTGGAGTCGTGGTAGATAACTCACTGAAAATGTCAAGACAGTGTGGGATTGCAATAAAAAAGGCCAACACCATGCTGGGAATTATTAGGAAGGGAATTGAAAACAAATCAGCCAGTATCATAATGCCCCTGTATAAATTGATGGTGCGGTTTCATTTGGAATACTGTGTACAATTCTGGTCACCGCATTTCTAAAAGGATATTATAGCATTGGGAAAAGTGCAGAAAAGGGCAAGTAGAATGATTAAAGGTTTGGAACACTTTCCCTATGAAGAAAGGTTGAAACGCTTGGGGCTCTTTAGCTTGGAGAAACGTCGACTGCGGGGTGACATGATAGAGGAAGATGATGCATGGGATGGAGAAAGTAGAGAAAGAAGTAGGTACTTTTCTCCCTTTCTCACAATACAAGATCTCGTGGGCATTCAATGAAATTGCTGAGCAGTAGGATTAGAACAGATAAAAGGGTGGTTAACATGTGGAATTCACTGGTGATTAGCATGTAGAAAGGGTGATTAACCTGTGGAATTCACTGCCACAGGATGTATTGGCGACTACAAGCATAGCCAGCTTCAAGAGGTGTTTGGATAAAAATATGGAGCAGCGGTCCATCAGTGGCTATTAGCCATAGCATATTATTGGAACTGTCTGGGGCAGTGATGCTCTGTATTCTTGGTGCTTGGTGGGGGCACAGTGGAAGGACTTCCAGCCCCACTTGTGAACCTCCTTTTTTTTTACCACTGTGTGACACAGAGTGTTGGACTGGATGGGCCATTGGCCTGATCCAACATGGCTTCTCTTATGTTCTTCTGTGACACAGAGTTGGACTGGATGGGCCATTGGCCTGACCCATGGCTTCTCTTATGTTCTTCTGTGACACAGAGTTGGACTGGATGGGCCATTGGCCTGACCCAATATGGCTTCTCTACGTTCTTAAGTAGGTGCTCTGCCACTGAGCTACAGCATCCTCCCTCTTGGATGAAGCAAGGAGATCTAGGCCTGTACCTTCACCCATTGGCAGAGTATCTGCTTAGCATGCAGAAGATCCCAGATTCAAACCTGGTTTTTCCAGTTAAAGGACCAGGTGGTAGGGGATGAGAAAGACCCCTGCCTGCGACCCTGGAGAGCTGCTGCCAGCCTGAGTAGCCAATACTGACATTGATAGACCAAGGGTCTGATTCAGTAGAATGCAGTTCCATGTGTTCAGGGGACAGAACATCCATTTGGCATACAGAAGGTCCCAGGTTCAATCCCTGGCATCTCCAGTTAGAAAGGACCAGGTAGTAGGTGATGGGAAAGACACCTGCCTGAAACCCTGGAGAGCTGCTGCCAGGCTGAGTAGACGGTAGTGACTTAGATCAGTGGTCCCCAACCTTTTTGGCACCAGGGATCTGTTTTGTGGAAGACAATTTTTCCAGCGACCAGAGGGGTGGGGGGATGTTTCGAGATGATACAATTGTGCGCTTTATTTCAGGGTGTCTGTTGTGGGGGAAGAAAATAAAGGAGATTGTAAGAAGAAGAAGATATTGGATTTATATCCCGCCATCCACTCCGAAGAGTCTCAGAGCAGCTCACAATCTCCTTTACCTTCCTCCCCCACAACAGACACCCTGTGAGGTGGGTGGGGCTGGAGAGGGCTCTCACAGCAGCTGCCCTTTCAAGGACAGAGTCTCAGTGCGGCCTACAACCTCCTTTCCCTTCCTCCCCCACAACAGACACCCTTTGAGGTAGATGAAGATATTGGATTTATATTCCGCCATCCACTCCGAAGAGTCTCAGAGCGGCTCACAATCTCCTTTCCCTTCCTCCCCCACAACAGACACCCTGTGAGGTAGATGAAGATATTGGATTTATATCCCGCCCTCCACGAAGAGTCTCAGAGCGGCTCACAATCTCCTTTCCCTTCCTCCCCCACAACAGACACCCTGTGAGGTGGGTGGGGCTGGAGAGGGCTCCCACAGCAGCTGCCCTTTCAAGGACAACCTCTGCCAGAGCTATGGCTGACCCAAGGCCATTCCAGCAGCTGCAGATGGAGGAGTGGGAAATCAAACCCGGTTCTCCCAGATAAGAGTCTGCACACAACTACTACACCAAACAGGCTCTGAAATTCGGCGGGGACGGTAGGATCTAAACTCAGTGTCGTCGTCATCATCATCATCTTTCTTCTTCTTTCTTCTTCTCCTTCTTCTTCTTTCTTCTTTTTATTATTATTACATTGTGATCTATAATGAAATAATTATACAGCTCACAGTCCATGGTCCCCGGTCCAGGGACGGGGTTTTTGGGACCCCTGACTTAGATGGACCAAGGATCTGCTTCGGTATCAGGCAGTTTCCTCCGTGTTCCTGTGAATCTCCCATCAACTGCAGCTGAGAGCAATCCCATGGGACCCCCTTTCCCGCCCCAGCGGGGATGATTGATTGGACTTGCTTAGTTTCCCCAGGCGTCCCGACCTTCCCTCTTTACCAGCGGCCTTGAACGAATTGTGTGTCTTTGCGAAAGAAGGCACTCTCCTTGCAGAATTCAGGTGCAGAAAGCCACGGGCGGTTCTGCGCAACCCTGCAGCTGGGGTGTAAAACACGGTTGGAATCTGCGGTGGACAACCCAGGGTGGAGTTGAAGGAGGTGTTTTTCAGCAGAGGGAGCTGTGAAGGCAGCCGACAGAGCACCGTGGTTCTCCTGGCTTCTTTCTCCTCCCCTCCCCTCCCCCCCCCCCCCCGCTTGCATGTAGGTCATGTGGCAGTTAGCCTAGTGTATTTTCCACCCGCCCGTGCGCCACACGTTGTGTACTGAATTCCTTCTGCAAGCTCAATTATTTATAATTATAGCTTTAGCAGACTTCGGTGCTGCGTCCTGTCCCACTAAGGGAAAGGGAATGGCGTTGGGGAGAGGGAAGGAGGGCAGCTCGCGCGGCGGGGCAGGCCTTGCTCCCACGCCTCGGTCATGGTCTGTGGTGGGGCTTCCATCTTGGGGACACTCCCCTGCACTATGGTGACTGTAAGCATTAGGGAGATCTTCTGAGCCAAAATTCCTGGTGGATGGGTTGCCCTTAAAATCATTAGAAGATTGCTATTGGATCAGACCTCATCTTGTCCAGCATCCTGCCTCACACATGCTCAGCTGAATTTTCTGGAGGGAAAGCTAAATGGCGTAGAGGCTGAGAAGTATTGCCATTCAGAGTCTGACTGCTTAAGAACATCAGAAGTGCCCTGCTGGAGGGTCCATCTAGTCCAGTGAGGGTCCATCTAGTCAGCATCCTGTCTCACACAAGGGCCAGCCAGTTCCTCTGGAGGTCCAACAACAGGACAGAGAAACAGAGGCTTTCATAAGAACATCAGAAGAGCCTTCTGGGTCTGACCATGGTCCATCTAGTCCAGCATGCTGTCTCACACAGTGGCCAGCCAGTTCCCTTGGAGGTCCAGAAACAGGGCATAAAGGCCGAGGCTTTCAGTAAAACATCAGAAGAGCCCTGCTGGATCAGACCAGTGAAGGTCCATCTAGGCCAGCATCCTGTCTCACACAAGAGCCAACCAGTTCCTCTGGAGGACCAGCAACAGGGCAGAGAGGCCGAGGCCTTCCCCTGAGAAGACAGCAGAAGAGCCCTGCTGGATCAGACCAGAGATAGTCCATCTAGTCCAGCATCCTGTCTCACACAAGGGCCAACCAGTTCCTCTGGAGGGCCAACAACAGGGCACAGAAGCCAAGGCCTCCCTTCATAAGAACGTCAGAAGAGCCCTGCTGGGTCAGACCGGTGGTCCATCTAGTCCAACATCCTGTCTCACACAGCAGCCAACCAGTTCCTTTGAAGGTCAAGCAAGAGGGCATCGTACCCTGTCCTTTGGAGGAGGACAGGGGTCCCAGACCTTTTGGAACACACAGGCACTTTGCGAAGTCTGACACTGGCGGTGGGCGTGACCACAAAATGGCTGCCAAAAGAGGCGGAGCTAGGCTCAGGGGGGTGAGATCTTGCGTAGCTGTAACGCAACTCTCCAATATTTCAAGCAGAAGCTCTGTTTAACAGGAGGCCCGGAAGGGTGCTTGCGCACATTGTGGAGTGCAGGAGTGATCCGCTGACCTTTAGAAGCAACTAGAACAATTCAGGGGTTGGACCACTGCCCCTCTGAAGAAAGGTTAAAACGCTTGGGGCTCTTTAGCTTGGAGAATCGTCGACTGCGGGGTGACATGATAGAGGTCTACAAGATAATGCATGGGATGGAGAAAGTAGAGAAAGAAGTCCTTTTCTCCTTTTCTCACAATACGAGAACTCGTGGGCATTCGATGAAATTGCTGAGCAGTCAGGTTAAAACGGATAAAAGGAAGTACTTCTTCACCCAAAGGGTGATTAATGTGTGGAATTCACTGCCACAGGAGGTGGTGGCGGCTGCAAGCATAGCCAGCTTCAAGAGGGGGTTAGATAAAAATATGGAGCAGAGGTCCATCAGTGGCTATTAGTCACAGCATATTGTTGGAACTCTCTGTCTGGGGCAGTGATTCTCCGTATTCTTGGTGCTTGTGGGGGGGCAACAGTGGGAGGGCTTCTAGTGTCCTGGCCTTACTGATGGACCTCCGGATGGCACCTTGGTTTTTGTGGCCAATGTGTGACACAGAGCGTTGGGCTGGATGGGCCATTGGCCTGATCCAACATGGCTTCTCTTCTGTTCTTATGTGACACAGAGTGTTGGACTGGATGGGCCATTGGCCTGATCCAACATGGCTTCTCTTATGTGACACAGTGTTGGACTGGATGTGACATTGGCCTGATCCAACAGGGCTTCTCTTATGTTCTTATGTGACATAGTGTTGGACTGGATGCGGCATTGGCCTGATCCAACAGGGCTTCTCTTATGTTCTTATGTGACACAGAGTGTTGGACTGGATGGGCCATTGGCCTGATCCAACATGGCTTCTCTTATGTTCTTATGTGACACAGAGTGTTGGACTGAATGCGCATTGGCCTGATCCAACAGGGCTTCTCTTATGTTCTTCTGTGACACAGAGTGTTGGACTGAATGGGCCATTGGCCTGATCCAACATGGCTTCTCTTATATTCTTCTGTGACACAGAGTGTTGGACTGGATGGGCCATTGGCCTGATCCAACAGGGCTTCTCTTATGTTCTTATGTGACACAGAGTGTTGGACAGGATTGGCCATTGGCCTGATCCAACATGGCTTCTCTTATGTTCTTATGTGACACAGAGTGTTGGACTGGAGGGGCCATTGGCCTGATCCAGCATGGCTTCTCTTATGTTCTTCTGTGACACAGAGTGTTGGACTGGATGGGCCACTGGTCTGATCCAACATGGCTTCTCTTATGTTCTTCTGTGACACAGGGTGTTGGACTGGATGGGCCACTGGCCTGATCCAACATGGCTTCTCTTATGTTCTTATGTGACACAGAGTGTTGGACTGGATGGGCCATTGGCCTGATCCAACATGGCTTCTCTTCTGTTCTTAAACCCTTCCAGTGCTGTAGTTCTACAGGTCGCCTGTTTAAGTCCCCAGTAAAGGTGAGGCCTTTTTGGCAGTCTGGTCTGTCTCCTTACCGTGTCTCCTGCCCTTTTGCCCACGCTCCCTGAAAGTGCAGCACTGTTCACACAGATCTGAATGTGCAGGGTGCATGAACGCAAACACACACACACACCCTACCTCCAACCCCCTCCCCAGTCTTTGGAGAAAAAGCAATAAACAGATCTTTGCATCTGGTGGCTGCTTAATTTGTTTTCAATAGGTTTCAATCAATTAAATGCAATCCTGGGGAACAGGGGAAAGCGCGCCAGTAATTGGCTAAAATAAATCACTTGGCTGTTCCCTGGGCTGCCGTGCTGCTTAATCGGTGCGCGGGAGGAAAGGGCGGCTCTGGTTGTTTTGGGGAGGTGGGTAGTGATGCGTCCCCGTGGCACCAGGCAGTGCCAGCCAGCCCTTTGGCACAGGCAGGGGTGTCCCAGGGCATGGTGTGTCGGGGATTAACATGCCTCCCAAGTGGCCAGTGCCACAGCCTCTGGGACGACTCGATCCCAAACGCACTGCTCTGTTTTGGCAGTCGGTTTCCTCTCCTTCCTCCTCTCTCCGCTTTTTTTCTAGATTTTCCCAGCCTCCCAAGCTGCTGGCCTCCCCTCTTCCTACTTGGGAAGTAAGAGCTTCTCTACAGCCCCTGACAGGGAGGTGGGAGGTGAGATAGACAAGGTGGGTTAAGCTACCTTCGAGCCAGTTTCCTTCCGCTACACTCCTGCTGCCCGCCTTCCTGCCTTAGGGGTGTGTGTGTGTGTGTGTCTGCTTTTTTCCTGGCTTGGTTGAGCCCCCCTCAAGAGATGCTTTGGTTCTGCGGATCTGGAGTTCGCTTCGGCTTTTGTTCCTCCTTCTAAGTCTTCCCCACCTGACCTTTCCCTCTTCCTTTTGGCTGTGCAGAGTCCCACAGGCTTGCCAGAGCGACTCCAGGATTTCTCTGCCCTTTGAAGAATCCCGCATTTCAGAAGCCAGAGTTTTGAAGGAACATTTCCCCCTTCTTTCTAATGGGTTTTAAAGCAGCTGTTAGAGCCGCAGGCAAAAAGAGTGTTGGAAAAAGGCGTGCAGCGGGGAGAGACTTCTATCCAGCCCAGCTCTTCTCTGAACCTCACGCAGCTTATTAGTGGCATCTGCCCCGGGCGGGCCAACTTTGGGCAGCTGCAAGGATCGGAAAAGGCTCTGGCAGATCTTGATCCTAGCAGGGCTTCAGACAGGGCCTCGTTTGGTCTCCTTGGGCAAACAAGAATTGTCCCCAGGTGAGCACCAGGAGTGGAGAAGAAGAAGAAGACCGTAGATCAGGTGTGTCAAACTCATTTCTTATGAGGGCAGGTTCTGACTTAAATGAGACCTTGTTGGGCTGGGCCATGTTGGGCTGGGCCACATGTGTACCTATTTAAGATTAGGTAGCAGAGATATAAACTTTATAAAGGAAAAAAATAAAACATGCTTCCTTTCTTTGTATTTCTCCCATGGGATTCAGGGAACTGGGCAAAGGAAGCTTTGGCTCTTTCCTTCCTTCCCCAGGGGACCAGGAGGGGTGGAGCCTCAGCCAATAGAAGGAAGAAAGGCTTGTCTCAGTAGCTCTGCTGTGAGATTGAGAGAACCTGGCAAAGCAAGCTCTCCCTCTCTCCTCCCTTTCTCCCCAAGGGAGGAGCCTCAGCCAATGGTGAAAATAAAGGTTTTGCTCTGTAGTTCTTGGGCAATTCAGCAAACCTTGCAAAGCAAGCTGTTACACAGAAGGAAGCGAGGGAGAAGGAAGCAGATGACAGCCCGTTGCTTGGGAGCCTGATAGGAACCCTCTGGGGGCCTGATTTGGCCCCTGGGCCATATGTTTGACACCCCAGTGATTTATACCCCACCCTTCTCTCTGAATCAGAGTCTCAGAGCAGCTTACAATCTCTATCGTCTTCCCCCACAACAGACACCCTGTGAGGTGGATGGGTCTGAGAGAGCTCTCCCAGAAGCTGCCCTTCCAAGGACAGCTCTGTGAGAGCTCTGGCTGACCCAAGGCCATTCCAGCAGCTGCAAGTGGAGGAGTGGGGAATCAAACCCGGTTCTCCCAGATAACAGTCCATTCACTTAACCACTACACCAAACTGAGAAACCAGGGCTCTACCTCACCTTCCACACTAGGATTCCCATGACTAGCAGGAAGGACAGGCCGTGTTTCCTGTTCGCTGGGGTTCGCGGAGGTTTGTCATGAGCTCTAAGGAACTGCTCAAAAAGACGGTCCACTGGGGTTAACTTTGAGGATCCAGTCCAGAAGGAGAGAAGTGAGTAGTTTGGATCACAAGATGATTGTAAGCCAGACAGACAGACAATTCAAGTGCCCAGGAAAAAGAACATGGGAAATTTTAGCTAGTCCAGTCTAGGTTTTACCAAAGGGCAGTTGTGGGGGAGAGGGCCAATAACAATCCCCCCTTTTCCTTCTTAGAGTAGTTCCATCCAAGGACCATCTCTGGCGTGAGTCTCTGCGGATCCTGGTCTTTGTAACTCAGAAAAAAAGACTTGTACTGGCCCTTTGTAACCTAGAAAAAGACTTGTTCTCCTCCACTCTAATGTAGCGGATTACGTTCTGCCAGGGCTTTTTTGTAGCAGGAACTCCTTTGCATATAGGCTACGCCCCTCTGATGTAGCCAGTCCTCCAAGAGCTTACAGTAGGCCCTATAAGAAGAGTCTTGTAAGCTCTTGGAGGATTGGCTGCATCAGGGGGTGTGGTCTAATACGCAAAGGAGTTCCTGCTACAAAAAAAAGCCCTGCATTATCCATTGTACTGCCGCATCCTGAATTCCTTCTTTGCGTTACTCCTCCCACTTTCCGACTCGGCTAAAGAAGGGACTCCCAGGAACTCCAGCTCGTATCTGACGAAGGGAGTTTTGCCTCTTGAAATTTCATGCCTCCCAAATTGTGTTGGTCTCAAAGGTGCTCCCGGGCTCTTAGCTGCCGTTTCCACATGTTTTGGGAATGTAGTCAGTAGGGCCAAAATGTCATCGGGCTGCCACAAATCCGAAGCGACTCAAAGGCACAACGCACGCAGGACCAAAAGCGTCCCTGTGACGTGGAGTCTTTTTATTTTTGAGCATTTCTTGTTAATTTTTTTAAAAAAAAATCCTTTCCTCTCTGCTGCCCTACCCCCCAGTTCTGGGAGCGAATGAACCCATCCTCCCGTTTGCTGCCACAATTCAGTCCGTGGGTGTGATTGACATGAGAGCCAGTTTGGTACAGTGGTTAAGTGCGGACTCTTCTCTGGGAGAACCAGATTGATTCCCCACCCCTTTCGCTTAGAATCATAGAGTTGGAAAGGACCTCTAGGGTCATCTAGTCCAACCCCCTGCACAATGCAGGAAACTCACAAACCCCTCCCCCTAAATTCACAGGATCTTCATCGCTGTCAGATGGCCATCTAGCCTCTATTTAAAAACCTCCAAGGAAGGAGAGCCCACCACCTCCCGAGGAAGCCTGTTCCACTGAGGAATCGCTCTAACGGTCGGGAAGTTCTTCCTAATGTTGAGCTTGCAGCTGCTGGAATGGTCTTGGGTCAGCCATAGCGCTTGCAGAGTTGCCCTTGAAAGGGCAGCTTCTGGGAGAGTTCTCTCGGCCCCACCGAACTCACAGGGTGTCTGTTGTGGGGGAGGAAGGGAAAGGAGATTGTGAGCCACTCTGAGATTCAAAGTATAGGGCCAGATGTCGTTGTCTTCTTCTTCTTCCCTGACTGGCAGCGACTACCAGGAGAGTGGGGTTTTTTTGGTGGGGAGGACTAAGCGCCTCATTTTGTGATGACAGGATCATACCAAGATGCCCGTGTACACCAGTGGAAGCCCCACTAAAGGAGATTCCTTTAATCCAGTTGACTGCATCCGAATTGGCTCCACGCTCACGGTCGGCATCCTGCCATGGGATTATTGCTGTTAAAGAAGTGCTTCTTTTCCCTTTTGGGAAAAAATAAACCAAGCTTGCTTAGAGGAGGTGATTGCCTTTGCAAAATTATAGTTGTGAGAACACCGGGGGAGGGAGGGAGGGAGGGAGGGAGGGTGAGCCTTCCCGTGAAGCTACCTGCAATTACTCGAGCGCAGCACTTTCGATTGCTCCATTCCAATTAATTAAACACGACAGTGACCCAAATTATGATCTTTTGGCTCGCGGAGTGTGATATTTTTAACCTGAGCTGTCTGGGGGCCGCGTTTAGATCTCCTGCCCAGGCCGAAGTGTCACCCAGGGAGAAAGAATGGTGTCGACCTGAACTTCCCAGCTGGCGAAACCCGCAATTAGACACTGCAGTCTCCCAGACATGGGCCCTTAAAGCTGTTAGAAGCCAAGATCCCGTCATTTGATACAGGTTCTGTCATTACCTTGCCGAACCTATTAGCTTCAGGTAAATAACCCGACTTGCCGGGGACTGAGTGGGCCGGCTGGGGAATTCAGCAGCCTCCTAATTAGGAGCTTGCGTGCAAAAGATGGATGGCTTCCATCCCTTAATTTCCTTCATTAGGGAGAAGTTTCAGGAGTTCTTACCCCCAAGCTGAGCTGGCACTTTCAACTCTCGGAATTCTGATTCTCTGGCTCTTTTCTGTGCAGGTTCTTTGCCCTTCTTTAAGCTGCTTTGGTGTTTCCTGGGGCTGCAACAAAACCCCCAGCTTTAGTCTTGCGCCAGTTTTTGGTAGTGCCAACTGACTGTACTTAGTGGACCCGAGGCGGTTATTCTGGCTTTCCCTCTTGTGCGTTTGCTTCATCATGGGGAAAGGAGAAGAAGAAGAAGAAGATATTGGATTTATACCCCGCCCTTCTCTCTGAATCAGAGTCTCCGAGTGGCTTACAATCTCCTTTATCTTTCTCCCCCACAACAGTCACCCTGTGAGGTGGGTGAGGCTGAGAGAGCTCTCCCAGAAACTGCCCTTTCAAGGACAACTCCTGCGATAGCTCTGGCTGGCCACAAGGCCATTCCAGCAGCTGCAAGTGGAGGAGTGGCGTATCAAACCCGGTTCTCCCAGATAAGAGTCCGCACACTTAACTACTACACCAAACTGGCTCTTTCAACCACCCTTTCAAGGACAACCTCTGCCAGAGCTATGGCTGAACCAAGGCCATCCCAGCAGCTGCAAGTGGAGGAGTGGAGAATCAAACCCGGTTCTCCCAGATAAGAGAGCTCTGGCTGGCCACAAGGCCATTCCAGCAGGTGCAAGTGGAGGAGTGGGGAATCAAACCCGGTTCTCCCAGATAAGAGTCCGCACACTTAACCACTACACCAAACTGGCTCTTTCAACCACCCTTTCAAGGACAACTCCTGCCAGAGCTATGGCTGACCCAAGGCCATTCCAGCAGCTGCAAGTGGAGGAGTGGGGAATCAAACCCGGTTCTCCCAGATAAGTGTTTGCACACTACCACTACACCAAACTGGCTCTAAGGGGGTCATCACTGAACCTTTTTGCAACGAGACCAAAGTTCAGGTTCCTTCAGGCTCTGTTCCCCCCTCAGGCAGAGCCCCAAGTGTGGCAAAGTTCCTTCATCTCGGCACAAAGGAAGCATAGAGGTGGAATCAAGGAGAAAACGTACAGTTGCTTTTCCAGGATTACTTGGCATCATTGCCACTGTCGTTCCCTGAATTGAGTTGGAACATGATAATAGGTCTAAAGAAGCCTGGTATAATGCTTGGAATGTCAGGCTAGGATCTGGGTTCAAATCCCCACTCTGCCATGGAGGTTTGCTGGGCAACCTTGGACGGGGTCCCACACATTCCGAAGAATGCAAGTTTGATCTGCTTCAGCAACCGTTTGTGAGTGGATTTTGCCTTTTTACAGAGTCGAGTTCAGTTGCAGAGTGGATGGAAAGTGTGTTATTGAGTGGGTGTGAGATTTCTCTGAGAGTCACACGAAGCGTGAACTCTTGATGAGGAAGTCGCCATTGTCTTGGCCTGCCTCAAAGAAAGGGCTGTTGTGGGGAGAAACTGGAGGAGAGGAGAATGGTGGGGACTGCTTTTGGGTCCCTGCTGGGGTGAAAGACAAGGCAAATCACCACATTGCAATATAGGAGCAACCCAAAAGAGCCGGCAAAGAGGATGGATTTGCTGGAGCGTCAAGCAGAGAACACACCAGTGGTTGACAATTGACATTTCCCGGTTTGTAGGGTGGCGCTTTCAGATGCTGTCGTGGCAGAGTTTCTGAAGAGAGGCAGTCCTGTAGATACAGTGGCCCAAGACCATCAAAGGCTTTATAGATCCTGGCCAGTACTTTGGCCCGAACCTGGTACTTTGTTTGGTGCAGTGGTTAAGTGCACGGGTTCTTATCTTGAAGAACTGGATTTGAGTCCCCCTTTCCTCCACTTGCAGCTGCTGGAATGGCCTTGGGTCAGCCATAGCTCTGGCAGGAGTTGTCCTTGAAAGGGCAGCTTCTGGGAGAGCTCTCTCAGCCCCGCCCACCTCACAGGGCGTCTGTGGTGAGGGGAGGAAGGGAAAGGAGATTGTGAGCCGCTCTGAGGTTCAGAGTGGAGGGTAGGATATAGATCCAATATCTTCTTCTTATAAATGCAATATCATCTTCTTATGGGCAGCCAATGGAATCATGGCAGAGTGGATGTGATACTCATTCTCTGCATAGCTCCCAGTAGTAACCAATAGTGGCATTCTGTGCCAACTGGCATTCAAGGGCAGGCCCACATCGAGTGCATTATGTGGAACTTGGGCTGGTGAGGGGATCCCAGTTCCCCAGCTAATGCGGGCCCAATGCATTACAGAAACCTAGCGTTCAGTTCAGTTCATTTACCAGTTTGGTGTAGTGGTTGAGTTTTGATCCCACTCTCACTTGCAGCTCTGGAATGGCCTTGATTCACCAACTCTCCACATTGCAGCTGCTGGAATGCCTTGGGTCAGCCATAACTCTCGCAGAGCTGTCCTTGAAAGGCAGCTCTGGAGAGCTCTCTCAGCCCCAGCCACCTCACAAGGTGTCCTGTCGTGATGGGGGAGGTAAAGGTGATAGTGAGCTGCGCTGAGACTCTGAAATTCAGAGTGGAGGGCAGGATATAAATCCAATATCATCATCATCATCACCATCACCCTCATCTTCTTCTTCTTCTTCATATTGTAATTAGCCATTGGCTGTTACATCTCTACAAAAATCTCAAGAGTAAGAAAAGTAAACCAGAAGTGAAAACCTACTAAGTATCGGTAGTAGCAAGAGTATAACAAGAGATGCAATGCAATGGCAATAACAATACAGCTATATACATTAATCTAAAAGTTGTCCCTTCACTTTGTCACCTTGGTACGTATTTTCTTTGCTGCGAGGGCAAAGACTGAAAGTTTCCGGGAACTATAAGCATCGATATCAGATAAAAGAAATACTGTGGTTTTTTTCCCCTCAATGGAATAAGCACTTAGATCTGACAGAATTCCGTCTAAAAATTTGGCCCTTGGACTGGAACCGAGAGAACAGAGAAATAAATAGTGAGCTAAGTCCTCAAAATCGCATGAGAACTGAGTGTCCGGATCCAAAGGGCTTGCGTCTTTCCGCATTGCACGCTTTAACCCACGCGCCGTTTGGTCCGTGGCCCTTTCTGGGTTCCTCCTTTGTGGCCACTGTCTGTCGGGAGGAGAGGCGAAGCGCCGATTTCATCATGCCGTTTGCGAGAGATCGATCAAGTTAAACTTTCTGTTTCCCAGCCCAACGGTTTTCCCTTTCATATCAGCATGGGGAAGAATTGATGGCTGGAGCTCGGGGAAGAGCATAAATCTGCGCATGCCACGGCTTTCAAAGCGTTTGCCTCCGTGACATATTTGGTGTGTTCGAATGTCTAGCTGCGGGGGGGGATCTCTCACTGGGGTCCACTTTTCTGCCATTCCATTCCCCCCCCCCCCCCACTATCCACCCCAGTCTGTGAGTTCGTCTGTATTGGAGTTAGGAGGCTGGGTGGGGCTTCTGTCTGCTCACTTAATAAATTCGACCCGAACGAGGTTTTCATGGGGTTAGATCCAAGTGGGCAGCCTTGTTGTTCTGAAGCAGTAGAAGAAAGTAGGAGTCAAAGTGTACCTTTAAGACCAGCAAAGTTTTTATTCAGAACGTAAGCTTTCGTGTGTGCATGCCCACTTCTTCAGACGAGGGATCAGTTACGGTGAGCAGAAGCGACGATGTAACGGGTAGGCAGTGGTTTAGAATGCAAAATGGTACAAATTTAAATTTTGGCCCAGGCTTATAACAATAGAGTGATTAACAGTCATTCTCTCACATTTTGACATGTTACTGTTTTATTAGTTTCTCACGCGCATGCTACCCAGACCAAAGGTTTGCTCCATTTGTTAATTTCACTATTCTGTCTTTGGATCTTAAATTTGTACCATTTTGCATTCTGAACCACCGCCTGCCAGCTCTATGTAGCTCTGTTCACTGTACCTGATTCCACGTCTGATGAATTGTGCTCGGAGCACGCGAGAGCTTATGTTCTGAATAAAACTTTGTTGGTCTTAAAGATTCAACTTTGACTCCTGCTTTGTTCTAAGGTTTTCATGGGGCGATTGATCATGCTTTGAGCCTATACTGAACATGCCCCCCCCCCCAGGCAATTAGCTTGCTCTTAGTGGCATCTCTTTGGGGAAATGGTTGGGTCCCGCCTTCTTTGGAGGTTTCCAAGCAGAGCCTAGATGGCCATCTGGCAGCGAGGCTGATTCTGTGAATTAGGCAGATCATAAGAGAGGGGGCAAGAAGGGTTGCATTAGAGCTTAGTTCTCAGATACCCAAGGAATGCTATTTGCCACTTGGGTCAGCAATTTGGCCAGGGATCCAGAAGGAAGGAAGGGAAGGAAGGAGATAAATTTGATGGGATGAGGGAGGGGAGAGGTGGAAATAAAGGGAGGGATGAGGGAAGGAGCAGGCCTTCTCTGTAATGGCCCCCCACTGGTGGAATCAACTACCGGAGGAAGTGCGAGCCCTGCGGGACTTTAACCATTTCCGCAGGGCTTGCAAAACCACCCTCTTTCTGCAAGCTTATAAGGAACCCTGAAAGCGACATCTAGCCATCGGAAATATACCTATTGAATGTAGCACCTTAACTTATTGTAGTTTTAAATTTTATGTAACTTTTTAAAATGTATTTATTAACTGTATTTTACAATTGTTTTATACAATATCATGGTATATACCATGTCCTGTTAGCTGCCCTGAGCCTGCTTCTGCGGGGAGGGCGGGATATAAATAAAATTTATTATTATTATTAAAGCAACTTTTAACTCCTAGCCATCTGTCTTGGAGGAGTGATTTATAGAGACAAATGCTTCTCTAAGCCAACCAACAGAGGCGGGGGAGGGCTTAGAGCAGGGGTCCTCAACCTACGGCCCGCGGGCCAGATGCGGCCCGCTGAGGACGTTTATGCGGCCCGCCGGGTTATGGCAAAATCAGACCGGAAGTGACGTTCAACCTAAACTTGCGTTAGCAACGCACACTTCCGGCACTGGGCTGAGGTGGCGGAGACAGAGTGTGAGGTGATACCAAGGTGAGGTGAGTTTCCAGGCCAGGGTGTGTGGTGTGGGGAAGGGAGAGAGATGCAGAAGACGGAGAACTAACGGCCCGCGGCCTTGTACAGTAACGGCAGTCCGGCCCTCCAACAGTCTGAGGGACAGTGAACTGGCCCCCTATTTAAAAAGGTTGAGGACCCCTGGCTTAGAGTCACATGACGTGTGAAAGAGCCACATGTGGCTTTCAGGCTGCCACCCCTGAATTAGCGCTTAAAACAGTAGCTGGTGCTTACTTGACAGAACCAATGTGATGCAGTGGTTAAAGGGACTAGCAGAACCCAGGGAGACCTGGGTTCTAATCCTCACTCGTGCCGTAGAAGCTTGGGTAACCAGGGGCCAGTCACAGTCTCTCTGCCGAACTCCCTTACGGGGCTGCTGTGAGGATGGGAGATTGACGTAAACCCACTGGGGATAAAGGAAAGGTATTAAATGAATGGGGAAAATGGCTCATTTGAGCAGGAAAGGGCAGCAAGAGCGACTTCTAGCGCATGCAGCTGTTCCTTTCTGTACAGAAGTATGTGGGGGGGGGGGCAAGGTCCCATGTAGCTTTGAGAGAGCCAGTTTGGTGAGGTGGTGAAGTGTGCGGACTCTTTATCTGGGAGAACCGGGTTTGATTCCCCACTCCTCCACTTGCAGCTGCTGGAATGGCCTTGGGTCAGCCACAACTCTCGCAGGAGTTGTCCTCGAAAGGGCAGCTTCTATCAGAGCTCTCCCAGACCCACCCACCTCACAGGGTGTCTGTTGTGGGGGAGGAATATAAAGGAGATTGTGAGCCACTCTGGGACTCTGATTCAGAGAGGAGGGAGGGGTATAAATCTGCAGTCGTCTTCTCCTCCTCCCCTTCCTCCTCCCAAAGCGAGTTGCTCTCCTCTCCTCCCCCACCTTGGAGAATCAGGTTCCTTCTCTTCTTTGCATACCCCAGTTCAGAAATATTCCTTTCTCTTTTTCCCCCAATTCAAAAGGACTGAATTGGCTGATTGTATTTGTCCTACCTGGTCACCCACCCTCCAACACAAGCTCTCTCTTTCTCCTCTCGGTTTTGGATCCCCTCTGGAAAGCCGTTTCTTCCCAAGGTTTTTATCGCTCCATCCTGTGCCCAAATTGGAACCGCAGGTCCCCTTCCACCTCCGGGTGTGCCATCGACCTATAAAAAGCCTCAAGGAGGGGCGGAGATGTGGAAGCCTCTCCCTGCCTCCTTTGCCCAGGCCGAATGCACCGGCTGCCCGCCCGCCTCCCGCTCTCCCCTCCAGACGCTTTCCCTGACAGAAGCTGACAAGAGTCATTTCTAAGATGGATTGATTCAATTTAGCACCATTTTGTGTGTGTGTGTGTGCACGCGCGCCTGTGCTAGGATTTGGTGACGTACAGCTCCCCAGCCAGAGCTGCCTCGAATGTGACTCCCTGGCGCCAGAGAATCAGGTTGGCGGGAGGCAAAGCGGTCTCTCCCGGTGGGTGCTGGCTCCGCCTCGGCCGGCCTTTCTGCAGCTCTGGGATGTCAAAGGTGGGGTTGGGAGCTTGCCCCCACTGCTGCACTGGCCCCTACACTGGCATTTCTGGCTCCACTGCATCAGACCCCAACCCCTGGCCTCAGGCTGGAGGTGCAGAAGTGTCTTGGGCAGGGGGGGCCAAACTGTGGCTCGGGAGCCACATGTGCCTCTTTCACACATACGGTGTGGCTCTTGAAGCCCCCACCCCAACCCACCCCATTGGCTGGTTTGCAGAAGTTGTTGGTCTCTTTAAATCACTTCTCCAAGCCAAGCCTGCTGGCAGCTTGGAGAATGCATTTAAAGTTAAAGTTGCCTTTTTCCTACCTTTCTCTCCCTCCCCTTCCCCTGCCTCCTTCCTTCCTCCCCTCCCATTCCTTCCTCACTCCCTCCCCTCCCCTTCTCCCTTCCCTTCCCTTCCCTTCCCTTCCCTCCCTTCCTTCTTTCCTTCCTTCCTTCCTTCCTTCCTTCCTTCCTTCCTTCCTTCCTTCCTTCCTTCCTCCCTTCCCTTCCCCTTCTTCCTTTCTTCCTCCCCTCCCCTTCCTCCCTTCCCCTCCTTCCTTCCTTCCTTCCTTCCTTCCTTCCTTCCTTCCTTCCTTCCTCCCTCCCTCCCTCCCTCCCTCCCTCCCTCTCCTCCCCTGCCTTCCTTCCCTCTCCTTCCTTCTTTCCTCCCCCTCCTCTCCTTCCTTCCTTTCTTCCTCCCTCCCTTCCCTCCCTCTCCTCTCCTCCCCTCCCCCTCCCTCCCTCCTTCCTCCCCTTCCTTCCTTCCCTCCCCTCCCTTCCTCCCCTCCCTTCCTCCCTCCCTCCCTCCCTGTCTTGTGGCTCTCAAACTTCTGATGTTCATGTCTTGAGGCTCTCAAACGTCTGACATTTATCCTATGTGGCTCTTACATTAAACAAATTTGGCCACCCCTGATCTTGGTGTTCGTGCTGGGGGCATACATCGCATGCGCGACTCTTGTGCACATTTTCCTCACATGCTTGAGAATGACTGCATATTTATTTATTTCTATCCTGCTTTCTCTCGGTGGGGCTTACAAGATTCGCCTCGCCTCCCTTTTATCCTCTCGACAACCTTGTGAAGTAGGCGGAGCAGAGAGAGTGTGACTGGCCCAAGAATACTCCGCTAGCTTCCCTGGCACAAGTGGGAATTCGAACCTGGGTCTCCTGGATACTAGCCCAAGACTCCTAACTACCACACCGCTCTGGGGATCTCCGTTGTAGGTGATGGGCATGACTGTGCAGCAGCAACTAGAGCTGGTGCGTTTTATGCACAGAAGGCTGAGCTATTTTTCTGTGGTGGAGGGCCTGTAGCTTGGTGGGGAAGCATCTGCTCGGCCTGCAGAAGGTCCCAGGTTCAATCCCCGGCATCTCCACTTGAAAGACTGGGGTGGTAGGTGATGTGAAAGATCCCTGCTTGGTGCAGTGGTTGAGAGCAGTGGGCTGTAATGTTGAGAGCCGGGTTTGATTCCCCACTCCTCCTCCACATGCAGCCAGTCCCAGTGCCCTCGGAGCTCTTTCAGCCCCCACCTACCAGGGTGTTGTGGGGAGAGGAAGGGAAAGTGATTGTAAGCCACTCTGAGTTTCCTTTGGGGGAGGGGGAAGTAGTAGTAGTACAACATATGAAGCTGCCTTCTACTGAATCAGGCCCTCTTTGGTCCATCAAAGTCAGTCTTGTCTTTTCAGACTGGCAGGGGCTCTCCAAGGTCTCAAGCTGAGGTTTTTCACATCTATTTCCCTGAACCCTGGGGTTGAACCTGGGACCTTCTGCTTACCAAGCAGAGGCTCTACCACTGAGCTATAGCCCACTTCATGGCTCTCCAGGGTTTCAAGTTGAGGTTTCTCATGCCTACTTGCCTGGACCCTTTTTAGTTGGAGATGCCGGGGGTTGAACCTGGGACCTTCTGCTTCTCAAGCAGATGCTCTACCGCTGAGCCACCGTAGTAGTAGTGGTGGTAAGGATGATGATTGGATTTATACCCCACCCTTCACTACCTGGAGGAATCTCAAAGTGGTTTACAACCTCCTTTCCCTTCCCCTCCCCACAACAGACACCCTGCGATGGAGGTGGGGCTGAGCGAGGTCTGAGAGAAGGTCTGAGAGAGGTCTGAGAGAACGGCTCTTGAACACAGAGCAGCTCTAAGAGAACTGGTGACTGACCTAAGGTCACTCCGGCAGCTGCAGGTGGAAGAGCGGGGAATCAAACCCGGTTCTCCC